>NC_046626.1:7007458-7326124 GCF_900324465.2 Anabas testudineus | reverse complement strand
AACAGTCACGACCTCCTCAAGTTCTTGAATGAGGACCGTGTCCGGAGGAAGTTCTGTGATGTTTCTGTGTCTGTGGGGGGAAAGCTCTACAGTGCCCACAAGGTGGTCCTGGCCCACGGGAGCAGCTACTTCCATGCTGAACTGTCAAAGAATCCTGCTGCAACCCACGTCACTCTGGACCATGTGGAGGACTCTGTTTTCTTGTACCTTCTTGGCTTTTTGTACACCTCAGAGTGTGCAGTCGCTGAGAGAGACCTCCCAGCTCTAACTGAAGCAGCCCGCTTTCTGGACATGATGGATATACTAAAGTTGCTGTGTGAAGAAGTAGATGCCCACCCTGCGAGTGAGATGCAGGCTGAGATAACGGTTTCTGAGGTGGAGATGACCTCCAGTCACTCGACAGCTGGTGATACAGACATCCAGAGTCCGTGGGACGTTCAGAGCACTTTGTGCGGTCAGCAGTTAAGCACAGAGAACTCCCAGCAAAAGCACTTGACAGAGAGTCATACTGATGCACAAGAGGAAAGCTCCGCTGAGAAGGACAGGACGGAAGACCAGAAGAGTGTCACCACACGGAGATCAGCTCGCAGGAGGAAAGCACCCACTAAATATCAGAAAGATAACATGGAGTACACTGTCGACAGTCCTGAGGAGAAGCGAATCGCTATGACGGCAAGAGAGGAGAATGATGGCAGGGTGGAAGATGAAGAAGAGCCTCTTGTGGAAACCCAAATGGCCAAGCTCGATGTGGCTGAAACATTTAAACCAGCTAAGGGGGATGATGCAGAGGACGAACAGGAGGAGGGAGAGGGAGGAGACATGAATGACGATGTGGCCACTCAGCAGAAAGTTGAAGTTTGTGTCACAGACCAGTGTGTGGGCCTGCAGCCAGATGTAGAAAGGACAGAGGACCAGCCTGTTGGAGAGGTAGGAGTCCCCACATCAGCAGGAGGTAGCACGAACCACCGTCGAGTTTATCCTGCTGGTCTGGCTCCAGTCATCATCCAGACCTCCAGCAAGAAGACTCTGAAATGCCCCAAATGCGACAAAACCTTTGATCGTGCAGGTAAGAACCACGGAGTGAGATCTAGACGTTTAGTGTTAAGCCTGAAATAATAGGTGCTATTGTACAAGAAAGTCAGCTTACTTCTCCTTTCCAGGGAAGTATGAGAGTCACACCAGAGTGCACACAGGTGAGAAACCATTCCAGTGTGACGTCTGTCTTCAGCGCTACTCTACGAAGTCTAACCTGACCGTTCACAAGAAGAAGCACGCCAACGACGCTCCCTTTCAGAAGAAGGAGCACAAGTGTCCCTGCTGCAACAAACTCCATGCCAGCAAGAAAACCTTGGCCAAGCATGTGCGGAGGTGAGGCATGACTGTATCTTAACCTCTGCCTTTCCATGACGTTAGCCATCTGAACTAATTTAATTTCACATAAGTTGTTATTGTATTTGTTTGTTGTCTGATAAATCTGGGATCACGCTAGTAGAGAGTTGTGGTTGTACACAACTATTATATCCAAACAACCTCAGCTGTCTGTATGAAGCACTAATTCTTAGCACTGTGTTTGTTATTTACTTTTAGTTGCCCTGATAAAATATTGTGCTAGTGTGATAAAGTGATACATTTGTAAACAGAGCTACATTTTTTGACAAAAATATTTAAAATATGTGGTTTTGTCTTTCTCTACTTATCTCACATTTAACAAGACCTGGGCGCAGTGGTACTTTAAATAATAACTAATGTGCTCACGATAACAATGTTGATTCATTTAACCCTGTATACCATCTTAATTTAGTGGGCTGGCATTTACATATAAACAAACTGTTGGTGGTTCTAGATGATTGGTTAAAGGCCCACAATAGTAATTATGTATGAACCTAATGCGAAAAAACCATCGACCTCACGGTGGTGCTACAGGCAAAGTCAGGAATCATCAGAGGGAAAATACATCATTTCATGGGACCACAATTTCAAACATTTGAAACGATTGATCTGTTCATACGGACTGCACTGCAGTTTTCTAAGCACTACTTAAGTTTTAGGGAAGAAAACTACTCCGTGTTCTCACCACTGGATCTCCAATCTTCATATCATATGATCATCTCTCACTGTCCTGCCAGGTTTCATCCAGACCACATCCAAGACTTTTTTACCAAGAGGAAGAGGAAGAGTGAAGGCTGGAAATGTACTGTAAGGACATGTTTCAGTTTATGAATATTCCTCTAATAACATGATGTACCCTGACCCTCCAATATGTTCATATGAGATACGCTGATGCGTAGTTTTGATACTTAATGATTTCTTTTAGATTTAAACAATCGATTATGTTTGAACTTTCTGAACCAGATTTGTCTGAAGACCTTCACCCGCAGGCCTCATCTGCAGGAGCACATGATCTTGCATACCCAGGACCGGCCTTTTAAATGCTCCTACTGTGATGAATACTTCAAGTCAAGATTTGCCAGGTTGAAGCACCAAGAAAAGTTCCACTTAGGTGAGAACTAGGAGAAGAAATACTGTACATGTGTCAGCTATTTTAGGTGCAGATAAGCATTTAATTTTTTTTAATTACATATGAACAGAAACAATTCTAAATGTATGTGGCTGCCTACAATAATATTAAACTGTATTCACTGCTACTAGTAAATTTACATTAGATAAACATTGCAATCAATGCAATAATGGAAATACATTTTATACTGGCTTATATTCAGGTCCTTTTCCCTGTGAGATCTGTGGCCGACAGTTTAATGACACAGGCAACAGAAAGAGACACATCGAGTGCACTCATGGAGGAAAGAAAAAGTGGACCTGCTGTGTATGTGGCAAATCAGTAAGAGAAAGGTACGGCTCTCTGTTCCTACCTCAACCCATTGTACTATATATGATGCATTATTAAAGCCTCAACTCTTCTTTCAACTGTAAAACCATCATTTAACAGCAGCTTCTCCTTACAGGACCACCTTGAGAGAGCACTTGAGGATCCACAGTGGAGAGAAGCCTCACCTCTGTAGCATCTGCGGTCAGAGCTTCCGTCATGGCAGCTCTTACAGGTGGGTCCAGTGACTTTTAAAGGGGACGTCTGCTTTTAATGATGTCTGTGCCATCAGTGATGTCTGTAATGAACAAACCTTACTCTTCCTCGGGCAGACTCCACCTCAGAGTCCACCACGATGATAAGCGCTATGAGTGTGATGAATGTGGGAAAACGTTCATACGTCACGATCACCTGACTAAACATCAGAAAATCCACTCTGGTACAGTATGACGCTTACAGTCGGGCTGTTGTTTGTCTTTCTTTGGCTTATTCTCCTCCACCTCCACACTGCATTTACTTCAACTAGCCCATGTTTCCTACAGGTGAGAAAGCGCACCAGTGTGAAGAATGTGGCAAGTGCTTCAGGCGCAACGATCACCTGACGGTCCACTACAAAAGCGTTCATCTGGGAGAAAAGGTTTGGCAAAAGTAAGTTGTACAAATGAGATACATGGTCTCACGTAGATAGTCATAGATATTCTACTTTTTTTGTAGTGCAAGAGATAATATGGCGGCTTGATGAATCCTTCTGCAGGTATAAAACAGCTGTGCATCAGTGTGAGGTGTGCAAGAAAGAATTTAAGGGAAAGTCCAGTCTAGAAATGCACTTCAGGACTCACTCAGGTAAGTAAACAAGTCAATCAGTGAATACGTCTGTTTGAAACCATGTGGGAATGGAAATATGTCAGTTTGATGCCTATTATAAGTGACAACTATCACCTGCAGATCTCATCAGCTGCTTAAACTCACATCGACCAGTGTCAGTGGTGAAACTGTGAAAACCTCCAGCTGTCTTTTTAATGTTTTGAGCTCTGCTCAAACAAGAAGCCTCATGAAGGACTTATATGTACACAGTGCTGAGGATTTGATTATGAGTTGGACAAACTGGAGTGTAAACCTCCCTGAGGCAAACGTGAAGGAGGGAGAGAACTGCAATTCTAACTCTAATCTCCCGACGTCTCCCACACAGTGGATGTTCCAGATCGGGATCAGGCTGCCTTTTTAACTGACAGCACAGAAAACAATAGGCACAACTCTCCAATCCAATACTCTAGATACAGAGCATTACTCTTAATCGAGCCTTGTACACATTGATTCTGCATGTGTAGAAATAAATGTTGTTATGCAAAAACACTGTCACACTAATGTTTTTATTCGTGTTGTTCCAGGTGAGAAGCCCCACCGATGTCCTGAGTGCCACCAGACATTTCGAATTAAGAAGACCTTAACGAAGCACATGGTGATTCACTCAGACGCTCGTCCTTTTAACTGTCCCCACTGTAGCGCCACCTTTAAAAGAAAAGACAAGCTCAAGTACCACGTTGACCACGTTCACAGCGCCCGTTTCACTGAGCAGCCCCTCAGCACGCTCAGCTCAGACGACAAAATAGTCCCCACACCTTTTGAGGAGACCTCTAAGGCATTCCACGCTGAACACAAGTCTACCCTCCAGAGTGCCCCCCCTGCCTCGAACGACTGTGTGCCCGTCACTTTAGTTCCTGTGCAGATTGCAGGAGGAGCTCAGGGTGACTTGAACACTCATGCGGCTCCATCTCTCTCCTCTCCAAATCACGGTGTTGTGGGCATCGGACAGCAGCAGAACTCTAGCTACCAGGCCACTACAGACCTGGCATTCTTAGAGAAGTACACCCTTACCCCCCAGCCCGCCAACATCGCCCACCCCGTTAGGCCTGAGCAGATGCTGGACCCCCGA
Source organism: Anabas testudineus (assembly GCF_900324465.2). Classification (NCBI taxonomy): domain Eukaryota; kingdom Metazoa; phylum Chordata; class Actinopteri; order Anabantiformes; family Anabantidae; genus Anabas; species Anabas testudineus. Next base: position 7,321,367 of record NC_046626.1, on the reverse strand, counting down.
GAGCAGTCTTACTTGGGCACGCTGCTGGGACTGGACTCGGCCTCCTCTGTTCAAAACATCTCCAACTCTGATCACACACACTGATGCAGAGGAGAAATCCTGTGTGTGAAATGATTACATGCAAGACTGAACAGCTGAGTCTGTTTGGCTGTGGTGAAGCATTGCAAAACCTCTGCGATATTCAGCGTGATCTCAGAGTATTCCTGGATTAATCAGTTGACAGAAACATTATTAATTGCAGATTTCATGAACTGATCGATTTAAGCAAAAAAAAAAAAAAAAGCTGGTTCTAGCTTTTTATTTAATTTAATGTTCGTTTTTCACAAAAATATTTTGCAGACCAAATAAATAAACAAATAACCATGGCTAAACTGATAATAAAAAAACACTAGTGGCTGGTTTGTAATACTGAGGAGACCTATGTAAAGGGTCCTTACAGTAATTAGTGTACTGTCTTTACAAGCTGTTACTTGTACTGTAGCTTTTCGGGTGTGATACTTTTCTTTTTACTCATGCAACAAAAGAATAATCCTAATGAGTATATAATAAGTACTAGTAGTCAGTGTACTTATTTATGTGTGAAAGAACTGTACTGTGAATACACAGGTGATGACGTTTATCACAAACTTTGTCTCATGTACAGTAAAGTCAGAACTGGGAAAACTGGTGTGTGAGTTATTAGCCCCGTATTAGACACAGACACTGCAGTTATGATAATAGGAAGATCTGAATTGTCAAGACTTTATTCAGGCCACCAGTCATTTTCTCAGCTTTCGAGCAGCTGTAACAAGGCAGATCAATTTGTCAGGCATGTTTTTGATCTGTGGTGAGAAAATCCAAAGGCAGCAGCATCTTCTACTCTTGTGTGATGCAGTTACCCTGGTTACAAAGGAAAAAGACGGACACAGCAAATAAAGAAACGCTAATATGTCTTTATATAAACCATTTCCAGGTAGAAATAGGTGTCACTGTAAATCTAATGTGTTTATTTGAAAGCAAGATTCAGAACTAACACTCACCACTTTTATTGAGGCCCACAGACAACCTAAAAATAACCAGAAAGACAGCAGTGAATATATGAGATGGTTCATCTACTTCCTGTAAAAGTGAGGTCTGATTATCCCAAATATCCTCACAGTCACGATGTAGAAATAAAATATACCTACACAGAAACAACATGTCTCACCAACAACACACTGTGTTTCTGTTCATGTCGTATTAAAGTGATACTTACAATCACTAAATGTCAGTGTCGTATCAGTGCACCGGACCATAGACCATTTATTTGGCGTCCATCTCTTTTTCTTACATTCCAGCGTCACTTCCTCACCGTCTCTAAGAAATTGAACTCCCACAGACTCAAACCTACGATCTGCATCTGTGTCTAAAGAGCAGTAGGTAGCTATATAATAAAAAAAGAAAGAGAACAAAGTTAATTTTGTCCCAGAAAATCTCCTCGACAAACGTCCAAAATAAAAGTTCGATAACTTGTTTCTACCTCTGCAGGTGGGCACGTCTGACCACTGGCCGTTGCTGTAACACGCCACTCTGTCTGAACCCTCTAGTGAGTAGAAGTCAATGCATTGATATTTCAGAAACATGGATTGAGTTTGCACAACATCACCATTTTCAACTCTGGGGGGTGCTCCACAGTTGTTGACTGAAACAGAAATAAAAATAAATAAAAACAATTAATATTCTGAAAATATCTGATTGTAAAAGAGTTTCATGCCACATATACATTTTCTAAGCTTTTGTCTGACCCAATCAATTCCCAAATCATTTAATATGGCTTTAATATTAATCCTGATAGGTGAAGTAATTGACAGGTTCATGGAATGTAAAAAAAGAAACTATTCATTTACTTGCTACCCTTCGAAGTTGAACCTCTGCCACTTCACTAGATCCAGAGCTCGTAGTAGATGCTGTTAAGATTCATTGGACACAGCAGTGAATAGTCATTAGTTAAATATCACAGTGAGATGTTGATGTTGCCATCATAAAGAACATTTACAGCACTTATCTACACTATGTTTTATTTATTCAGCACATCTAATTGAGAACAAGATTTTGTTTGCTAGAGAAAACTGAGAAAAGATAAAAGATATGTGCAAAATCAAGAGCATGACAATACAATTAATTCACTCTAACAGCCTTCACACATACAGACACATACAGTGAAATTAGAACAACTGGAAAATCTCTCAGAGCAACAAGTGTCTCTGACTTAAAAATGTGTTGCAGCTCATTCCAGTTGTAAAGTGCTTAGAAAGGATGTGAGATATCTCAATGGCTCAGACTGCAGGGCCTTGTAGATGGAGACACAGGTACGTTGATGCCTTTTAGATGCCAGGGAAGACTAAGCCAACATATCTCCAATGATAAATGAGTGATTCTGGGGTTTTGGACAGAGAGGAAAGCTTGGAGACTCTGCTAACGTGTATGTAGTGATGACTAGTTGGAGAAATATTTTGTGATGCTGGAGTGTTGCCGGAGATTGAAGCCATGTGTCACATGATGTGACCAAAATGATTACTAAAACCTTCAGTTACGTATTTTATTATTAACACAAGGACCATTCTCACCATTACTGATGGAAGAACTTACTCTATAACTGCTGCCCTTTAAATAAGGTCGGTCATAATCAGATTTCTGGTAAGTGTGATCACACTGTTTTTCTAAAGTCTGAACTTCTGCCACTCAGTGTTTGTTCAGGAAACTCTCGCAGTGAACCAAAGTTGATTTCTGTTATGTAAGGCTGGATCAAGTTCAGGTTCTAATCAGACACTGAATGTATTATTACTCTAAATATTTTGTAGGGAGCGTGATTATCGGGAGTATGAGCAAAAATATTAGAGAAAGGACAGACCTGGGTCTGGAAAAGATGTTCATGTAATTTCCAAGTGGTATAAATTGAATTGGTGGTGAGCACTGTTCCTGCTGTAGACTAGCGATGTGTTCAGGGTGTACCCCATCTCTCCAGCTCCAGCACCCTCACAACCCTCAGCAGGGTCATGAGGGCACTTATGATGATGGTAATTTTTTTTTTATGATAAATGTTAATTTGGCTTCTGACAAATTACTAGGCAGTAGTTATGTACTTTGCAGGTTTTGAAACCAAACACTGATTTAGATCTCTATAGAAGTAACTTTCAGAGTTGGGAGATTATTGTTGATTATATAACTGCTAACATGTTCTTTTTTTTTTATTAATTAATTAACTGTCTGGATATTGTATTCATTATTTTTATCCCAGGTAATCCACCATTAATAAAGAATAATGTATTATAGCCTCCCGAATAGTTCATAATTATACTACATTCAAAGTATTCTCATCATTGTATGTCTCAGCGCTCTGTTTACTTACTGCATTTTGCTGCGTCAGTCCACTTTCCAGATACACAAACAATTGTTATGTTGGTGTCTCCTCCCTCTGCGGTGTATCCATCTCTACATTCATAGTGTACTACTGAATCAGCAGCAAACACCTCTTGGGGTTCCTGTCTTATTATTACAGCGTGTTGGATCTTAGGAGGCTCACTGCACGCATCTGTACTTTCTGTAGAAAACAAAATGAATCAGTGAGTCAACACTTATATGGTCTTGTTGCGATTATTGTGTCTTTAGAAGCTAACGGCTAAAGAAAACGGACTTACTCTCACAGATGGGTAAAGAAGACCAGGTTCCATTTACACATCTGGCTGTGACAGCCTGGTTTTTGGGTTCATATCCTTTATCACATGTTATCCTAATAGTAGTTCCTCCTTTATACCAACTAGTCTGCATTTCAGTGTATTTTCCATTGACGATATTTGGTGGAATACATGCATGTTCATCTAAAAAATATAAGAGATAAGAGAGAGCAAAACCACATGTTGGACACATTTTGTTATTTACTGATAAATAATAGAATACTTTCTAAACTTTCCGTTAATCTGTGCAAACCAATTTATAATCTCCAAACTCTGGTGCATTAAGGATTAATAAAATGTTTTAAATTGTTTGTTATATAAATGTTGAAAAAAGTGTGAGTTTGAAGAGCTGAAGAAAAAAAAAAGACATTGTGACACATTCAATTCTAAATGAAGTGTGTGCACAGATATCTTAACTTATTGCCTTTTGTTTTTGGCATGCATATGATTTCTCTTTTGTTTTTCTCCCGCATGTCACCTCCCAGACTGTAGTGTTTCACTTTTAGTTGAAAAACAATTTATTAAACCCTAATACACCAATCTAAAATGATTGACTGTAACATGAAGCCAGTGAAACAGCAGCATATTAGTATTAGGAAGAACATTTACCTATACACTGTGGTTGATGAGACCATTTCCCGTTTTCACACGTGCTTGTTACCCACCAGCTCTTCTCTGCAGGTTTGTATCCATCATTACAGGTGTAGGTCAACTTTGTTCCGTGAGAATAAATCTCTTGCTTTGGAGCAAAGAAACCATGGTCCAGGCTGGGAGCACTACAGGACTGTGTTACGCTTTGTGCTAATGTAAAAGAAATAAACAGGTTTACTCTCCAGTTTACTCATTTTTATTTTTAAAACTTATTTTAAATGTTCTTTGTGAATGTAGTCAATGTGCCTACCACGCAGCCCTGCAGGAAACCAAACCACAAGAACAAATCCAAGATATATGATGCACATCTCTTCAGGAATTGACTCTTCTAACGGTTAACAGCCCAGTTCTGATCAGAGCTACTTAACTATTCCTGACAAACCTTCCTGTAAAACATTTGTGGACAAAAGACACATGGAGCCAAAACAAACAGGGACATACGCAGAACACTCACACACACACACACACACACACACACACACACACACACACACACACACACACACACACACACACACACACACACACACAGTATAACAAACTGAGAGTCAGCTTATTGAAACTGGATGAAATATCACCTGACTTCACACAAACATTTAAAACTTATTATCCTGTTGGAGCACCATGACCTGTGACAACGACCAAGTGTTCCGACACAAATTTTGATTTATTATTACTTTTGTCAAAGTCACGTTAATTCATTGACCATTGAGGGTTGTTAAGCAATTTTCTCCATGTCTCTACATGTTTCCTTGCAGGTTTTTTCAGTCACAATATCATATCTGAAGGAAATCTGTGCTAAGCCAACGACAAAAATTTGATAGATTTAGGTAGAACTAAATCTAAATCTAAAACTCACACTTTTTTTTTACATTAATGCAATAAACAATTTAAGACATTTTATTAATCTTAAACGAACAAGAGTTCGGAGATAATTAATTAGTTATACCATACCTATATATATATATATATATATAAAAATATATACCTATATATATATATATATATATATATATATAAAAATATATACCTATATATATATATGTATATATATATATATATATATATGTATATATGGTAGGTATGGATATCTGATTGGCTGCTCCTGGTGGTGATCTAGACCCAAAAACTCTGCAGATACAATAATGGAATGATTAGAACTTTTATTCCAGTCAAAAATTTATTCAGATGTCCTCAAGTGTACAGACATTCAGGTTAATTCAATGTTTTGTAGAAATTCACAGATATAAAGGAAAGGTCCCCGTTCCTCACAGGACATGTTTTTGATCCGTGGTGAGAAAATCCAAAGGCAGCAGCTTCTTCTACTGTTGTGTGATGCCGCTTTAGCAGTTACCCTGGTTACAAGAGAAATTGAACTATCAATGGACACAACAAATAAAGAAACACTAATATGTCTTTATATGAACCATTTCCAGGTAGAAATAGGTTTAACTGTAAATATAATGTGTTTATTTGAAAGCAAGATTCAGAAGTAACACTCACCACTTTTATTGAGGCCCACAGACAACCTAAAAATAACCAGAAAGACAGCAGTGAATGTAAAAGTGAGATCTGATTAACTAAATGTCTGCAGGTCAGCTCCTTAACTGTTTTCATTGTCATTTCTTGTACTTTTGTTGGTTGAATGAACTCTAGAGGAGTGGTCTCCACTGACAAATATCCTCACAGTCACGATGTAGAAATAAAATGTACCTAAACAGTAACAACATGTCTCAACAAAACAACACACTGTGTTTCTGTTCATGTTATATTAAAGTGATACTTACAATCACTAAATGTCAGTGTCGTATCAGTGCACCGGACCATAGACCATTTATTTGGCGTCCATCTCTTTTTCTTACATTCCAGCGGCACTTCCTCACCGTCTCTAAGAAATTGAACTCCCACAGACTCAAACCTACGATCTGCATCTGTGTCCACAGAGCAGTAGGTAGCTATATAATAAAAAAAGAAAGAAAACAAAGTTAACTTTGTCCCAGAAACTCTCCTCGACAAACGTCCAAAATAAAAGTTCGATAACTTGTTTCTACCTCTGCAGGTGGGCACGTCTGACCACTGGCCGTTGCTGTAACACGCCACTCTGTCTGAACCCTCTAGTGAGTAGAAGTCAATGCACTGATATTTCAGAAACATGGATTGAGTTTGCACAACATCACCATTTTCAACTCTGGGGGGTGCTCCACAGTTGTTGACTGAAAAAGAAATAAAAATAAATAAATATTTCTGGATATAAATATTCATGTTGTACTAGAGTTAATGAACATAAACAGTTATCCCACATTTTGACTTCTTTGACTGATGGACCCAGTCTTTGCTCAAATTATTAGTTAGACGTAAAGGTAAGGTTAGATGAAGCTTCTCAGACAACTCATGAAAAACAAAGACAGTGAAAGGCTTTGATTGGTTGAAATATTGTCTGGTATTTGTGATGTAAAAGAAGAATCTGCTCATTTACTTGCTACCCTCCGCAGTTCAACTTCTCCCTCCTTGGATCCAGAACTGGTAGAAGATGCTGTCAGGATACATCGGACACAGCAGCTGTTAGTCTTTAGTTAAATATCACAGTGAGATGTTGATGTTGCCATGATGATGCTGTTTTTATCCACTTCCTTTAGAACATTTAGACACTTTGCTTTAACTTAACTGTAGACTTAACATTGTTAAGTTTTGTTCTCATGCACACACACAAGAACACACGAGTGGTGTGATACACGGTCCTGCCTGTGGTGTCACATTGTTCTGCTGATGCTGGTTCCATGCCACAAAACAAGGAGGAAATCATTCATGTGCAATTAAAGGTGTTCAGCATATCCGTTAGGCACCTGTGAATACTGAATGTTTGTGTGTTTACCAGAAACCACCACAGGCCTCTTTACTTTCCAGGCTGTGAAACCAAAACAAGGAGCTGAAAGTTGCCTTACACTGTAAAGTGGTCGCTCTCTGCAGGTTTCTCACTGTGAGTGACACCTCTCACATTAGGAAAAGCCATTTGGTCTTTTCCTTGTGTAGAAATATTAACTATAGAAGTTTAAAGGTCACAGAGCAAAGTCTAATAAAATGTACCTTCATAAACTAATAGTTTATCTGTTTTGTTGTGACGCAGTTTCTGCCTGGATCATGGTCTAAAGCAATGTTCTTAGACGTCAGGTGATGCTCCATTAATAAAGAAACATTATTACAGCTCCAATCCCTGTTCAATAGAAGGATTTTCATCACAGTATGTAAAGAAATATTTGAAAAGTTTCAGAGTAAGAACAACAAGTCAGGGATGTAAAGTATTCACTTTTTCTACAATGATACAAAGATCGATAAACTACCTCCACCTCCAGTAGACGTAGTGAGTCCTCCTGCAGATCCACCAGGTCCAGTGTCAGAGAAAAATTAGGAACATAAACATTTGATCAAAAGTGTCTACATCGGATTGTCCAATTTACCAGACAAGAGAACAAAGTCTTCATTTGACAGAGGCATAAAATTGATCACAGTCCTTCGGTCTTTATTCTCATCTGCTCCCCTTTGCTGCTGCTTCTCTTTGATTTCAATATAAACTCTGTGTCTCCACAAATACAGTTTAGTATTTTCATCACAGTATGTCTCAGCACATTGTTCACTTACTTAACGTTGCCCTTTAATAAGGCGGATACATCATAATCAGATTTCCGTTAAGTGTTATCACACTGTTTTTCTAAAGTCTGAACTTCTGCCACTCAGTGTTTGTTCAGGAAACTCTCGCAGTGGACCAAAGTTGATTTCTGTTATGTAAGGCTGGATCAAGTTCAGGTTCTAATCAGACACTGAATGTATTATTACTCTAAATATTTTGTAGGGAGCGTGATTATCGGGAGTATGAGCAAAAATATTAGAGAAAGGACAGACCTGGGTCTGGAAAAGATGTTCATGTAATTTCCAAGTGGTATAAATTGAATTGGTGGTGAGCACTGTTCCTGCTGTAGACTAGCGATGTGTTCAGGGTGTACCCCATCTCTCCAGCTCCAGCACCCTCACAACCCTCAGCAGGGTCATGAGGGCACTTAGGATGATGGGAAATTGTTTTTTATGATAAATGTTAATTTGGCTTCTGACAAATTACTAGGCAGTAGTTATGTACTTTGCAGGTTTTGAAACCAAAACACTGATTTAGATCTCTATAGAAGTAACTTTCACAGTTGGGAGATTATTGTTGATTATATAACTGCTTACATGTTCTTTTTTTTTATTAATTAATTAACTGTCTGGATATTGTATTCATTATTTTTATCCCAGGTAATCCACCATTAATAAAGAATCATTTATTATAGCCTCCCGAATAGTTCATAATTATACTACATTCAAAGTATTCTCATCATTGTATGTCTCAGCACACTGTTTACTTACTGCATTTTGTGGCGTCAGTCCACTTTCCAGATACACAAACAATTGTTATGTTGGTGTCTCCTCCCTCTGCGGTGTATCCATCTCTACATTCATAGTGTACTACTGAATCAGCAGCAAACACCTCTTGGGGTTCCTGTCTTATTATTACAGCGTGTTGGATCTTAGGAGGCTCACTGCACGCATCTGTACTTTCTGTAAAAAACAAAATGAATCAGTGAGTCAACACTTATATGGTCTTGTTGCGATTATTGTGTCTTTAGAAGCTAACGGCTAAAGAAAACGGACTTACTCTCACAGATGGGTAAAGAAGACCAGGTTCCATTTACACATCTGGCTGTGACAGCCTGGTTTTTGGGTTCATATCCTTTATCACATGTTATCCTAATAGTAGTTCCTCCTTTATACCAACTAGTCTGCATTTCAGTGTATTTTCCATTGACGATATTTGGTGGAATACATGCATGTTCATCTAAAAAATATAAGAGATAAGAGAGAGCAAAACCACATGTTGGTACATGCTTTAGTGACACATTTTGTTATTTACTGATAAATAATAGAATACTTTCTAAACTTTCCATGAATCTGTGCAAACCAATTTATAATCTCCAAACTCTTGTTCATTAAGAATTAATAAAATGTCTTAAATTGTTTGTTGCATAAATGTTAAAAAAAGTGTGAGTTTGAAGAGCTGAAGAAAAAAAAAAAGACATTGTGACACATTCAATTGTTTTAAACAAATCCTAAACACACTTCACATGCAGCTATTTCTGTGGAGCCCAGGAGTGGCCATGCAAGAAAAAAAAAAGGTAAGCACAGATTATTAAATGAAGTGTGTGCACAGATATCTTAACTTATTGCCTTTTGTTTTTGGCATGCTTATGATTTCTCTTTTGTTTTTCTCCCGCATGTCACCTCCCAGACTGTAGTGTTTCACTTTTAGTTGAAAAACAATTTATTAAACCCTAATACACCAATCTAAAATGATTCACTGTAACATGAAGCCAGTGAAACAGCAGCATATTAGTATTAGGAAGAACATTTACCTATACACTGTGGTTGATGAGACCATTTCCCGTTTTCACACGTGCTTGTTACCCACCAGCTCTTCTCTGCAGGTTTGTATCCATCATTACAGGTGTAGGTCAACTTTGTTCCGTGAGAATAAATCTCTTGCTTTGGAGCAAAGAAACCATGGTCCAGGCTGGGAGCACTACAGGACTGTGTCACGCTTTGTGCTTATGTAAAAGAAATAAACAGGTTTACTCTCCAGTTTACTCATTTTTATTTTTTAAACATATTTTAAATGTTCTTTGTGAATGTAGTCAATGTGCCTACCACGCAGCCCTGCAGGAAACCAAACCACAAGAACAAATCCAAGATATATGATGCACATCTCTTCAGGAATTGACTCTTCTAACGGTTAACAGCCCAGTTCTGATCAGAGCTACTTAACTATTCCTGACAAACCTTCCTGTAAAACATTTGTGGACAAAAGACACGTGGAGCCAAAACAAACAGGGACATACTCAGAACACACACATACACACACACACACACACACACACACACACACACACACACACACACACACACACACACACACACACACACACACACACACACACACACACACAGTATAACAAACTGAGAGTCAGTTTATTGAAACTGGATGAAATATCACCTGACTTCACACAAACATTTAAAACTTATTATCCTGTTGGAGCACCATGACCTGTGACAACGACCAAGTGTTCTGACACAAATTTTGATTTATTATTACTTTTGTCAAACTCACGTTAATTCATTGACCATTGTGGGTTGTTCTTTCTTTAATAGAGTGGTACTAACAATTTTCTCCATGTCTCTATATGTTTCCTTGCAGTTTTTTTCAGTCACAAAATCATATCTGAAGGAAATCTGTGCTAAGCCAACTACAAAACTTTAACTAATCGTAGCACACTAGATATTGTAAAATGCCGCCTGGAGATTGCTGCTTATACTTTTTGTCTAACTTCCCCATCTGATGTAAAATTGTCCAGCAAGTACAGCTTGTTCATTTTGAGCTAATGTGAAATTTGTGTGTGCACGATTTTTTTTTCAGCTCTTCAAACTCACACTTTGTTTTAACATTAATGCAATAAAGAATTTAAGACATTTTATTAATCCTTAATGAACAAGAGTTTGGAGATTGTTAATTGGTTTGCTGGTTAACCTTGGTGAGGTTTCTTAATGTGTGGTGCTTTTGCTTTGTGTCATTAACCCTGCAACAGACTGCACACCAGCAGCCTAACAGGATATACAGGTATTCTATGGATATCAGATTGGCTGCTCCTGGTGGTGATCTAGACCCAAAAACTCTGCAGATACAGTAATGGAACGATTAGAACTTTTATTCCAGTCAAAAATGTATTGAGATGTCCTCAAGTGTACAGACATTCAGGTTAATTTCAATGTTTTGTAGAAATTCACGGATCTAAAGGAAAGGTCCCCGTTCCTCACAGGACATGTTTTTGATCCGTGGTGAGAAAATCCAAAGGCAGCAGCTTCTTCTACTGTTGTGTGATGCAGCTTTAGCAGTTACCCTGGTTACAAGAGAAATTGAACTATCAATGGACACGGCAAATAAAGAAACACTAATATGTCTTTATATGAACCATTTCCAGGTAAAAATAGGTGTCACTGTAAATATAATGTGTTTATTTGAAAGCAAGATTCAGAAGTAACACTCACCACTTTTATTGAGGCCCACAGACAACCTAAAAATAACCAGAAAGACAGCAGTGAATGTAAAAGTGAGATCTGATTAACTAAATGTCTGCAGGTCAGCTCCTTAACTGTTTTCATTGTCATTTCTTGTACTTTTGTTGGTTGAATGAACTCTAGAGGAGTGGTCTCCACTGACAAATATCCTCACAGTCACGATGTAGAAATAAAATGTACCTAAACAGTAACAACATGTCTCAACAAAACAACACACTGTGTTTCTGTTCATGTTATATTAAAGTGATACTTACAATCACTAAATGTCAGTGTCGTATCAGTGCACCGGACCATAGACCATCTATTTGGCGTCCATCTCTTTTTCTTACATTCCAGCGGCACTTCCTCACCGTCTCTAAGAAATTGAACTCCCACAGACTCAAACCTACGATCTGCATCTGTGTCCACAGAGCAGTAGGTAGCTATATAATAAAAAAAGAAAGAAAACAAAGTTAACTTTGTCCCAGAAACTCTCCTCGACAAACGTCCAAAATAAAAGTTCGATAACTTGTTTCTACCTCTGCAGGTGGGCACGTCTGACCACTGGCCGTTGCTGTAACACGCCACTCTGTCTGAACCCTCTAGTGAGTAGAAGTCAATGCACTGATATTTCAGAAACATGGATTGAGTTTGCACAACATCACCATTTTCAACTCTGGGGGGTGCTCCACAGTTGTTGACTGAAAAAGAAATAAAAATAAATAAATATTTCTGGATATAAATATTCATGTTGTACTAGAGTTAATGAACATAAACAGTTATCCCACATTTTGACTTCTTTGACTGATGGACCCAGTCTTTGCTCAAATTATTAGTTAGACGTAAAGGTAAGGTTAGATGAAGCTTCTCAGACAACTCATTAAAAAAAAAAGACAGTGAAAGGCTTTGATTGGTTGAAATATTGTCTGGTATTTGTGATGTAAAAGAAGAATCTGCTCATTTACTTGCTACCCTTCGCAGTTCAACTTCTCCCTCCTTGGATCCAGAACTGGTAGAAGATGCTGTCAGGATACATCGGACACAGCAGCTGTTAGTCTTTAGTTAAATATCACAGTGAGATGTTGATGTTGCCATGATGATGCTGTTTTTATCCACTTCCTTTAGAACATTTAGACACTTTGCTTTAACTTAACTGTAGACTTAACATTTTCTTCTCATGCACACACACAAGAACATGAGTGGTGTGATACACGGTCCTGCCTGTGGTGTCACATTGTTCTGCTGATGCTGGTTCCATGCCACAAAACAAGGAGGAAATCATTCATGTGCAATTAAAGGTGTTCAGCATATCCGTTAGGCACCTGTGAATACTGAATGTTTGTGTGTTTACCAGAAACCACCACAGGCCTCTTTACTTTCCAGGCTGTGAAACCAAAACAAGGAGCTGAAAGTTGCCTTACACTGTAAAGTGGTCGCTCTCTGCAGGTTTCTCACTGTGAGTGACACCTCTCACATTAGGAAAAGCCATTTGGTCTTTTCCTTGTGTAGAAATATTAACTATAGAAGTTTAAAGGTCACAGAGCAATGTCTAATAAAATGTACCTTCATAAACTAATAGTTTATCTGTTTTGTTGTGACGCAGTTTCTGCCTGGATCATGGTCTAAAGCAATGTTCTTAGACGTCAGGTGATGCTCCATTAATAAAGAAACATTATTACAGCTCCAATCCCTGTTCAATAGAAGGATTTTCATCACAGTATGTAAAGAAATATTTAAAAAGTTTCAGAGTAAGAACAACAAGTCAAGGATGTAAAGTATTCACTTTTTCTACAATGATACAAAGATCGATAATCTACCTCCACCTCCAGTAGACGTAGTGAGTCCTCCTGCAGATCCACCATGTCCAGTATCTGGGTCTCTGCCTGTGGACAAAAATACATTAAATAAAGACAGTATTTTATTTGTTAAGCCAAACTTATGTATTAATTCATTTTTTAAATTATTACAAGATCAATAATCTACCTCCACCTCCTGGTTGTGTCTCTCGGCCAGTAGACGTAGTGTGTCCTCCTGCAGATCCGCTTCCAGTATCTGGTTTTGCTAGAGAAAAATTAGTCATATAAACATTTGATTAAAAGTCTCTACATCAGATAGTCAAATTTACTAGACGAGAGAATAAAGTCAAAGTCTAATTTTCTTTTATTAACTTTATTCTCATCTGCTCCCCTTTGCTGCTGCTTCTTTTTGATTTCAGTATAAACTCTGTGTCTCCAGAAATACAGTTTTTCCATCACGTCTCAGCACATTGTTCACTTACTGCATTTTGGAACGTCACTCCAGTTACCAGACATGCAGTAGACTATTTTCTTGGTGTCTCCTCCCTCTGCGGTATATCCATCTTCACATTCATACCGTACTGGTGAGTCTACAGCAAACACTTCCTGGTATTTCTGTTTGACTATTACAGCATTTTGAATCTTGGGAGGGTAACCACATGTATTGTTGCTTTCTGTAAATGATAAATCAAATTAAGAAAAGAAACAGGAAAAGGTGTCCAGTTGTCGCAGCTAAAGCATCTGAAGGACTTACTCTCGCAGACGGGCAATGAGAGCCATTCTCCATTTTTACACTGCGCTGTCAAGGCATGTTTTTTAGATTCATACCCTTTGTCACATTTGATTACTAATTTGCGCTTATCGTTGTACCATCCCTTTGGGTCTTCAGCATATTTTGCGTTTGCGACCTTCGGTGGAATACAGTGTTTTTCATCTGATCAATAAAGAACAAAATACAGTCGACACTTTTAGACTTTACAACATGACTTTCAATAAAGTATTAATACTTCAATATATAATAACAAAGTACTGTCTAACTGTAACCTGTCCTCACAAATTGCAAGTCAGCAATAATTTCATTCATGAGTGATATTTTTAAACAAACCCAGCTGAGATATTTACCTATACACTGTGGTTTAGGAGTCCATGTACCATTTTCACATGTACTTGTTGCCCACCAACCCTCTGCAGCTAGTTTATGCCCCTCGTCACAGGCATAACTGAGACGTGTTCCATTAGGATACGTTTCTTGAACAGGGACAAAATAACCATGGTCCAGTTTGGGGGCAGAACAAGTTTCTGTGGCTGAAACACAATAATAAACAATAATACAAAGTAGACTAATGACAAACTACCATGTCTTTAAGTGCGCATTGTAAGGTTCTTACCATGTAGCACTGCAGGAAACCAAACCAGGAGAGCAAATCCAACATATCTCACACACATTTTGTCAAGAATTAAATCCCTACGACAAAGCAGAGTGAAGAGCCTCTTTCAGATCCAGACTGTTAATAATTGCTGGGGACGTTCCCTGATGGTTAAGAAACAGTAAACATCACACTGTGGTCCTGTTAAACTGATCTTGCTCAGAAGCCAACACAAATATTCAGACTTCATGAACTCTGAGACAAGTCACATGTTTCACATGTTAAATGAGGTTCATTACATATGAAAACAAAATATATATTGATCAATATTACGTGTTAAGTCTCATTTGTTGTCAAATTTACCCCTGTTTGTACTCATTTCTTCCTTTGGTACGAGCTGCATCATCCACACCACGAGCACATGTAAGAGGAGAGTTAATGATGTCAGTTTCATGTTTGTTATTTTATTTGAGAGTGACCCACACTGATGCATTGGCCCCAAAAGTTTCCAGATAATCATTTGTACAAAAATCTATGAGATTGTTTACAGTCCAGATTACAGACTGATTTCCCGAACACTGGGGTCAGAGGTCAGTGTTTTGAAAGACCAAAAAAACTGTCCTGTCAAATGACAAACCTCAGAAACAGAGCTGGAATTCTTTGAAGATTGATTGAATTGTTAGGAAATCATTTAGGATCATTAGCTGCTGGGATATTTACTTTGTCCTATACAGCCTGTCTTTGAGTCACTGTGTGTTTGTACATTAGGAGAAATTATTACATTGAATAAATGTAATTCACTAAATGAATTTCATTTAGATGCTTCAGTTTCAGGGTCCTGATATTGTCGTTTCCGACTCTCTGTCACACTTGGACACCCCTGATTTTGTGACGTAGGTTATGATAAATAGATTTAAAAATTAACTGTTCCTATTGCACATAACAGCTGATTCATCAGAGCTCCTGCTGCTCCTCTGAATTGTTAAACTTTCCTTATAATTCAATCCTTAGACAAATTAGACAAATTAGACAAATTCTGACGCCAGGAAGACAGATGCAAAAAGTGTAAGTGGAAAAACAAATAAGAAACGTATTCAGCTCATTATCTTAATAAAAGTTCAAGTTGGTGTTTAAGTCTGAAAGTTAAACACCAGATGTTCAGCTTTTTATATATTTTTATTTTGTGTTCACCTTTTATGAAGAGACTGTGCCATAACGTTTTCAGACAAAAGAACATAATTTATCCACAAATTTAGAATTTAAATAAAATAAATGATTTAAGAATTTTTTTTTTAAGGGTATTAAAATATATTCAGGTTTTACCAAATAGAAATTAGAAGGGAGCAGTTCTTTATCCTTTCCATACTTTAGCTGTCACTCTGATTTAATTTCATTGTGGTTTCATCAGCACAAGGTCTTTTTTCAAACCTGCTGGTTGCTGATGTTTTCATAGACATGTTTTCTCATTATCTTACCATTAATGTTAATCAGTACAGTTATTACTTGTCACCCCAGTCCTACCTGTACTGTGACATTTAAAATGATTCATGGCCAGTAGCATTTCTTTTAGTTGAAGGACTGTTCCACATCACTCGTAGACACATTAACATAAAGGTCTGCATTTATTCACCCCACTGGGAGCTGGATCACTTTTATTTATGTGTTCAAAGTGCTGAACAGTTTCAGTCATAAAGATACAAGTGATTGACAAAGAACAACCAGCTCCAACACTGTGTGTTCAAATGTTAGCAGCAGGAACTAGCTGATAAAATCTCATGTGATCATTGTTTTTTAGTGTTTTCTGCAGTTTTCACTGGAGGCACTTCACATGTTTCCAATGAAGTGAACCATCAGGCAGCAGTAGCTCCTCTAACAATATCCCTGGTTATAATATAGACAAGAAAGCAGAATGTTAACAGTTGATATAAAACTGTGGAATAAAATAAAGTAACGCAATTTAGTATTTGAAAAGTAAATGTAAGAATCACACTTACCCAGTAAATGTCAGAATCATGACAACCTAAAACAATCAAATAACAGAAACATAATGAACTTTATTTTATTTTTTTTATTATTTCTTTACAGTTTTTCACAATTGTTCAGTTGAGACGCTGTTTATGAAACGAGGATCCACTGGATCTTCACCTTCTTACCACAGTAGAAGTCTTCTCTTGAAAATGTGTTGACACATTTCATTTTTTAAAATCCTTTTCAAACAAGAGAAAATGTCTACTCACAGCTTATAGGAAAGATAATAAATATGAATAATGATGAACCGCTAACGCAGGTTTATTAACAGAAATCAATAATCACTGTTCATCCATGTGTAAAAGATGTCACTGTGTTTGCTGACATGGATCAAATTCAAATCATTTTTTCTATGGTTTGTTTTGTGGTTATTTTTCTATATTTGTAGAATGATATTTTTTAACAGTAAACTACAGTAAAAATGATAATTTTTTCAGATTTTCAGTTATTCTTTGACTGAAGAAACAAAACAACACAAACACTAAGCCACATTAAATGTCACATTGAAAACTTATAGTGAAGAAGGACAGTTCATGTTCCCACCTGACAATAAAAGCACTGTGCCAAACTAAAATATAAAAGCTAAATGAAGAGTATACTTACAACGATTACGTGAAATTATTTGTCTGTTAATGCATTTAACAGGCATGCTCATACGATCCCATATACATGGAATATTCTTTGTCTCTCCTTCCTTTATGTACTGAACTCCAAGTCCAGGTCGTAAGTTACTCTCAGGATACTGAGCAGGATCCAGAGCACAGAATGCAGCTGCACCAAATGAGCAGAAAAACTCTTTTAATGGAGAATCATTAATGTGAAATCTGACAGGAATAAAAAACGAGTGTTGACGTGTTCGTACCTTCGCAGGTGGGCAGTGGTGACCAAGTACCATCACTGTTACATGTCACTTTTTCTGGACCAACATGTTTATAATAAGAACTACATTGGTATTTTAAAAACATTTGTCCCTGTTCCCCAACATCACCGTTTGGAACGTGTGGGAGACGTCCACAGTTGTCCACTGTAATAATAAAAGATGTTATTATTGATACTGTCTCATGAAAAACTACTGAATCTGTGACAGTGCAGATTGAGGATCAGTCAGTTGTTGAGATGAGTTTGTACGTGTACGTGTACTGAACGCCTCTAAACTAATTTAGTTTCATTTCAATAATGGTAAATAAAAAAAAAAATATTAGAAAAGTAAAAACAACAAGTCTGGTACATGTCAGGAATAAAGAATAATGATTCTGAATCATTTACCTGACACTGAGATGGTAGAAGATGCTGTAAGACACAGAGCAGACAGGAAGGAAATGAAACGTCCAGTCAGTGACGTAAAGTGTTTATAGTTTCTACAGTAATACAAAGATCAATAATCTACCTCCACCTCCAGCAGACGTAGTGTGTCCTCCTGCAGATCCATCACTTCCAGTATCTGATTTTGCTCTTACGCCTAAGTCAGAGAAAAATTAGGAACATAAACATTTGATCAAAAGTATCTGCTGCTGCTTCTCTTTGATATCAATATAAACTCTGTGACTCCATAAATAAACATAAACAGTTTAGAGTATTTCCATCACAGTTTGTCTCAGTTTGTTCACTTACTGCATGTTGGACCTTTAGTCCAGGTACCAGATAAGCAGTAGATGAAATTCTTGGTGTCTCCTCCCTCTGTAGTGAATCCATCTTCACATTCATACTGCACCTCTGAATCTACAGCAAACACTTCCTGGTATTCCTGATTAATTATTACAGCGTGTTGGATCTTAGGAGGCTCACTGCATGCATTGATACTTTCTGTAAATGACAAAACAAATCATCAATAAGTTAAGTCTGCAGCTGATTGATACGTATAAAGAGACCTTCTTCCAAAAACAGCACATCTATCATCAACAGGAGTTCAAGGTGCTATTGTTAGTTTTACATCTCACCACTACATTTAACAGACTTACTCTCGCAGATGGGTAAGGTCGTCCATGCTCCATCTTGACATCTGGCTGTGACAGCCTGGTTTTTGTGCTCATATCCCTGGTCACATCTAATCCTAATAGTTGCTCCCACTTTATACCAACCAGTCTGTATTTTAGTGTATTTTCCATTAGGGATATTTGGTTCAGCGCAAAAACTTTCATCTGAAAAAAGAATTTTAAAAGAAAAGAATAGAGAGCAAAAAAATAAATAAAACTAAAAACACAGTTTGGTGCATTTGTATTTTATTTTAACGGCACCGTTTGTTTTTTTCTGACTAATAAAAAACTTTCTAAATCAGCAATATTTTGCATAATCATGATCAATCAGGGTTTAAGTATAATCTCCAAACTCTTGCTCATTAAAAGTGAATGAAATGTCTCAAATATTTGATGCTTGAAAATCGTCTGAATGTTGAAAAGTTTGAATACTTTTGCTCAAAAATGAAGCAAAAGATGCTTTAGCACAGGATCACACACATTTCAATCACCTCCTGTATTTATAAATGTGATAACACAACCATTAATACGCCAATCATGAGTTCTTCACCTTAACATGAAGCAGAGGTGGTCAGGGAACACTTACCTATACACTGTGGTTGATGAGACCATTTCCCGTTTTCACACGTGCTTGTTACCCACCAGCTCTTCTCTGCAGGTTTGTATCCATCATTACAGGTGTAGGTCAACTTTTTTCCGTGAGAATAAATCTCTTGCTTTGGAGCAAAGAAACCATGGTCCAGGCTGGGAGCACTACAGGACTGTGTCACGCTTTGTGCTAATGTAAAAAAATAAACAAGTTTACATTCATTTAATTGTATCTTTAAGAAATTTCAGTTGTTCAGTGTTCTTACAATGCAGCCCTCCAGGAAACCAGAGCAGAATAAATCCAAGATATCGGATGCACATCTTCACAGGAATGAAATCGTCCCACCACCAAATAGAGCTAAGAGCCGGGTCCAGTCCAGAAGAAGTTAATTAATGTCGACGAGTGTCCTGTAAAAGGTTTGAGGAGTAAACACTCGGGCACCATGCTGCTGATATGCAGCCAAAACAAAGACAGAACACACACACAGGAACCGGGAACAGACGTAAGGTGGATCAGTCTTATTCATTATTAATTATTAATTATTATATTCTGGCTTTACATGAGAGCCTGTGAAATGGATGTGTTGTTATTCTGAGGATATATGTTTGGAAAAGTCCACATTCAGATCAGTTTTTTATCGATGTGTCCTCAGCCTGAAGTGTTGGTCATTATTCATTTCAACGAGCAACACAGATCATGTGTTCACCATATTAATCTCTTATTCACAATGGCATGTGAATAGATCATCTCCACATCATTTGCTCCACTAAAATCTATTTGGTTATTTACAGTGTTGGTTTCAAAAACACCATTTCCAGGACTGCTGTGATCAGAGGTCAGTTTGTGCCTGTTTATCCAGGCGGGTTTCACAACTTCTGAATAAAACACACAGCATAAAAACATATTCCCAGCCACCAGTCGGGAAAACCAAACCACACAAACTCTATCCTGATGGGAATGAGACTGTAAAGACAGTTTAGCTTGGTTGAGGTCACTGAAGGTTTATCGAGAGAGAAAGTTTGAGAATCTTTTATATGATCATTGAACTTCAGACTCTAATTCTAATTTGTATTTAAAGAAAGGTTTTACAGTTTTATTGAATCACAATCAACGTCTTTTCACGTAGCTTAACGTATTAACCTGCTTACTGTTCCTTTAAAGAGCACAGCTGCCGACTTGAATCATCTAAAAAAGTTGTATTGAGAGCAGCTGAAACAAGGCAAAACTATTTCCCTTTGAGATTAATAAAATGTTTTAAATTCTCCAATCTTTAAAGGAAGCACATTGTACTGAAAAGACAGAACTGAATTATGAAGTGCATCAAAATATGTCAAGCTTTCCAATAAAATAAGAAAAGACTCCACTGAATACAGACTCATTTAAAGATTTTACTGATTGGTTTCAAAGCTCTTTGCAGACACACTAACTGTTCTGTATCTAGACTTCAAACTAGAGCTCAGTGCCTTCGCTGTAGGAGCATCCAGGCCTGTTTCTGGAGCTAAAAGTAACTCTGTGGACACGTGAGATGACCTCTGTTAAAGCGAAAATTCAAACTCAGTTTTATTGGTTAGACCTTAAATAAGTGAGGATTTTATGAAATTTTTGTTGATGTGTTGCAGCCTTCAGTCTCTGTCCTACGTTCTGTAAATCCACCTAATTACAGTTTAATTATTAAATTATTAATTATTATAAACTAAGGTGCAAAACGTTATACTTGTTTTATCTGTTTAATTATTCATAGACATGTTTTCTCATTGTCTTACCATTAATGTTAATCAGTACAGTTATTACTTGTCACCCCAGTCCTACCTGTACTGTGACATTTAAAATGATTCATGGCCAGTAGCATTTCTTTTAGTTGAAGGACTGTTCCACATCACTCGTAGACACATTAACATGAAGGTCTACATTTATTCACACCACTGGGAGCTGGATCAGTTTTATTTATGTGTTCAAAGTGCTGAACAGTTTCAGTCATAAAGATACAAGTGATTGACAAAGAACAACCAGCTCCAACACTGTGTGTTCAAATGTTAGCAGCAGGAACTCGCTGATAAAATCTCATGTGATCATTGTTTTTTAGTGTTTTCTGCAGTTTTCACTGGAGGCACTTCACATGTTTCCAATGAAGTGAACCATCAGGCAGCAGTAGCTCCTCTAACAATATCCCTGGTTATAATATAGACAAGAAAGCAGAATGTTAACAGTTAATATAAAACTGTGGAATAAAATAAAGTAACGCAATTTAGTATTTGAAAAGTAAATGTAAGAATCACACTTACCCGGTAAATGTCAGAATCATGACAACCTAAAACAATCAAATAACAGAAACATAATGAACTTTTTTTCACGTCTGATTTAATGAATTTCTGAACGACTTAAATTAAAGCAGAAAATTGTTCAGTTGAGACGCTGTTTATGAAACGAGGATCCACTGGATCTTCACCTTCTTACCACAGTAGAAGTCTTCTCTTGAAAATGTGTTGACACATTTCATTTTTTAAAATCCTTTTCAAACAAGAGAAAATGTCTACTCTCAGCTTATAGGAAAGATAATAAATATGAATAATGATGAACCGCTAACGCAACTTTATTAACAGAAATCAATAATCATTGTTCATCCATGTGTAAAAGATGTCACTGTGTTTGCAGACATGGATTAAAGGGGAAGTTTTGAATTCTTCCCTTTTTTCAGATTTTAGTTGAAATGTGTTATTTTTTGACCGAAGAAAGAAAACTACGCAAACGCTGCCACATTAAATGTCACATTGAAAATAGCAGCTTGTGGTTTTCCAACCTAAATCACTAAAGTACGGGTCGTACGGTGTGAAAATGAAGAGAAGAGGCACACTAGACGTGAACACAGTAGAAGTAAAGGAGGATTTAAAAAGTGGTTTTTCACATATACCTTAAATTATAATAACACAAATCATATTTATCTTCTGTAGTTGAACATAACTTTATCCATAGTGAAGAAGGACAGTTCATGTTCCCACCTGACAATAAAAGCACTGTGCCAAACTAAAATATAAAAGCTAAATGAAAAGTATACTTACAACGATTACGTGAAATCATTTGTCTGTTAATGCATTTAACAGGCATGCTCCAACGATCCCATTTACATGGAATATTCTTTGTCTCTCCTTCCTTTATGTACTCAACTCCAAGTCCAGGTCGTAAGTTACTCTCAGGATACCGAGCAGGATCCAGAGCACAGAATGCAGCTGCACCAAATGAGCAGAAAAACTCTTTTAATGGAGAATCATTAATGTGAAATCTGACAGGAATAAAAAACGAGTGTTGACGTGTTCGTACCTTCACAGGTGGGCAGTGTTGACCAAGTACCATCACTGTTACATGTCACTTTTTCTGGACCAACTCGTGTATAAAAAGAACTACATTGGTATTTTAAAAACATTTGTCCCTGTTCCACAACATCACCGTTTGGAACGTGTGGGAGACGTCCACAGTTGTCCACTGTAATAATAAAAGATGTTATTATTGATACTGTCTCATGAAAAACTACTGAATCTGTGACAGATTGAGGATCAGTCAGTTGTTGAGACGAGTTTGTACGTGTACGTGTACTGAACGCCTCTAAACTAATTTAGTTTCATTTCAGAAATGGTAAATTAAAAAAAGATAAATATTAGAAAAGTAAAAACAACAGTCTGGTACATGTCAGGAATAAAGAATAATGACTCTGAATCATTTACCTGACACTGAGATGGTAGAAGATGCTGTAAGACACAGAGCAGACAGGAAGGAAATGAAACGTCCAGTCAGTGACGTAAAGTGTTCATAGTTTCTACAGTGATACAAAGATCAATAATCTACCTCCACCTCCAGCAGACGTAGTGTGTCCTCCTGCAGATCCATCACTTCCAGTATCTGATTTTGCTCTTACGCCTAAGTCAGAGAAAAATTAGGAACATAAACATTTGATCAAAAGTATCTACATCAGATTGTCAAATTTACCAGACGAGAGAACAAAGTCTTCATTTGACTGAGGCATAAAAATTGATCACAGTCCTTCTGTCTTTATTCTCATCTGATCCTATTTGCTGCTGCTTCTCTTTGATTTCAATATAAACTCTGTGACTCCATAAATAAACATAAACAGTTTAGAGTATTTCCATCACAGTTTGTCTCAGTTTGTTCACTTACTGCATGTTGGACCTTTAGTCCAGGTACCAGATAAGCAGTAGATGAATTCCTTGGTGTCTCCTCCCTCTGTAGTGAATCCATCTTCACATTCATACTGCACCTCTGAATCTACAGCAAACACTTCCTGGTATTCCTGATTAATTATTACAGCGTGTTGGATCTTAGGAGGCTCACTGCATGCATTGATACTTTCTGTAAATGACAAAACAAATCATCAATAAGTTAAGTCTGCAGCTGATTGATACGTATAAAGAGACCTTCTTCCAAAAACAGCACATCTATCATCAACAGGAGTTCAAGGTGCTATTGTTAGTTTTACATCTCACCACTACATTTAACAGACTTACTCTCGCAGATGGGTAAGGTCGTCCATGCTCCATCTTGACATCTGGCTGTGACAGCCTGGTTTTTGTGCTCATATCCCTGGTCACATCTAATCCCAATAGTTGCTCCCACTTTATACCAACCAGTCTGTATTTTAGTGTATTTTCCATTAGGGATATTTGGTTCAGCGCAAAAACTTTCACCTGAAAAAAGAATTTTAAAAGAAAAGAAGAGAGAGCAAAAAAATAAATAAAACTAAAAACACAGTTTGGTGCATTTGTATTTTATTTTAACGGCACCGTTTGTTTTTTTCTGACTAATAAAAAACTTTCTAAATCAGCAATATTTTGCATAATCATGATCAATCAGGGTTTAAGTATAATCTCCAAACTCTTGCTCATTAAAAGTGAATGAAATGTCTCAAATATTTGATGCTTGAAAATCGTCTGAATGTTGAAAAGTTTGAATACTTTTGCTCAAAAATGAAGCAAAAGATGCTTTAGCACAGGATCACACACATTTCAATCACCTCCTGTATTTATAAATGTGATAACACAACCATTAATACGCCAATCATGAGTTCTTCACCTTAACATGAAGCAGAGGTGGTCAGGGAACACTTACCTATACACTGTGGTTGATGAGACCATTTCCCGTTTTCACACGTGCTTGTTACCCACCAGCTCTTCTCTGCAGGTTTGTATCCATCATTACAGGTGTAGGTCAACTTTTTTCCGTGAGAATAAATCTCTTGCTTTGGAGCAAAGAAACCATGGTCCAGGCTGGGAGCACTACAGGACTGTGTCACGCTTTGTGCTAATGTAAAAAAATAAACAAGTTTACATTCATTTAATTGTATCTTTAAGAAATTTCAGTTGTTCAGTGTTCTTACAATGCAGCCCTCCAGGAAACCAGAGCAGAATAAATCCAAGATATCGGATGCACATCTTCACAGGAATGAAATCGTCCCACCACCAAATAGAGCTAAGAGCCGGGTACAGTCCAGAAGAAGTTAATTAATGTCGACGAGTGTCCTGTAAAAAGTTTGAGGAGTAAACACTCGGGCACCATGCTGCTGATATGCAGCCAAAACAAAGACAGAACACCCACACACCTACACACACACACACACACACATACACGTTTTTCCAGCCTGGTGGGGACTATTTTTTTCTTCCAGACTAGCAGGTTACGCATGGGGACACCATGTTTCTGAATGTAATAAAGGCATTATGAAGGCATTTTCATAATTTACAATTTTTTTAGAGACAAAAAATCTACTTTGGTACCAAAATCTATGAAATTTACAGGGTTCCCTTTTTGTCAGGTTTTTCCATCCTGGTGGGGACACTGCTATTGTTTTTTATAACAAACCACCACCAGGTGACACTGTTATGCATTTACCCGTAGAGGATTTATTAATGCAAATTTAAAACCCAGTTTAATAGAGGGTAAGTTTATGATCAGTAGTTTCATAATCAAAAAACTTTCTTTAAAAGGTTTGTTGAATTTAATACAATGGCTTTTGCTTCATATATATATATTTATATATATATATATATATATATATATATATATATATATATATATATCCTTTTCTAATCTACCATTACCCCTTGTATTTGTCAAATAATGTGCACTGGACACTGGAGAATAAAATATCACAGTACCAGAACTGGTACCACAACAATTAATATTTTACTGTGTAATATGTATTAATTAATTAACTTATTTATTTATATAAATAATGCTTTCAACAAACTACTTTGTTACTACTGATGATTGCATCCAATAATATGACTCATGTATATGACTAATATAATAAATTAATTGCAGATTCTACGCATGTATGTCAGACTACATCTGCTCATTCAAGTGGATACCTGTGCTATATTTGAGGAAATTCCCTCACAACACTACTGAAGTATTGTGTTTGCGAGACATACAATCTATAAACATAATAACCTCTGGCCATGGCTGTCACTAGCAAACATAGTTGGGCTAAAAAAAGCTAAACATATGTACCACAGTGCACATACATTTAACATATTGGATTTTATTTGGCCCAAATTGATGTAGTGCCTATAGTTCTTATGTATGCACACATACATATGGTAAAAGTAGTTTCAAGTACAAATGTCAAGTCTCTACAAAAAAAAAATAATAATTTAAACAGTATAAAAGTTGTTGCTGTTGACATAAATGTCCAAGTCTAATCACAAATTCAAAGGTTGAAATTATGAAAAAGGAAAATAATTAGTAAAAACAAAAAAATAGGCATCAAAGTGGGTTGCATGCAGACTTCTGGAACAAGTCTGAAAATGTGGGGCCAATTTTAACCACTATGAACAATACAGTACTGTATAATAGGGGTGTGCAATATTTATTGTCTGTAATAATCTGTTCTTTTGACAATGAGCAAGCTTACATTATCGTAGCATTATGTCCCAGTTTGCAAACATCAAAAACATATATTCACTGAATTACGAAGCCTAGCGGGATACACCACTGTAAATACACAACTGAAAGTGTATGCAGTGAACTAGAAAACTATCAAACCAAAACAGTGCCAGGAGACAAAATACAGACACTACCACTTGCAGTCAACTATCAGTTATTAATTGCTAGATACAGATCATCCTCAGTCACATGAAAAATGCTGTCCATGGCAGGCCAAAACCAGAAAAGGCACCAGCATAACACACACAGCAGAATCATGCTACAAAAAAAGCCCTACAAAAAAAAAAAAAAATAATAAAAATACTACAGAAGAGGATTAGGGCCACCATAAAACTTCCCATCCCAGAATTCTGGGATTAAAGTTAAACTTAATTAGACAAATTGTTTCAAATTAATTTTGTACTTTAGGTGCCAGCCTATTAGAAAATATTACAGTCCAAAAATCTTTCCTAAATTGTATGATTCCTGTTGGCAAACTCTGATGCAAAAGGTTTCACATTTTGCTATCATCATCGACTTATGAGTACCCAAATGTCATTTGTCAATATTGCACACCCCTGTTGCTTATTTTAGCCACCGTTCCACACTCTGGACAACTCGGTTTACAGTAATTGAAAGTAATACTGCCAATCAAATATTAAAATCCAAACATAAAGTACAACAAAAATGGGGAACATATAATACTACAGGTACAGTACAGTATCTGTACTTGTTTAATCCATCTCCCAGCAATAGTGGAGAAATGTAAATGCTTACCTTCTTTTCATAGATTCTCGCTTTAAAGCGTCAATGCGATTTTTTACATAAAATTTAACTCCCTCCCAAGTTCTCCCCTTTAATGCTACTGGGGATGTCTCTATGCACTTCAGACATTCTGCTTTCCCAGGAACCTTGCCAGAGCTGATGTAGTCCATCAGAGTCATCTCCACAGCCTGGATTTCATCTTCAGTCCACTTTCTTCTTTTGTTTTGTGATAACTCTGCATAAAGTAGAAAGAAACTGTGTTTAAAAAATAATAGCATATAATGTTGATGTGCAGTTACATTATCCACAATGAAACTCAATTGATAAAAGGTGACAACAATAACAGTATACACAACACAGTGTTCATCACAAAAATTGAAGAATTTCATGGTGGTGGCAGCAGGGGATGGGGTGAAGTAGTACATGCAAATAAGTATATTTGTGCAAAAGAATACATACATCATTTACATTCATTGGTCACTTTAAACACCTACATTCCAGATTTAGAACAAGTTAGAACAAAATTGGATTTGACTCATTAACATGATATGAACATTTGAACTCTGACATTATGAAAATGACAGGTGGGCTCATGGTTTTACTAGAGAAGATCTCTCACTCAGAGTTTTTCCAGACAAAATTACAGAGACACCCAATCATTCAACATTGTTCAGAGGTATTACAGTACACATTATGTTCTACATATACCACTGTTGCCCATCTGTCCACCAACTCAAACCAACACCACACAGATCAAAAATAGCACGTTTGCTGTCATCAGGGAATTAAAATTGGTGTCTAATCCTGTTTTAAAAAGTAAACAAGTAACCTACAGGTATCTATGGTAGAGCACAAGATAAAATGTCAACTAGTTAATTGATTACAAATGGTGTTTTCAGACATCTAGAGCCAAAGTGTCAATAATACCAGAAACACAAGTGGAAACCTTGAACAGCTTACCCTTTGTGGTGTGCGACCTGCCAGAGACCTCACAGACAGGTGGCATCTCTTCATCTGACCTTCCTATTACAGACACATAAACAGACTTTCAATACATGCAGTCAAAATAACTGTTGGTGCTCACAGAATAAACTTTTCTTCTGTATTTCCTGTGGTTTAAACAAACAATATCAGGTAAAGAAACTGTAAATAAAAATGACAGAAACAAAGTAAAAAGTATCGTAATCACAAAAGCTAACAATTGCACTGGACAGTATGCACTCTTTACAAGTGACAAACGTCATCTAAAATGTCCATAATCATTGCTTTTCTTTCCAAATACTAAAAAGAATACTACCTGTGGCTGGATATAGATGTTTGTTTTGTTTAGAAGTAGATCCAGTAGTCGATCTGTCTGTAAAAACAAAATTAAAAAAATATATATCGCTTTTAGTAAATGAGTATTCAACAGTGAAAGCAGTCCATAGGCATAGGTGCGTAGACAATGCTCTTTAAATCTTTATGAATGCAAATTAAGAACTTAACACCAGTGGTGGAATAATTAATCACATGATTTACTGAAGTAAAAGCACTAAATAAAATGTTCGTTAAAAGTATGAATTATAACATTAATGTAGTATATAAATATAGTATAAAATTGAATTGAATAGTTAAACAATTTAAAGAAAAAATATAAAAATAAGTTAATATTTTCTGTGTGACTGTTTAGGTGGATATTGAAAGTGATATTAAAATATTTTGTATTCAGCTAAAACTGATTACTTTCATTACTAATGAATCTGCTGATTATTTTCTCCTTCAAGTGACTGGGTTCATCTAAATTAGAAAATAGTGAGCTATACATTCAAAGATTCTCTAAATGAGTAATAAAATATAAGAGGTTTTCAGAAATTATTTCAAGACCACATTTTATGATCAATACTACATGTTTAATCAATGTTGATTCAAGTTCTGAATGCGACACACACTTTGGGGGAATATGTGAGAGGTGTTTCTTTCTCTTGCAGCCATCTTGCATCTAAATATTTGGCTAAATATTAGTTGTCGACAAATATGAGTTGTTTTTTTTAAGCCGTTGGCCATGGTGATTTTGGGTGGCTAATATGTTTTTATTTGTTTGTTCATTTTTGCATCACATAAAATACAAAATAAAAGTTACAAATTACAGCTAAACAGATATAGATGACCTACACTAAATGGTTCACTAGTCCTACTTTAAGGAACGGCCATGCTGTGCTCTAAATCCGCTAATGACAAGAAAAGAGGACATATCTAATGTCTGGATGATTTTATATAATTTGCGAGCATTAGGGAGCTGTGAAAGTGTGAGACCCCTTGGAAAGTCCAAAAGAGGTGGAGTGTTTGTTACTCTGAAAGTCTGCTTCTTTAACCACTGCAACCCTACAAACACAGTATTATCTAGTACGTCTTTCCCTCCTTGTGATTCATCTGCAAATGCTCTTATGGTAATCCCATACCACAGCAACTGCCTAGCAATTCACCACTTATACCTGATGATTGTGTAGATGAAAGTGAAGCTGATGATGCAGTATCTGTGACACTTGTGGCATCCTCATCTTCTGTGTCAGATGCATCACTGTCCACAGCTATATTCTCTGGGAAACACAGCAACCACATGGAAACAAATATTAAGACAGCACATGAACAAGATTAAGAAATCAATATTGCATAAAAGGGAATATAACATTTGTGGTCTCCTACTAAATTTCCTCAAACTTTCATGAGAAATGAAACACTCAAACCTAACAAGGGTGCCATGAATCTACTTCCAGAAATACATACATACATATATTAGTTGTGCTTGTATATAAACAGTCTTACTAGACTAGGGTCTGTACATCTGCTGATGCATTATTTTCAATGTACTGCATTGCTACCCATCTGCTGGCTATGATATTGCTTTAATTTGAATTACTATTACTTTGGTTTTAAATACATACATTTGCACAGGCCTGTTTTACCTCGTGGATCAATGTTGATCTCATCAAGATTCTTTCCTTTGAATTCAGACAGCTGTCCTCGTTCCAGAGCCATAAGAACTTTACTTATTTTTGCCAGTTGTAATGTCCCTTCAGGCAGCCTGTAATATTGGCGATGCACTCTGATATCGTGGCCAAGGAAGTCCGCAAGGTCATCCATTTCGTTGTCCTTCAAGTTGAGGACCTTAGACATAGTGGCCATGTGCTTCCTCAACTTGGTGGAGGACAAGGCTTCTGGATGCTTTGCCCCACAGCTTTGAGCAATCTGCCGTATGACATCTGATCCTCTGAAGTGACTGAGTGTTTGTGGTCTCCCAAACATGAAAGGATTCTCATCCAACACATCACAGCTGCGGCGAGTCTTGACAAGTAATTCCATTGATGTCAGTATATCAGGTGTGAGGAGAATGGGGACCTTTCTTCCACGTTTGCCTCTTATCTCTATTCGCTGGAAGTGCTTACAAAGCTTCTTCTCAAGGTCAGATAAAGCAAGTTCTACATCTGGATGAGTCGAGGACGTGTCTCTCAATGTAAAAGAATTGAGAGACATTTTAGATACCTCTCCTTCTCTTCTTCGGTTGAAGAGTATCACGTCACAGAGTGTGATTTTTGCTAGTTCTACCCAGTGCTTCCTCCTCAGCTCATCTTTGAGTTTTGTTTGGCATTCTACCCGTTGTATGTCGAGATACTGGTGCATCTTCTTTACATCTTCAGCGAAGGGAAGAAGTTGTGGAGCATTCCATTTTGCCTCACTCAAATTCCTGAGGGCCTTGGATGATACACATTCACTCCATTTAGTGTCACAGATTTGCTTGAACACCCGCATATTGTGAATGTTATTCTCGTCACCAGAGATCATTGCTTCACATTCAAGAACATCTGCTACTTTCTTAAGGTTGTGGCCTAACTTCAGTGCCAAAGATGGAGTTTTGTATGTGTTTGTTTCCTCATTCAAGCCAGCCACATTTTTCACAGCCTCAATCACATGAGGGAAATTAGCTGGTACAAAAAAATCTGACATCATCTTCAACTTGCCATTTATCTGTCCTTGGATCAGCAGTCGCCCTGTCTCACGCATTTTCTGTCTGATATAATCATGTTTAGTGACATCATGGCCATGCTTACTGAAGAGATGCTCCCCTAATTTCAGTATACATTTCTCTTTGCGAACAGTATTCGTTATCTCATCATCATGCATACCTTGTACCAATTTCCAAAACTGTGCATTCACATTGTCTGGAACTGGCTCAGCATATTTACATAGAGCCTGAACTCTAGACGTTCCTGGCGGTAAACCTTTAACTTTCCTGCTGAGGTGACATCTCTGCATGTGCCTCCACATTGACCTCCTTTTAAGGTAAGCCTCACAATTTATACAGTGCAAGTAATCACTGGCTTTTACAGGTGCACAGGATTGTTGACGAGGTATCACCATTCCTTTTCCTTCTTTAAGCACCTGATTATTATGGGCACGATTCCCTTTGTTTCGCAATAAACTCAACTGTATTTTTCGTTCTTTAGACCCTACTGGACAAGCAACTGCTCTTGCCACTTCTGGTTTATCTTTGTGTTTTGATTCTAAATGGCGTGCCATTTTGCTGAAAGGCTTAGAGCAAAAAACACAGTAGAACTTCTTGTTGTAGAGTCTGCCACCATGTTCCTTCTTCTTTAAAGTCATGACAGTCACATCAGAACTGTCAGGTGAAGAGGATTCTCTGGTGTCATCACAATCAGATGAAGAGGATTCTTTGGTGTCATTTGCAGTCGGGGATTTATAAGGTGTCCTGCACATTTTCTTCAGTGGCTGGACACCTACTTCCTGAAAATTGGCTGAAGTTGTTTCCTGTAACTTTCGCTTCTTACTTTTGTGCCGTTTGATGTTTTCTGCCAAACTGTCACTTTCTGCAGAACTGTCAGTTTTTGTTTCTTCTGTAGATCGAGGAACATATTCATCCCCGCTGCTCCCAGAACATGAGAGAGAGTGTTCTGATGTGTAACCAAGCATTTCTCTGGTAAGCTTTAAAAAGAAAAAAAAAAAATCAAACCATCATCAAGTATTTTGCCAAATCACATACATCGCATTTAAAGACCATAGATATTGGCAGATACACCAGTAATAGGAGCAGAAGGGGTGGTGGCAGTATAGTAGTAATTGTAACGGCTATCAGTAATAGTATGTGCAGCTGCAACAGTATGAGTTGCTGCTGTAATAGTGTTGGAAATAGTAATAATAGTAGCTTGCAATAACACATGCTGTAGTATCACTATTGCCACAGTTGGGATTTGAACTACTAACCTTATGGTCATAGTTACTATGTATTATTTTCCATTGCAAAACATTTGACAAACAATGCTATGAAGAATGTAAGTACAATATGCAGGTAAAAGATGAATCTAATGCAATGGTGGAACAGAGTCAAAACAGTCTAGCAGTCATGTCTTGTTACAACTTCCTTTAAACTAGTTACATTAAGTAATAACTTTCCTTTGTTGTATCACATTCACCAAACATCCCTGCGTGGCTCTGTCTGGATATGCTGTCATTGCCAACTGATTAACAATACAGCTTTAATGGCACATTCATTAACTGAGTTGCCATGTCACATAGGTTGGTTTCAAACATCTGGAAAAACTTTCTATTCTCTAAGCTATGTTTAGACACTGTTACTAGTAAACTGTAGACCTTTAGTTACCTTTTTGTTTTCATACTAATGTTAAAAATATGAAAAGCTCTATTTTTTAGGATAAAATATGGTAGTAAAAATGTGTTGATTAATTTTATGTAAACTGGACATATTTTTACATGTATGAATTACCTTTGCAGACCAAAGTGCAATATGCAGGTATGACTGTGAAACAGGTTAGTTATTGTCATAGTATTTCTCAACACCAGGACGATTTTTGTGAAATATTTCCTCCTACTTTCTATTCACCTTGGCATCTATGCAGGCAAACCTGTGACAACAGTCACCTGAGAGGTGCAATGGCATTTCTTACATTAGCATGTGAAGTTGTACAAATAAACTTACAATGACACTGTCAGTCCTTCTGAGCTCAGGTACATTTGGGTCTTTCTCAACATCAGCTGGAGTGAGTTCCAGAATAATTGTGCTCTCACTGTTGCTGGACAATTGTTGTTCATCCTGGGGGGGAAAAAAAATTAAAATTAGAAAATCTTTTACTATTAAACTGTGAAAATATCACAGACTTGAAATCAAAATTATTATGTTGCTAACACACAGATCTCTATGTCAATATTTGTCTAGTGGTGATTTGTTGTGTTGTCTTGCAGCAGTAGCTCTAACAATATCACAGTTGTCCATTTTAAATAAGATGAATCACAATTTCACTTTGATCAGCATAATATAAACTCTAAACAAGGGAATGATTGTTTTTTGCTAAATTTGGAAGAGTAATTGACTAGTGAGCTATGTATCGTCACCTGCTTGACATGTACTCTTGACATGAAAGTATGCATTATTAAGATAAAAAAAAAAAAAATGTGATTTGGGTTTCCAAACAAACAAAACAGATCAAGACAAGTTTGAAACCGTTATCACAGTAAAACTCTTCAAGAAAAACTTGTTGCTTGCTCATGTGTTCTTGCAGGATGAGAACACCTTTCTCAACACTACACTGACTAAGACGTTCAGTCGGCATCTTGCTAACCAAACCTTAGCTTCTCTGAAGCTGAAAAAGAAATGTATCAGTGCTATTGCAAACTCCTCTCCTCCAGCTCAAATTGCTGTGTTTTTGACCTTAGCGACCTCAGTGGAGATCTGGAAAAAGTTTCTGAAAGCCAAGACTGACACTGCAAATGTGTCCATACTTCTATGACTTCCATCTGCTCCCTCTAATGTATATTTTAAGAATGCGTGGTACGACTAACCTCTTTGCTCAGGCTCAACAAGGTCCTCTCTCTCTGGTCATTTAACCTCTTGATGTGTGCCTCCTCATAACGTTGTTCACACATATTATGATGCCTTTTCAGATTCTGGAGGCGCCGTAAGTGACGGCTTTGAGACTGCAAACAGAAAACAAGACAAATCCCTTGTTATTTTATAGACTTTTTCCTTTTTTAGCTGCCATGCTTTATTAGAAAAGATGGTGTCTTTACATGCACTCAAGGAACTGGGTAACCATTAACATTAAGTTGTTTAGTGCCATCCAGAAAAAGTTACTCAAGCCAAACCTAAAGAAAGCGTTCACTCGCTTGTCATTACGTAACATTTCTTCATAAGTCCAGTAATGCTGAGTTTTTTAACAATGCTAGTGCTACTACTACCGTCACAATATCAGCTGTTTACACCAGTGACAACTTTTTTTCTCCCGCGACATATGCATGAGAGACATTCAAGCTTCTCCACTGGCACATAAATACTTGCTATGCTATGTGTATACATGGCAAAGTAATCTCAGAGTTCTCTGGAAGAAATCTACATGGGCAAAATCAGGTTTCGCTGATCCCCTACTCCAATTACAAGGACCAGTTTTCGCGTTTACATGACACCCAAGAAGTTAAAGAAATCAGCGTACTCAAGAAAGCCAACTGTAAAATGTTTACTAAAACCCTTGAGCAAAGATGACATATCCTACCTCTTTCTTTTGTTCAGCATCACAGCCATCTGTCATATCAGCAACTGCAAATACAATTACACAAAATGAAATGTTATGTTGGTTTGATCAACCAAAAACGGCAATGTGAGGCTGCAGCAGTTCATTTCATTTACAGTAAAGGTTAATTAAAATAGCTTAAACCCTTGGGAAATTGTTTCATTTGGGTAACACCAATAGTTAAAGCACTGTTTTGGCATAAGCTCCAATTATGCAAAATTCAACATGATTTTTTAATGTATTTTTTTATTGTATTTTCATACAATAAATTTATTAAGATTTAAAACACTATTAATCCTAAATGGAAATTACTGAAAAAATTACAATCTGTTTACCTACAGTGACAGTGGTGTCTCCACTGAACATGTTTGCATTGCAGGTTTTCATCTTCTTAGTGGATGTTTATCCACTAAGAGATCTTAAGAGATTCACCAATGTTTTGCCAGCTAGGAGTGTGAACTTCATGCAAGGGTATAAGCTTGGCTCCAACCACACAACATGACCTCACTATGCCATCATCTCATAATGACTCCCTTGTCTTACCTGTGTGTTCAGTACTGCCAGTGGATACAAAGCTTGGGCCATCCTCCTCTGCCTAAAGGACCGACATTATCATATTATATTTCAATTTCAAGCTTCAATTGTAGACTTTGACTGTATGTTGATGTAGCTAACTTTGTGACACTGAAAATAGCGAGAGGGATGCTGGTCATCATATTCTGACTAAAACTAAATAGTATTTTCTGTTTTTTACACCATCTTTAGTATTAGATTATCCACAGTAAACAATTTCTTCATCTATTCCTCTCTGTAAATTTCTTACTAAAGCACCAAGTCATCACCAACATACCATCTCAAATAATAAAGAAATTGACAAATGATTAAAGATTTTAGCAATAATGCTAGCCATTTATCCATGGGCATTTATTATTACAATAGTAATAGGTGTAACAGATTGTAGAAGTCAAGGATTAGATAATTTTTCGATCATCCCTACCTCCAATAAAATGTTTAAATTTTACATAACATAGTATGGGCTAATGTCTCCAAAGATAAAGCCTAATCAGGTACACATAGCTGAAAATATTTTAGTCCAATAAATCATCACTTATGTGATAAATACACTGAAGTCTTCACTTTAAGAAGTGGGTGAAGTACAAATAGAACACAATTCAGAGAACTGAGTTATCTCTTCATCTACTGCTGATGTTAGTCACTGCTGAGCACACAGTCTGGCAGAGTGTGGGATGCTGTCAGACACAGTACACCTGAATCTGTTCACTTTTAGTTTCTGCGTGTTTATAAAGAATAATTAATAAGGTTGTTGTAATTAACGAGCCTGGAGACGACGGTGGAAGGAGACCGCGCGGTCACACTTTCTGCGAGGTTGTCGCCAGTGCAGTAACTCGCTCTGTATCACGAACTGACGTCTCGGCTCCGTCTGTGTCGGCTGTGCGCGAGGTGCGGAGGAGCTGAACTCCGCCCCCGGCTACCGAGACACAGTGACAGCCCCACAGTGACATGTAACTGTATTTCCCACAGTGACAGCCCCACAGTGACATGTAACTGTATTTCCATGTGGCTGTTCTCTCTCACTGTTCTTTTTAAGTGCTAATAATACGCAATCTAGTTTGTTCCTCGACACCTGTGCACGAATCAATCGCTCGACGACTGATCATGTTATATCAAATAAAGAGGGAGACTGGAGTTTTTCCGCTCCTCCACTGACCATGACATTCACCCCAGCTGCTTTTCGCCATTTACGTGATAATAATATGATATTTTCACAGCAACTCTGTATGACGACGTTTTTTAGGTATTTTCTGAAAAGCAACACTGGCAGAAAACCCGTGAATTTGGCAATTAATCCGCGGATCAAATTATGAAACCGTGGAGGTTAAACTAATAACAGATAACCTTCGGTCCATTACACTACTACGAAAATAATTTATATAACAAAAAATACATTTTGATTAGTTTCAACTGCGCAGACCAGGTATTAACATCACTTCAATTAGCTAGCTAGCATCGCTGTTAGCTAACATTAGCTAATCAAGCTAGTAAAGTTCCAGTCCCACATTGCATATAATTCGTGTGTTGATTCAACGTGCAAACCGCACGCCAGTGAACTGAACAGCACAATATTATAATGGGAGTTTTACTGTAATACCTCAAAACTTACCATTTCAGTCGACGCTCCAAAAGCAGCTCCACTCTTCTGTGTCGCATGAGCTCTGTCTGTCCCTTCCGACGGAGCAGGTGTGGTGATCAAAAAGTAGCGCTGGATTTGCTATACGGCGCACACCAAATTAACTCCGCACGTAGTTACATATAGCACAACAGACACCGACGGCTCGCGGTGTCTTAAAACAAACAGCAAAATCTCTCGCGCAGCATCCCGCGCTGTGGACAGTAGGGTGGGGGAAGGGCATGGCCTAGGTGGGGACTTCAAATCTCAGGATCCGTGTAACATATCAAGGACTGCTGAGAATAAAACGAGGAACTATAAACATTTCCTGCTCCCTTAAAAATGAAATTACTCAACTGAAATTTGATTTAAACAAACTCACAAAATAACTTAAAACAATGCAGACATGCATAACTGAAAACAATTTCCAGTATTGTTTTTCCCCTCAGAGAGTGAATGAATACCCAAAACAACTGGTTTGGAAGACTTCATGCATGGCTTGGAAAAATGTATGCTAAATACATAATTCCAGACTAAAAGTGAAAGATTATAAATATTTACATATGAACGAGGTTGAGTTTTCTTTCCCAGTTAAGAACTATAAAACAGTAAAAAGTTTGCTAGAAAAATTAGAGAATTGTTTTAACCCATTCTGGTATTTGTCACTGGTAGAGGTTTAACTACATCTTACCAGGGGACACTAGCAGAGTGGAGCAGTAAGTATTTATATTTTTCACTCAGACCTGCATCCACATACTCTACAAATAGGAAACAATCTACATGTAACTTAAACTGGAGCCTTACAAGCAAAGAAATAAAACCCAACAACTCGTAACAGTTGACTGAAAGCATTGTGGATCCATCTTAGGCATGCTTCAGGCTCGTAGTCTAAGCGATACTGGAGTAAAATTGGAGTGGGACCTCGTGCGACACTTCCTCCTTTTTTAAAAAGCTGCTCTGTCCAAAATCTACAGGCTCCCACTTGCTTTCACTCCTGCTCACACACCTGCTCATGAGCTCTGCACTTGGCACAAATATCCACTTTGACTAATGGATGAACTGTTTAGAGCTTGTAGGTCAAAGGTCAAGGTCACTGTGACCTCACGTTATACATTTGTGACAAGAACTCAATAATTCATACACTAATCATGACCAGATTTCACACAAAAGTCTAATACGATAAAATGATAGATTTCAACATTTTATATCCTAGGAGGCTGTTTTGCAGTACATTGTGATGTTAGTGAAGGTCATTTTTGACCGTTTGAAACAGAAGTAACCTGGATTGGTTCCTCGATGCCAGCAAAAGTGCTGCACTGGCACCGTCATTACAGAGATTTAGTCACAATGGTTTACCAACCACATGGCTGGTTGATTAGTCAGTGAAACTGGTCTAAATGGTAGCTGTCAGTTCCTATGGCTTAGAGGTAGAGATTTCATTTCACATGACCAACTAAGGAGTACTCCTTGCTGCACTTGTCTTTGTCTGATAGTATTTTTAATAAGGAATTTACTAGAGGTATTATATTGTCTAAAGCAGGGGTATTCAACTAAAATTTAAAGAGGTCCGGTTACACAATATTTTTGGAAGCAAAGGTCCAGAAGATTATAATGTCTAACTATTTACTGTGATATATTATCAAGTAGCCTGCATGTAATCAATACTTGACTGTCAAATCAAATTATTTCAGTACAATTCAAAAACCTTTTGACAAATTTATTGTTACGTAACATCAAACTGAGCATGTGGCTCAAGATCCTGGTGGACTGGTCTTATTACTGGTCTCATACTGGGCTCTGATACTAACAACTTTCTGTGATCGCACTTCAGATTTGAGTGGGTATGTGTGTTCAAAACCTTTGTTTTGTCTCATAATGCCGTTTGACATTGGCACTTTTAATTGGAGCCACAGTTTCTGAACATATCAGACACACTGGTTTAGTGCTCCCAGTGGGTAATATGAACAGAAAGGAGTCTGGAGGAGGAATCCAGATTAAAAACTCTTTGCTGTCCACTTTTCTCTTTTTGGACATTTTTATATTTAAACCTTCTTTTTTCAGTCTCACCGTCCTTTTATCAACTTTCTCCTCTCTGTCGTCTGTCTCTCTCCTCTCTGTCGTCTGTCTCTCTGTTTACCTTATTCATGTAGTATGCAGAACTCTGTTTACTGCATTTAACTTTATAGCAAAGGCATTCATATTTCCAAACAGCGTTACAAACAGTCACCTCCTTGGTTAAGAACGTGAGAAGCTGTGTTACCATACTATGATGGTACTGGATATTAGCAGGATCGATGTCTGATGCACAAGATACATAAAGAAAGTCCACAGACCATTATTTCTTGCTGCTGCTGTTGAGTACAATCATTCATTCATTCATTCATTATTTACTTCGAGTTGAATGCATGTAGCTACCTAGCAGCTAAACTTGATGTGCAATCTTTATCTCAATAGTAACTACTAACAACATTTTACAGAAACGTTATGAAATAAAAAGTACAATATCTAAGATCTTTGAGAGCTAAAGTCCTACTTGTTTTCCAACTATCCTTGTATTTCTGATTGGCTGGACTAATCCAGGTAATCTGTAGAGAGTGCGAAAGGGATAACTGGAAAATAAGCAGGACTGTGGTTTCAAGGAACAGGGTTAGCCACCCCTGATCTACACAACAAATTATACAAAAATGCAACTTGGAGGTTGTCTAAAGGAAGGAACATGGCAAACTCTAATTCTTGATAAAGCCTTTATTGGTTGCAGCAACATGTTTCGACTTATTTGCCAGTATGTTGCAGCTAATGCAATATTCTTTGCCGCTATCTGATGGGGCAGCAGCATTACAGCCTCTGACACCAGCAAAATGATGAGAAAGGCTGGGGATTTTTTGGAAACCTTGACCCAGCTTATAGCTTGCTTTTTGGTATTACAATTTTATGACATGTATATAATTATACTTCAGTAATTCAGCAGCTGACTTACAGCAAAGGGAATTTGTTTCATGTCATTTCCAATATATAAGCAACTGCAGCTATGCAAGTGTTTTAGACATCACAATGGAAAGTCATCTTGATGGTCCTATGTAGCCTATAAACGCCCTACAGACTGGATTATTTTTAAAGGGAGTGACTGATTAGACACAACAGTAATATGATTTTCTAATATTGTGGTGAAGAGGGATCAGCATAAGTCCTGTATCAATTGTAGCCCCAGATTAATATCTTGGGCAACTAAATGACATGCAAATAACTATGCATAACAAGTTCTTTTGTTTTGTAGAAGTGTTACAGATGTGTTCAGTTTAATTATTTCTTCATTTAATGTTTAGGTTGAAAGAAATAATGTGCATTGAGATTAAAGTGT
This sequence comes from Anabas testudineus, assembly GCF_900324465.2. Taxonomy (NCBI): domain Eukaryota; kingdom Metazoa; phylum Chordata; class Actinopteri; order Anabantiformes; family Anabantidae; genus Anabas; species Anabas testudineus. Next base: position 7,281,322 of record NC_046626.1, on the reverse strand, counting down.
ATGTTGTAGTTTGGTTGTGATGTACTGTGTGCCATGTGCTTGTTCTGTGAACAACCAATGATGTTTAACCCTGTTAATGTGATTGGAAAATGAAGTGTCAATGCCAGTGGTTTTGTATTGTGATTGGCTAAGGGGCGGGAGTTAGAGAGAGAGAGGTCGAGAGGTGAGGAGAGAGAGGGAGAGACAGCGAAGCGAGCGGCACGCTGCGCTCGAAAAAAAAAATGTAAATGCGAGAGACAGTGACATTCAGGAGAGAAAGTACAGCTTTATGGTGAATATTGTGCTTGTTAGGAGGTGCAGCGGATGGACATTGATATTGACACTGGCTGTATGTGAGTACTCCAACTTTTATTTCTGCTCCTAGAGTGAAGTGATACTAATTAATGTTTTCTTTTATTTCAGTACAGACTTTTGTTACTGTGTTTTATGACTGTGAAATATATTAAGTATTGTACACCTATTTTCAAAGGTTGAACACAGTACCTATATGTGACAGCAATCTGCTGATATTTTATTTGACTCAACCAAAAGTACTTTTATTTATTTTCTCTTAGTTAATAAATTTGGTTATAATTTGGGGACATAGTTGTTTTGGTGATGTGTTTTATAGGTTGACACAGAATAATAGACAATTATACGGGGGTAATGGTACTAATTGATTTCATTCTGTTGTTCTTTACACAAGGGGTGTTCATAAATTAACTTTGGGAGTAAAGTTTATGAGCTCAGGGCGCTGTCCTTCTGTTAAAGGGTGAAGGAAGCGTTACATAAGCTTTGCAGTCTGGGGGTTTATGTATGTAAATGTTCATGTTGATCTAGTGCAAAACATCATAGCAGTTCCAGGGTGGGTTGGACAGCTAAGGAACTAGTTCTGGGCTGGGAAAATTGGTTCCAGGCTGGCACAAACTCTTTGCTTGTCTAAATTAAGGGGCATCAGGAGCTGGGGGCTAAAATCTGTCATTTATTATATTAGTTTAACTACAGTGTGATTGCTAAAACTGAGTGGATGCTTATTAGTGAACTAACAGAAAAAGCTAACAAAGGCTAACATTAACAGCCAACATTTAGATTTAACAATGATCAAAATGTATCAAATCAAATGTAATCGATGTACATTGCGATCACAATGAGAAGCACATACAGTATGTGTTGGACTAGTAGTGTTTTATTGCATATATGTTTTATAGCATTTTTTTGGTACGTTACATTCTGTGACTTGCTTCCTGCATTCTGCAACTGCTTGAGATCTGTTTCTGCGTGAGTTCTGTATAATTAATCTATCATTTTCTGTATTTTTTAACTTAACACTTTTCAAACTAGGCATCGTCTAGGCATAAATTTAGCGACTCAACAGTAGATGAGAGAAAGTGGAAAAGAGGTTGGAAAGGAATTAATAAATAAAGACCGTGATAACAAAGAGACAGAGAGACACAGACGACAGAGAGGAGAGATACAGATGACAGACAGGAGAGATACAGACGACAGAGAGGAGAGAGACACAGACGACAGAGAGGAGAGATACAGACGACAGAGAGGAGAGATACAGACGACAGAGAGGAGAGATACAGACGACAGAGAGGAGAGAGAGACAGACGAGAGAGAGGAGAGAGAGACAGACGACAGAGAGGAGAGAGAGACGACAGAGAGGAGAGAGACAGACGACAGAGAGGAGAGAGATACAGACGACAGAGAGGAGAGAGACAGACGACAGAGAGGAGAGAGACAGACGACAGAGAGGAGAGAGAGACAGACGACAGAGAGGAGAGAGACAGCTGACAGAGAGGAGAGATACAGACGACAGAGAGGAGAGATACAGACGACAGAGAGGAGAGATACAGACGACAGAGAGGAGAGATACAGACGACAGAGAGGAGAGATACAGACGACAGAGAGGAGAGATACAGACGACAGAGAGGAGAGATACAGACGACAGAGAGGAGAGAGAGACAGACGACAGAGAGGAGAGAGAGACGACAGAGAGGAGAGAGACAGACGACAGAGAGGAGAGAGATACAGACGACAGAGAGGAGAGAGACAGACGACAGAGAGGAGAGAGAGACAGACGACAGAGAGGAGAGATACAGACGACAGAGAGGAGAGATACAGACGACAGAGAGGAGAGATACAGACGACAGAGAGGAGAGATACAGACGACAGAGAGGAGAGATACAGACGACAGAGAGGAGAGAGACAGACGACAGAGAGGAGAGAGACAGACGACAGAGAGGAGAGAGACAGACGACAGAGAGGAGAGAGACAGACGACAGAGAGGCAAACGCTGATAAAGGTACACGTCAGACTGAAAAAGGAAGAGATAAATCTAAAAATGTCCAAAAAGAGAAAAGTGGACAGTGAAAATCGAGTTTTTAATCCAGAATGAACAGACTCCTTTCTGTTCATATTACCACTGGGAGCACTAAACCAGTGTGTCTGATATGTTCAGAAACTGGCTCTTATTAAAAGTACCAGTGTCAAACAGCATTATGAGACAAAACAAAGGTTTTGAACACACATACCCACTCAAATCTGAAGTGCGATCACAGAAAGTTGTTAGTATCAGAGCCCAGTATGAGACCAGTAATAAGACCAGTCCACCAGGATCTTGAGCCACATGCTCAGTTTGATGTTACGTAACAATAAATTTGTCAAAAGGTTTTTGAATTGTAATGAATTAATTTGATTTGACAGTCAAGTATTGATTATATGCAGGCTACTTGATAATATATCACAGTAAATAGTTAGACATTATAATCTTCTGGACCTTTGCTTCCAAAAATATTGTGTAACCGGACCTCTTTAAATTTTAGTTGAATAATCCTAGTTTAGGCTCACAAAGTCAGAAGCAACACCTGTACAGAGATATTTTAGTAGTTATTTTTGTTCTTAATATTAGCGGACCAGAGAAGGCAGAAACGTATGCAGATATATATATGGTAGTACATGATGGTGGCTCTCTAGCCCGCAAAAAAGCAGGTTGGTTCTTAGAAGGTTCGCACGTTAACAAACAAACATTGAACCAACACTAGACCAGAATTAGTATGTGGGTCATGTAGCATGATGTGCCTAGGCCGACACCTGCCAATCTCTGATCACCTCAGAAAATCATTTACCAGCAAACCCGCTCAACAGTGGAGGTCTCAGCTAAAAGAGAGACATTTAGTATAAATGTCAATTGCAAATATCCGTCTCACTCACTCTATAATGAAATGTTACTCATTCAGCCACAGGATGAGGTCATTGAAAATAAATGCATTTTCATCTATTCATCTATTTACATCTATTTTACAAATTATATGTAGTAATATTGTATGTTTTGTCTGTCTGTCTGTATGTATTTTCAATGTAATAATTAAATCATAGATTTGGTAATGGGGTTTTCCTAGGGGGCGCTAGAGAGTGAACAAATGGCAAGGCACACTTCCAGAACAACAAACATCATGGGGACTGCAATACACTAGTGTAACCACTAGGGTCGCATAGCTACACACATACACTGATTTTTGTCTGGAAATAGGGTCATGGGGACTTTTTAAAAAAACTGCATGGGACATGTTTAAATACTGTTTTGGAGCTGCTGGTAAGGCTGTGCCGGTGGGGACCAAATTTGAGGTCCCCACGGTAAAATGAGTCCCCATGGGTAGGTGTGCAATCAGGTTGAAGTCCCCACCAGATTGGAAAAACAAGAGCACACACACACACACACACACACACACACACACACACACACACACACACACACACACACACACACACACACTCCTGCCTAACCTTCACTTCACCAACTAGCCTCGTTTCCCCACTTGCAGTCGCACATTCACACCTAAAGCCATAAATCCATGTATAATAAGTGATTAAAGCTGCAGCGTGTGGTGGCTGAATAAACTCCTTAAAGTGCACAGTGTGATGTTTTCACTAATCTTACACTTAAACCTACAAGTGCAACTTGTTTAATTCACCTTTGTCAAAGTCAGTAGAAGAAGAAAGGGACAAACTTGTCCAGCCTTTCTTTAAAAGGAACAAACCATCAGAAAAATCAACATTCCCTTTTCTCTTTCAGCTTTTTTTCTTTGACCTAAAGAGTTTTGTTGCCAAATCAGCAATGAGACAAGACAAAAAAGCAAGAGGTCAGCAAGAGAGACTTACCTCCCTCTGTTTCGAGCTGTTCTGACATCGCCATTTTGTCACCTACAAATGCACTTTCACAGCTACACACTGATCTAACTCAGAGACTGGATCTCTGTTTTCATGCCTCTCCCTCTCTCTGATATCTCCCATGTCCAGACTGTCAGGCTCAGGGGCACGAGGAGGGGAGGGGACGGATGCCTATACCACTTTGTGCGAGCGTGCACGCCTGAGCGAGTGTCAGCGAGTGTTTATGCGTGCTCTCGTGCACATGTGCAAATGTGTGCGATGTGCCACTTCCATTCACTAGTCAACAGGAAACTGAGCGGCGTGCACATCTGCCAGAGTTCTGATAACAAAGTCCCAGTCGCCCTCCGCTCAACACTGTCTCAGACACTGATCTGAGGACAGTGCTGTGTTGGTAGGAGTGTAAAAGAGCCTCGACTGAACTGATCCCAGCTACAAAAATGAGAGCTACACTGATGTCTGATAAGAGCGACATCAGTTAATTGTTGTTTCTTCCGTTCTCCCCCCCAAACAGGAATAAAAACAAAACCACTCCTGTTTTTATAGATTGCATTCCCTTTTTCCTTTTCCCAAGAGCGAAGTCATAGCTACTGTTTCATTGCTTTTACCACTTCATAATATTCAAGTCAGACATGCTGTAAACACATCAATAGGACAGCTAGGCCCGTTCCTTTATATGGCAACTAGCTACATCTCTGAGCAGCTCTTTTTTTCTCCGGTCACTGTCTGGCAGCTTTTGCACATTTGGCAGCTCAGACGTCTTTACTCTGTTACTGGGACAGAGATCCAACTGTGTGATTCAGTTCTGATAAAAGAGCAAAGGACGTGCTGCTACTTTCTGGAGGAATGAGCAGCGTTAGATCAAACATGCTGTGAGTCAGACCCACTGGCACAATGGTCCTTATACTTTACTTAAGTTTTATGCTAATTTCTACAACGCTTCATTTCACAGGCACATGTACAAACGCTCCACTACATTTGTCAGACAGCTGTATTGAAACAGGTGAAACATATGGGCTATGACTGAAAAGTGATGTACTGTTACAGATTGAACAGATCCTTCCACCACACCGATTTTAAAACAAAACTCTCAAGATGTGAGTGACGTCAGGACTTTCAGCTTTAATTCAAAGGGTTTGACAAAGTGTCACATGAACCATTCAGTAATTACAGGCACTTTTAAACATACACATGATTTTTTGTTGACATTTGTCAAAAAATTTTGTAAAAAATTTATACTGTAGTCTTTAACTTCAATGAGAAACAGTTTTTTGTTATCCTACATCTACGTAAATTGAAAAGTAGCTAAATCCAGTCACGGAGAATGAAACACATGTTAAAAGGTAACTATTATAACCTACCAGAGTAGCAGTAATCTTAACACCTGACAGTGTTTAGATATGATCTATGACAATGTAGTATCTAATGTCAGAGATGTTGAAATATTGTTTTATAGTATAGTTTTCTCACTTAATGCTGTCTCTCTGAATGTCTTAGACCATAATTCTTTACCTAATCAGTTTCTCTTAATGACTTAACGTCTTCATTGCCACAACAAACTACCAATGACAGCCTGATCTTCTGGCAATCATAAACGACATGGTGTTTTATAAAACTCTACTTTTTGACAGATCTGCTCTATAGATATGACCGAGCTCAACAATATACTGTATAGGCTACTCTATAAAAACCAAATCAGTCGTACACAGTCTGTAGTTACACTGTGGGTTATTGTAGATGGTCTATGATAGTCCTGAGTCTGAGGTTAAACTGAACCTTAATGTATTTAGCACTGATATCTCCACAATGGGGGAACATTCATCAATAATTCAGCTTTTAACCAAAGAAATCCACTTTGGCTGATTTTACCATGGACTTATAGTTTTTAACAAGGTTATTAAAAGTCAGAATTAAAAGCTAGTTAATCAGAAATGACTGCTTCATGTTCAAAGCACTGATTATTTTATTTTCATGATTTTTGGGCTTTCAGGTAAACAATTCTTTACATTCTTAGGAGATCTATCAAAACACTCAATTATGACTAATATGGTTTCAAATTGTTCACCGTGATAATTGACTTTGCCCACATCGCTCACACTATATTCAAAGGAAATATTTAAATGCACAATAAGCAGGCTGCTTCTAGTTCTTGGACCAGTTCTAGTACATTTTCCCACCTCCTTCTTCTATAAATGTAGTAATGCAGCAATATTAAAATACACAATTACAACTAAATACAGTGTGTAATTGTGTATTTTAATATTGCTGCATTACTACATTTATAGAAGGATCTTAACATGTCTTCCAACACTGCTCGACTGTCAGAACAGAAAATTGTTATTGATGCAGCTCCTTTGCAGGAGCAAATAAAACCACAACTACTTTACATAAAAGAACAATACTTACAATCAAACCTGTTATGCAATGTGCATTGCAGCTAAAATTGTATGCTAATGATGCTTTCATTTTTCTGCAGAAAGATCACTTTCTATGTGGTTTACAGGCAGAACTTCACCATCCGTCATCCGTCGTTACAGGCTGTAAACAATTGGACTGACCCACAGTGAGAACTTGTCCTTTGACAGCAGCACCCTCTTGTGGCTGCAGAAAGCCTGTGTGTTTGTTTCCCTGCTGCCCTACAGTATTTTCTCACTCAATGGGTGAATTCCCTACTCAGGATATTCTCTGGCAGGCGAACAGACACTGCAACAAGGGAACTTCAGCAGCAAGTGCGTCACATGTTCTAACAGGCCAATAGTTGAAGGGATTAAATTAGAAAACAGCTCCGCTGCTATTATGTGTTTTTAGAAATGCACGTTAATCAGAAATATACTGTACATGTACATGTTATAAAAACTTAATGATCAGCATTCCCTCATCCCTCACCCACACTTCCTCTCCTCATGCTGGCATTTTTTCAGGTGGCTCAGCCTTTCAGGGAGTATGTGTGTGTCAGACGTGCGAGTGTGTGCAGTGGAGGCTGGTGTCAGCTGACAGCTTGTGTGAGGGGAGATGACAGTGCCCTGATGCTGCGTTCTCTGTTCTCTGGGAGCCATTTTGTCTGTCTCTGATCTCAGAGTGTGATGTACTGTGTGCCATGTGCTTGTTCTTGTGAACAACCAATGATGTTTACCCGTTAATGTGATTGGAAAATGAAGTGTCAATGCCAGTGGTTTTTTATTGTGATGGCTAAGGGGCGGGAGTTAGAGAGAGAGAGGTCGAGAGTGAGGAGGAGAGAGGAGAGACAGCGAAGCGAGCGGCACGCTGCGCTCAAAAAAAAAATGTAATGCGAGAGACAGTGACATTCAGGAGAAAGTACAGCTTTATGGTGAATATTGTGCTTGTTAGGAGGTGCAGCGGATGGACATTGATATTGACACTGGCTGTTGTGAGTACTCCAACTTTTATTCTGCTCCTAGAGTGAAGTGATACTATTAATGTTTTCTTTTATTTCAGTACAGACTTTTGTTACTGTGTTTATGACTGTGAAATATATTAAGTATTGTTACACCTATTTTCACAAGGTTGAACACAGTACCTATATGTGACAGCAATCTGCTGTATTTTATTTGACTCAACCAAAGTCACTTATTTTTTCTCTTAGTTAATAAATTTGGTTATAATTTGGGGACCTAGTTGTTTTGGTGATGTGTTTTATAGGTTGAACAGAATAATAGACAATTATATAGGGGTAATGGTACTAATTGATTTCATTCTGTTGTTCTTTACACCAGGGGTGTTCATAAATTAACTTTGGGAGTAAAGTTTATGAGCTCAGGGCGCTGTCCTTCTGTTAAGGGTGAAGGAAGCGTTACATAAGCTTTGCAGTCTGGGGGTTTATGTATGTAAATGTTTCATGTTGATCTAGTGCAAAACATCATAGCAGTTCCAGGGTGGGTTGGACAGCTAAGGAACTAGTTCTGGGCTGGGAAAATTGGTTCCAGGCTGGCCACAAACTCTTTGCTTGTCTAAATTAAGGGGCATCAGGAGCTGGGGGCTAAAATCTGTCATTATTATATTAGTTTAACTATCAGTGTGATTGCTAAAACTGAGTGGATGCTTATTAGTGAACTAACAGAAAAAGCTAACAAAGGCTAACATTAACAGCCAACATTTAGATTTAACAATGATCAATGTATCAAATCAAATGTAATCGATGTACATTGCGATCACAATGAGAAGCACATACAGTATGTGTTGGACTAGTGTGTTTTATTGCATATATGTTTTATAGCATTTTTTTTTGTACGTTACATTCTGTGACTTGCTTCCTGCATTTGCAACTGCTTGAGATCTGTTTCTGCGTGAGTTCTGTATAATTAATCTATCATTTCTGTATTTTTTAACTTAACACTTTTCAAACTAGGCATCGTCTAGGCCTAAATTTAGCGACTCAACAGTAGATGAGAGAAAGTGGAAAAGAGTTGGAAAGGAATTAATAAATAAAGGCCGTGATAACAAGAGACAGAGGACACAGACGAAGAGAGGAGAGATACAGATGACAGACAGGAGAGACACAGGCGACAGAGAGGAGAGAGACAGGACAAGGAGAGATACAGACGAGAGGGAGAGATACAGACGACAGAGAGAGAAGATACAGACGACAGAGGAGAGGAGAGCAGACGAGAGAGAGGAGAGAGGAGGACAGACGACGAGAGGAGAGAGAGACGACAGAGAGGAGAGAGACAGACGACAGAGAAGAGAGTACAGACGCGAAGGGAGAGACAGACGACAGAGAGGAGAGAGACAGACGACAGAGAGGAGAGAGACAGACGACAGAGAGGAGAGAGACAGAGACACTGACAGAGAGGAGAGATACAGACGACAGAGCGGAGAGATACAGACGACAGAGGAGAGATACAGACGCGAGAGGAGAGATCAGACGACAGAGAGGAGAGATACAACGAAGAGAGGAGAGATACAGCGACAGAGAGGGAGATACAGACGACAGAGAGGAGAGAGAGACAGACGACAGAGAGGAGAGAAGAGAGAGACGACGAGAGGAGAGAGACGACGACGAGAGGGAGAGATACAGACGACAGGAGGAGAGAGACAGACGACAGAGAGGAGGAGAGAGAGAGACAGACGACGGAGGAGAGATACAGCACAGAGAGGAGAGTACAGACGAAAAGAGAGAGAGATACAGAGACAGGAGGAGAGATACAGACGACGGAGGAGATACAGACGAGAGAGGAGAGAGACACGACGAGAGAGGAGAGAGACAGACGACAAGAGAGAGAGAGAGAGAGAGAGACAGACGCAGAGAGGCAAACGCTGATAAAGGTACACGTCAGACTGAAAAAAGGAAGAGATAAATCTAAAAATGTCCAAAAGAGAAAAGTGGACAGTGAAAATCGAGTTTTTAATCCAGAATGAACAGACTCCTTTCTGTTCATTTACCACTGGGAGCACTAAACCAGTGTGTCTGATATGTTCAGAAACTGGCTCTTATTAAAAGTACCAGTGTCAAACAGCATTATGAGACAAAACAAAGGTTTTGAACCCACATACCCACTCAAATCTGAAGTGCGATCACAGAAAGTTGTTAGTATCAGAGCCCCGATATGACCAGTAATAAGACCAGTCCACCAGGATCTTGAGCCACATGCTCAGTTTGATGTTACGTTAACAATAAATTTGTCAAAAGGTTTTTGAATTGTAATGAATTAATTTGATTTGACAGTCAAGTATTGATTATATGCAGGCTACTTGATATATATCACAGTAAATAGTTAGACATTATAATCTTCTGGACCTTTGCTTCCAAAAATATTGTGTAACCGGACCTCTTTAAATTTTAGTTGAATATCCTAGTTTAGGCTCACAAAGTCAGAAGCAACACCTGTACAGAGATATTTGTAGTTATTTTTGTTCTTAATATTAGCGGACCAGAGAAGGCAGACGTATGCAGATATATATATGGTAGTACATGATGGTGGCTCTCTAGCCCGCAAAAAGCAGGTTGGTTCTTAGAAGGTTCGCACGTTAACAACAAACATTGAACCAACACTGACCAGAATTAGTATGTGGGTCTGTAGCATGATGTGCCTAGGCCGACACCTGCCAATCTCTGATCACCTCACGAATCATTTACCAGCAAACCCGCTCAACAGTGGAGGTCTCAGCTAAAAGAGAGACATTTAGTATAAATGTCAATTGCAATATCCGTCTCACTCACTCTAATGAAATGTTACTCATTCAGCCACAGGATGAGGTCATTGAAAATAAATGCATTTCATCTATTCATCTATTTACATCTATTTTACAAATTATATGTAGTAATATTGTATGTTTTGTCTGTCTGTCTGTATGTATTTTCAATGTAATAATTAAATCATAGATTTGGTAATGGGTTTTCCTAGGGGGCGCTAGAGAGTGAACAAATGGCAAGGCACACTTCCAGAACAACAAACATCCTGGGGACTGCAATACACTAGTGTAACCACTAGGGTCGCATAGCTACACCACATACACTGATTTTTGTCTGGAAATAGGGTCATGGGGACTTTTTAAAAAAACTGCATGGGACATGTTTAAACTATGTTTTGGAGCTGCTGGTAAGGCTGTGCCGGTGGGGACCAAATTTGAGGTCCCCACGGTAAAATGAGTCCCCATGGGTAGGTGTGCAATCAGGTTGAAGTCCCCCCCAGATTGGAAAACAAAAAGCACACAACACACACACACACACACACACACACACACCACACACACACACACACACACCACACACCACACACACACACACTCCTGCCTAACCTTCACTTCACCAACTAGCCTCGTTTCCCCACTTGCAGTCGCACATTCACACCTAAAGCCATAAATCCATGTATAATAGTGATTAAAGCTGCAGCGTGTGGTGGCTGAATAAAACTCCTTAAAGTGCACAGTGTGATGTTTTCACTATCTTACACTTAAACCTACAAGTGCAACTTGTTTAATTCACCTTTGTCAAAGTCAGTAGAAGAAGAGGACAAACTTGTCCAGCCTTTCTTTAAAAAGGAACAAACCATCAGAAAAATAACATTCCCTTTCTTCTTTCAGCTTTTTTTCTTTGACCTAAAGAGTTTTGTTGCCAAATCAGCAATGAGACAAGACAAAAAAGCAAGAGGTCAGCAAGAGAGACTCCTCCCTCTGTTTCGAGCTGTTCTGACATCGCCATTTTGTCACCTACAAATGCACTTTCAAGCTACACACTGATCTAACTCAGAGACTGGATCTCTGTTTTCATGCCTCTCCCTCTCTCTGATATCTCCCATGTCCAGACTGTCAGGTCAGGGGCACGAGGAGGGGGGGGACGGATGCCTATACCACTTTGTGCGAGCGTGCACGCCTGAGCGGTGTCAGCGAGTGTTTTGCGTGCTCTCGTGCACATGTGCAAATGTTGCGATGTGCCACTTCCCTTCACTAGTCCACAGGAAACTGAGCGGCGTCACTCTGCCAGAGTTCTGATAACAAGTCCCAGTCGCCCTCCGCTCAACACTGTCTCAGACACTGATCTGAGGACAGTGCTGTGTTGGTAGGAGTGTAAAAGAGCCTCGACTGAACTGATCCCAGCTACAAAATGAGAGCTACACTGATGTCTGATAGAGCGACATCAGTTAATTGTTGTTTCTTCCGTTCTCCCCCCCAAACAGGAAAAAAAACAAAACCACTCCTGTTTTTATGATTGCATTCCTTTTTCCTTTTCCCGGCTCGTAGTCTAAGCGATACTGGAGTAAAATTGGAGTGGGACCTCGTGCGACACTTCCTCCTTTTTAAAAAGCTGCTCTGTCCAAAATCTACAGGCTCCCACTTGCTTTCACTCCTGCTCACACACCTGCTCATGAGCTCTGCACTTGGCACAATATCCACTTTGACTAATGGATGAACTGTTTAGAGCTTGTAGGTCAAAGGTCAAGGTCACTTTGACCTCACGTTATACATTTGTGACAAGAACTCAATAATTCATACACTAATCATGACCAGATTTCACACAAAAGTCTAATACGATAAAATGATAGATTTCAACATTTTATATCCTAGGAGGCTGTTTTGCAGTACATTGTGATGTTAGTGAAGGTCATTTTTGACCGTTTGAAACAGAAGTAACCTGGATTGGTTCCTCGATGCCAGCAAAAGTGCTGCACTGGCACCGTCATTACAGAGATTTAGTCACAATGGTTTACCAACCACATGGCTGGTTGATTAGTCAGTGAAAACTGGTCTAAATGGTAGCTGTCAGTTCCTATGGCTTAGAGGTAGAGATTTCATTTCACATGACCAACTAAGGAGTACTCCTTGCTGCACTTGTCTTTGTCTGATAGTATTTTTAATAAGGAATTTACTAGAGGTATTATATTGTCTAAAGCAGGGGTATTCAACTAAAATTTAAAGAGGTTCCGGTTACACAATATTTTTGGAAGCAAAGGTCCAGAAGATTATAATGTCTAACTATTTACTGTGATATATTATCAAGTAGCCTGCATGTAATCAATACTTGACTGTCAAATCAAATTATTTCAGTACAATTCAAAAACCTTTTGACAAATTTATTGTTACGTAACATCAAACTGAGCATGTGGCTCAAGATCCTGGTGGACTGGTCTTATTACTGGTCTCATACTGGGCTCTGATACTAACAACTTTCTGTGATCGCACTCAGATTTGAGTGGGTATGTGTGTTCAAAACCTTTGTTTTGTCTCATAATGCCGTTTGACATTGGCACTTTTAATTGAAGCCACAGTTTCTGAACATATCAGACACACTGGTTTAGTGCTCCCAGTGGGTAATATGAACAGAAAGGAGTCTGGAGGAGGAATCCAGATTAAAAACTCTTTGCTGTCCACTTTTCTCTTTTTGGACATTTTTATATTTAAACCTTCTTTTTTCAGTCTCACCGTCCTTTTATCAACTTTCTCCTCTCTGTCGTCTGTCTCTCTCCTCTCTGTCGTCTGTCTCTCTGTTTACCTTATTCATGTAGTATGCAGAACTCTGTTTACTGCATTTAACTTTATAGCAAAGGCATTCATATTTCCAAACAGCGTTACAAACAGTCACCTCCTTGGTTAAGAACGTGAGAAGCTGTGTTACCATACTATGATGGTACTGGATATTAGCAGGATCGATGTCTGATGCACAAGATACATAAAGAAAGTCCACAGACCATTATTTCTTGCTGCTGCTGTTGAGTACAATCATTCATTCATTCATTCATTTACTTCGAGTTGAATGCATGTAGCTACCTAGCAGCTAAACTTGATGTGCAATCTTTATCTCAATAGTAACTACTAACAACATTTTACAGAAACGTTATGAAATAAAAAGTACAATATCTAAGATCTTTGAGAGCTAAAGTCCTACTTGTTTTCCAACTATCCTTGTATTTCTGATTGGCTGGACTAATCCAGGTAATCTGTAGAGAGTGCGAAAGGGATAACTGGAAAATAAGCAGGACTGTGGTTTCAAGGAACAGGGTTAGCCACCCCTGATCTACACAACAAATTATACAAAAATGCAACTTGGAGGTTGTCTAAAGGAAGGAACATGGCAAACTCTAATTCTTGATAAAGCCTTTATTGGTTGCAGCAACATGTTTCGACTTATTTGCCAGTATGTTGCAGCTAATGCAATATTCTTTGCCGCTATCTGATGGGGCAGCAGCATTACAGCCTCTGACACCAGCAAAATGATGAGAAAGGCTGGGGATTTTTTGGAAACCTTGACCCAGCTTATAGCTTGCTTTTTGGTATTACAATTTTATGACATGTATATAATTATACTTCAGTAATTCAGCAGCTGACTTACAGCAAAGGGAATTTGTTTCATGTCATTTCCAATATATAAGCAACTGCAGCTATGCAAGTGTTTTAGACATCACAATGGAAAGTCATCTTGATGGTCCTATGTAGCCTATAACGCCCTACAGACTGGATTATTTTTAAAGGGAGTGACTGATTAGACACAACAGTAATATGATTTTCTAATATTGTGGTGAAGAGGGATCAGCATAAGTCCTGTATCAATTGTAGCCCCAGATTAATATCTTGGGCAACTAAATGACATGCAAATAACTATGCATAACAAGTTCTTTTGTTTTGTAGAAGTGTTACAGATGTGTTCAGTTTAATTATTTCTTCATTTAATGTTTAGGTTGAAAGAAATAATGTGCATTGAGATTAAAGTGTATGTTGTAGTTTGGTTGTGATGTACTGTGTGCCATGTGCTTGTTCTGTGAACAACCAATGATGTTTAACCCTGTTAATGTGATTGGAAAATGAAGTGTCAATGCCAGTGGTTTTGTATTGTGATTGGCTAAGGGGCGGGAGTTAGAGAGAGAGAGGTCGAGAGGTGAGGAGAGAGAGGGAGAGACAGCGAAGCGAGCGGCACGCTGCGCTCGAAAAAAAAAATGTAAATGCGAGAGACAGTGACATTCAGGAGAGAAAGTACAGCTTTATGGTGAATATTGTGCTTGTTAGGAGGTGCAGCGGATGGACATTGATATTGACACTGGCTGTATGTGAGTACTCCAACTTTTATTTCTGCTCCTAGAGTGAAGTGATACTAATTAATGTTTTCTTTTATTTCAGTACAGACTTTTGTTACTGTGTTTTATGACTGTGAAATATATTAAGTATTGTACACCTATTTTCAAAGGTTGAACACAGTACCTATATGTGACAGCAATCTGCTGATATTTTATTTGACTCAACCAAAAGTACTTTTATTTATTTTCTCTTAGTTAATAAATTTGGTTATAATTTGGGGACATAGTTGTTTTGGTGATGTGTTTTATAGGTTGACACAGAATAATAGACAATTATACGGGGTAATGGTACTAATTGATTTCATTCTGTTGTTCTTTACACAAGGGGTGTTCATAAATTAACTTTGGGAGTAAAGTTTATGAGCTCAGGGCGCTGTCCTTCTGTTAAAGGGTGAAGGAAGCGTTACATAAGCTTTGCAGTCTGGGGGTTTATGTATGTAAATGTTCATGTTGATCTAGTGCAAAACATCATAGCAGTTCCAGGGTGGGTTGGACAGCTAAGGAACTAGTTCTGGGCTGGGAAAATTGGTTCCAGGCTGGCACAAACTCTTTGCTTGTCTAAATTAAGGGGCATCAGGAGCTGGGGGCTAAAATCTGTCATTTATTATATTAGTTTAACTACAGTGTGATTGCTAAAACTGAGTGGATGCTTATTAGTGAACTAACAGAAAAAGCTAACAAAGGCTAACATTAACAGCCAACATTTAGATTTAACAATGATCAAAATGTATCAAATCAAATGTAATCGATGTACATTGCGATCACAATGAGAAGCACATACAGTATGTGTTGGACTAGTAGTGTTTTATTGCATATATGTTTTATAGCATTTTTTTGGTACGTTACATTCTGTGACTTGCTTCCTGCATTCTGCAACTGCTTGAGATCTGTTTCTGCGTGAGTTCTGTATAATTAATCTATCATTTTCTGTATTTTTTAACTTAACACTTTTCAAACTAGGCATCGTCTAGGCATAAATTTAGCGACTCAACAGTAGATGAGAGAAAGTGGAAAAGAGGTTGGAAAGGAATTAATAAATAAAGACCGTGATAACAAAGAGACAGAGAGACACAGACGACAGAGAGGAGAGATACAGATGACAGACAGGAGAGATACAGACGACAGAGAGGAGAGAGACACAGACGACAGAGAGGAGAGATACAGACGACAGAGAGGAGAGATACAGACGACAGAGAGGAGAGATACAGACGACAGAGAGGAGAGAGAGACAGACGAGAGAGAGGAGAGAGAGACAGACGACAGAGAGGAGAGATACAGACGACAGAGAGGAGAGAGAGACAGACGACAGAGAGGAGAGAGAGACGACAGAGAGGAGAGAGACAGACGACAGAGAGGAGAGAGATACAGACGACAGAGAGGAGAGAGACAGACGACAGAGAGGAGAGAGAGACAGACGACAGAGAGGAGAGAGACAGCTGACAGAGAGGAGAGATACAGACGACAGAGAGGAGAGATACAGACGACAGAGAGGAGAGATACAGACGACAGAGAGGAGAGATACAGACGACAGAGAGGAGAGAGACAGACGACAGAGAGGAGAGAGACAGACGACAGAGAGGAGAGAGAGACAGACGACAGAGAGGCAAACGCTGATAAAGGTACACGTCAGACTGAAAAAGGAAGAGATAAATCTAAAAATGTCCAAAAAGAGAAAAGTGGACAGTGAAAATCGAGTTTTTAATCCAGAATGAACAGACTCCTTTCTGTTCATATTACCACTGGGAGCACTAAACCAGTGTGTCTGATATGTTCAGAAACTGGCTCTTATTAAAAGTACCAGTGTCAAACAGCATTATGAGACAAAACAAAGGTTTTGAACACACATACCCACTCAAATCTGAAGTGCGATCACAGAAAGTTGTTAGTATCAGAGCCCAGTATGAGACCAGTAATAAGACCAGTCCACCAGGATCTTGAGCCACATGCTCAGTTTGATGTTACGTAACAATAAATTTGTCAAAAGGTTTTTGAATTGTAATGAATTAATTTGATTTGACAGTCAAGTATTGATTATATGCAGGCTACTTGATAATATATCACAGTAAATAGTTAGACATTATAATCTTCTGGACCTTTGCTTCCAAAAATATTGTGTAACCGGACCTCTTTAAATTTTAGTTGAATAATCCTAGTTTAGGCTCACAAAGTCAGAAGCAACACCTGTACAGAGATATTTTAGTAGTTATTTTTGTTCTTAATATTAGCGGACCAGAGAAGGCAGAAACGTATGCAGATATATATATGGTAGTACATGATGGTGGCTCTCTAGCCCGCAAAAAAGCAGGTTGGTTCTTAGAAGGTTCGCACGTTAACAAACAAACATTGAACCAACACTAGACCAGAATTAGTATGTGGGTCATGTAGCATGATGTGCCTAGGCCGACACCTGCCAATCTCTGATCACCTCAGAAAATCATTTACCAGCAAACCCGCTCAACAGTGGAGGTCTCAGCTAAAAGAGAGACATTTAGTATAAATGTCAATTGCAAATATCCGTCTCACTCACTCTATAATGAAATGTTACTCATTCAGCCACAGGATGAGGTCATTGAAAATAAATGCATTTTCATCTATTCATCTATTTACATCTATTTTACAAATTATATGTAGTAATATTGTATGTTTTGTCTGTCTGTCTGTATGTATTTTCAATGTAATAATTAAATCATAGATTTGGTAATGGGGTTTTCCTAGGGGGCGCTAGAGAGTGAACAAATGGCAAGGCACACTTCCAGAACAACAAACATCATGGGGACTGCAATACACTAGTGTAACCACTAGGGTCGCATAGCTACACACATACACTGATTTTTGTCTGGAAATAGGGTCATGGGGACTTTTTAAAAAAACTGCATGGGACATGTTTAAATACTGTTTTGGAGCTGCTGGTAAGGCTGTGCCGGTGGGGACCAAATTTGAGGTCCCCACGGTAAAATGAGTCCCCATGGGTAGGTGTGCAATCAGGTTGAAGTCCCCACCAGATTGGAAAAACAAGAGCACACACACACACACACACACACACACACACACACACACACAGGAAAGGGGAACAGACGTAAAGTGGATCATTGTTATTCAACATTAAATCCCTGTGAAAAGGTCTTTGGCTTTACATGAGAGCTTGTGAAATAGATGTAATATTATTCTGAGGATAAATGTTTGGAAAAGTCCACATTCAGATCAGTTTTTTATCGATGTGTCCTCAGCCTGAAGTGTTGGTCATTATTCATTTCAACGAGCAACACAGATCATGTGTTCACCATATTAATCTCTTATTCACAACGGCATGTGAATAGATCATCTCCACATCATTTGCTTCACTAAAATCTATTTGGTTATTTACAGTGTCGGTTTCAAAAACACCATTTCCAGGACTGCTGTGATCAGAGGTCAGTTTGTGCCTGTTTATCCAGGCGGGTTTCACAACTTCTGAATAAAACACACAGCATAAAAACATATTCCCAGCCACCAGTCGGGAAAACCAAACCACACAAACTCTATCCTGATGGGAATGAGACTGTAAAGACAGTTTAGCTTGGTTGAGGTCACTGAAGGTTTATCGAGAGAGAAAGTGTGAGAATCTTTTATATGATCATTGAACTTCAGACTCTAATTCTAATTTGTATTTAAAGAAAGGTTTTACAGTTTTATTGAATCACAATCAGCGTGTTTTCATGTAGCTTAACGTATTAACCTGCTTACTGTTCCTTTAAAGGGCACAGCTGCCGACTTGAATCATCTAAAAAAGTTGTATTGAGAGCAGCTGAAACAAGGCAAAACTATTTCCCTTTGAGATTAATAACATTTTTTAAATTCTCTAATCTTTAAAGGAAGCACATGGTACTGAAAAGACAGAACTGAATTATGAAGTGCATCAAAATATGTCAAGCTTTCCAATAAAATAAGAAAAGACTCCACTGAATACAGACTCATTTAAAGATTTTACTGATTGGTTTCAAAGCTCTTTGCAGACACACTAACTGTTCTATATCTAGACTTGAAACTAGAGCTCAGTGCCTTCGCTGTAGGAGCATCCAGGCCTGTTTCTGGAGCTAAAAGTAGCTCTGTGGACACGTGAGATGACCTCTGTTAAAGCGAAAATTCAAACTCAGTTTTATTGGTTAGACCTTAAATAAGTGAGGATTTTATGAAATTTTTGTTGATGTGTTGCAGCCTTCAGTCTCTGTCCTACGTTCTGTAAATCCACCTAATTACAGTTTAATTATTAAATTATTAATTATTATAAACTAAGGTGCAAAACGTTATACTTGTTTTATCTGTTTAATTATTCATAGACATGTTTTCTCATTATCTTACCATTAATGTTAATCAGTACAGTTATTACTTGTCACCCCAGTCCTACCTGTACTGTGACATTTAAAATGATTCATGGCCAGTAGCATTTCTTTTAGTTGAAGGACTGTTCCACATCACTCGTAGACACATTAACATGAAGGTCTACATTTATTCACCCCACTGGGAGCTGGATCAGTTTTATTTATGTGTTCAAAGTGCTGAACAGTTTCAGTCATAAAGATACAAGTGATTGACAAAGAACAACCAGCTCCAACACTGTGTGTTCAAATGTTAGCAGCAGGAACTCGCTGATAAAATCTCATGTGATCATTGTTTTTTAGTGTTTTCTGCAGTTTTCACTGGAGGCACTTCACATGTTTCCAATGAAGTGAACCATCAGGCAGCAGTAGCTCCTCTAGCATCTTCCCTGGTTATAATATAGACAAGAAAGCAGAATGTTAACAGTTAATATAAAACTGTGGAATAAAATAAAGTAACGCAATTTAGTATTTGAAATGTAAGAAATGTAAGAATCACACTTACCCAGGAAATGTCAGAATCATGACAACCTAAAACAATCAAATAACAGAAACATAATGAACTTTTTTTCACGTCTGATTTAATGAATTTCTACACGACTTAAATTAAAGCAGAAAATTGTTCATTCGAGACGCTGTTTATGAAACGAGGATCCACTGGATCTTCACCTTCTTACCACAGTAGAAGTCTTCTCTTGAAAATGTGTTGACACATTTCATTTTTTAAAATCCTTTTCAAACAAGAGAAAATGTCTACTCACAGCTTACAGGAAAGATAATAAATATGAATAATGATGAACCGCTAACGCAGCTTTATTAACAGAAATCAATAATCACTGTTCATCCATGTGTAAAAGATGTCACTGTGTTTGCAGACATAGATTAAAGGGGAAGTTTTGAATTCTTCCCTTTTTTCAGATTTTAGTTGAAATGTGTTATTTTTTGACCGAAGAAAGAAAACTACGCAAACGCTGCCACATTAAATGTCACATTGAAAATAGCAGCTTGTGGTTTTCCAACCTAAATCACTAAAGTACGGGTCGTACGGTGTGAAAATGAAGAGAAGAGGCACACTAGACGTGAACACAGTAGAAGTAAAGGAGGATTTGAAAAGTGGTTTTTCACATATACCTTAAATTATAATAACACAAATCATATTTATCTTCTGTAGTTGAACATAACTTTATCCATAGTGAAGAAGGAGACAGTTCATGTTCCCACCTGACAATAAAAGCACTGTGCCAAACTAAAATATAAAAGCTAAATGAAGAGTATACTTACAACGATAATGTGAAATCATTTGTCTGTTAATGCATTTAACAGGCATGCTCCAACGATCCCATTTACATGGAATATTCTTTGTCTCTCCTTCCTTTATGTACTCAACTCCAAGTCCAGGTCGTAAGTTACTATAAGGATACTGAGCAGGATCCAGAGTACAGAATGCAGCTGCACCAAATGAGCAGAAAAACTCTTTTAATGGAGAATCATTAATGTGAAATCTGACAGGAATAAAAAATGAGTGTTGACGTGTTCGTACCTTCACAGGTCGGCAGTGGTGACCAAGTACCATCACTGTTACATGTCACTTTTTCTGGACCAACTCGTGTATAAAAAGAACTACATTGGTATTTTAAAAACATTTGTCCCTGTTCCACAACATCACCGTTTGGAACGTGTGGGAGACGTCCACAGTTGTCCACTGTAATAATAAAAGATGTTATTATTGATACTGTCTCATGAAAAACTACTGAATCTGTGACAGATTGAGGATCAGTCAGTTGTTGAGATGAGTTTGTACGTGTACGTGTACTGAACGCCTCTAAACTAATTTAGTTTCATTTCAATAATGGTAAATAAAAAAAAAAATATTAGAAAAGTAAAAACAACAAGTCTGGTACATGTCAGGAATAAAGAATAATGATTCTGAATCATTTACCTGACACTGAGATGGTAGAAGATGCTGTAAGACACAGAGCAGACAGGAAGGAAATGAAACGTCCAGTCAGTGACGTAAAGTGTTCATAGTTTCTACAGTGATACAAAGATCAATAATCTACCTCCACCTCCAGCAGACGTAGTGTGTCCTCCTGCAGATCCATCACTTCCAGTATCTGATTTTGCTCTTACGCCTAAGTCAGAGAAAAATTAGGAACATAAACATTTGATCAAAAGTATCTACATCAGATTGTCAAATTTACCAGACGAGAGAACAAAGTCTTGATTTGACTGAGGCATAAAAATTGATCACAGTCCTTCAGTCTTTATTCTCATCTGCTCCTATTTGCTGCTGCTTCTCTTTGATTTCAATATAAACTCTGTGACTCCATAAATAAACATAAACAGTTTAGAGTATTTCCATCACAGTTTGTCTCAGTTTGTTCACTTACTGCATGTTGGACCTTTAGTCCAGGTACCAGATAAGCAGTAGATGAATTCCTTGGTGTCTCCTCCCTCTGTAGTGAATCCATCTTCACATTCATACTGCACCTCTGAATCTACAGCAAACACTTCCTGGTATTCCTGATTAATTATTACAGCGTGTTGGATCTTAGGAGGCTCACTGCATGCATTGATACTTTCTGTAAATGACAAAACAAATCATCAATAAGTTAAGTCTGCAGCTGATTGATACGTATAAAGAGACCTTCTTCCAAAAACAGCACATCTATCATCAACAGGAGTTCAAGGTGCTATTGTTAGTTTTACATCTCACCACTACATTTAACAGACTTACTCTCGCAGATGGGTAAGGTCGTCCATGCTCCATCTTGACATCTGGCTGTGACAGCCTGGTTTTTGTGCTCATATCCCTGGTCACATCTAATCCCAATAGTTGCTCCCACTTTATACCAACCAGTCTGTATTTTAGTGTATTTTCCATTAGGGATATTTGGTTCAGCGCAAAAACTTTCATCTGAAAAAAGAATTTTAAAAGAAAAGAAGAGAGAGCAAAAAAATAAATAAAACTAAAAACACAGTTTGGTGCATTTGTATTTTATTTTAACGGCACCGTTTGTTTTTTTCTGACTAATAAAAAACTTTCTAAATCAGCAATATTTTGCATAATCATGATCAATCAGGGTTTAAGTATAATCTCCAAACTCTTGCTCATTAAAAGTGAATGAAATGTCTCAAATATTTGATGTTTGAAAAACGTCTGAATGTTGAAAAGTTTGAATACTTTTGCTCAAAAATGAAGCAAAAGATGCTTTAGCACAGGTTCACACACATTTCAGTCACCTCCTGTATTTATAAACATGATAACACAACCATTAATACGCCAATCATGAGTTCTTCACCTTAACATGAAGCAGAGGTGGTCAGGGAACACTTACCTATACACTGTGGTTGATGAGACCATTTCCCGTTTTCACACGTGCTTGTTACCCACCAGCTCTTCTCTGCAGGTTTGTATCCATCATTACAGGTGTAGGTCAACTTTTTTCCGTGAGAATAAATCTCTTGCTTTGGAGCAAAGAAACCATGGTCCAGGCTGGGAGCACTACAGGACTGTGTCACGCTTTGTGCTAATGTAAAAAAATAAACAAGTTTACATTCATTTAATTGTATCTTTAAGAAATTTCAGTTGTTCAGTGTTCTTACAATGCAGCCCTCCAGGAAACCAGAGCAGAATAAATCCAAGATATCGGATGCACATCTTCACAGGAATGAAATCGTCCCACCACCAAATAGAGCTAAGAGCCGGGTCCAGTCCAGAAGAAGTTAATTAATGTCGACGAGTGTCCTGTAAAAGGTTTGAGGAGTAAACACTCGGGCACCATGCTGCTGATATGCAGCCAAAACAAAGACAGAACACACACACAGGAACCGGGAACAGACGTAAGGTGGATCAGTCTTATTAATTATTAATTATTAATTATTATATTCTGGCTATACATGAGAGCCTGTGAAATGGATGTGTTGTTATTCTGAGGATAAATGTTTGGAAAGGTCCACATTCAGATCAGTTTTTTATCGATGTATCCTCAGCCTGAAGTGTTTGTCATTATTCATTTCAACGAGCAACACAGATTATGTGTTCACCATATTAATCTCTTATTCACAACGGCATGTGAATAGATCATCTCCACATCATTTGCTTCACTAAAATCTATTTGGTTATTTACAGTGTCGGTTTCAAAAACACCATTTCCAGGACTGCTGTGATCAGAGGTCAGTTTGTGCCTGTTTATCCAGGCGGGTTTCACAACTTCTGAATAAAACACACAGCATAAAAACATATTCCCAGCCACCAGTCGGGAAAACCAAACCACACAAACTCTATCCTGATGGGAATGAGACTGTAAAGACAGTTTAGCTTGGTTGAGGTCACTGAAGGTTTATCGAGAGAGAAAGTGTGAGAATCTTTTATATGATCATTGAACTTCAGACTCTAATTCTAATTTGTATTTAAAGAAAGGTTTTACAGTTTTATTGAATCACAATCAACGTCTTTTCACGTAGCTTAACGTATTAACCTGCTTACTGTTCCTTTAAAGGGCACAGCTGCCGACTTGAATCATCTAAAAAAGTTGTATTGAGAGCAGCTGAAACAAGGCAAAACTATTTCCCTTTGAGATTAATAAAATGTTTTAAATTCTCTAATCTTTAAAGGAAGCACATGGTACTGAAAAGACAGAACTGAATTATAAAGTGCATCAAAATATGTCAAGCTTTCCAATAAAATAAGAAAAGACTCCACTGAATACAGACTCATTTAAAGATTCTTCTGATTGGTTTCAAAGCTCTTTGCAGACACACTAACTGTTCTGTATCTAGACTTCAAACTAGAGCTCAGTGCCTTCGCTGTCGGAGCATCCAGGCCTGTTTCTGGAGCTAAAAGTAACTCTGTGGCCACGTGAGATGACCTCTGTTAGAGCGAAAATTCAAACTCAGTTTTATTGGTTAGACCTTAAATAAGTGAGGATTTTATGAAATTTTTGTTGATGTGTTGCAGCCTTCAGTCTCTGTCCTACGTTCTGTAAATCCACCTAATTACAGTTTAATTATTAAATTATTAATTATTATAAACTAAGGTGCAAAACGTTATACTTGTTTTATCTGTTTAATTATTCATAGACATGTTTTCTCATTATCTTACCATTAATGTTAATCAGTACAGTTATTACTTGTCACCCCAGTCCTACCTGTACTGTGACATTTAAAATGATTCATGTACAGTAGCATTTCTTTTAGTTGAAGGACTGTTCCACATCACTCGTAGACACATTAACATGAAGGTCTACATTTATTCACACCACTGGGAGCTGGATCAGTTTTATTTATGTGTTCAAAGTGCTGAACAGTTTCAGTCATAAAGATACAAGTGATTGACAAAGAACAACCAGCTCCAACACTGTGTGTTCAAATGTTAGCAGCAGGAACTAGCTGATAAAATCTCATGTGATCATTGTTTTTTAGTGTTTTCTGCAGTTTTCACTGGAGGCACTTCACATGTTTCCAACGAAGTGAACCATCAGGCAGCAGTAGCTCCTCTAGCATCTTCCCTGGTTATAATATAGACAAGAAAGCAGATTGTTAACAGTTAATATAAACCTGTGGAATAAAATAAAGTAACGCAATTTAGTATTTGAAAAGTAAATGTAAGAATCACACTTACCCGGTAAATGTCAGAATCATGACAACCTAAAACAATCAAATAATAGAAACATAATGAACTTTTTTTCACGTCTGATTTAATGAATTTCTACACGACTTAAATTAAAGCAGAAAATTGTTCAGTTGAGACACTGTTTATGAAACGAGGATCCACTGGATCTTCACCTTCTTACCACAGTAGAAGTCTTCTCTTGAAAATGTGTTGACACATTTCATTTTTTAAAATCCTTTTCAAACAAGAGAAAATGTCTACTCACAGCTTATAGGAAAGATAATAAATATGAATAATGATGAACCGCTAACGCAGCTTTATTAACAGAACTCAATAATCACTGTTCATCCATGTGTAAAAGATGTCACTGTGTTTGCTGACATGGATCAAATTCAAATCATTTTTTCTATGGTTTGTTTTGTGGTTATTTTTCTATATTTGTAGAATGATATTTTTTAACAGTAAACTACAGTAAAAATGATAATTTTTTCAGATTTTCAGTTATTTTTTGACTGAAGAAACAAAACAACACAAACACTGTGCCACATTAAATGTCACATTGAAAACTTATAGTGAAGAAGGACAGTTCATGTTCCTACCTGACAATAAAAGGCCTGAAACTAAAAGCACTGTGCCAAACTAAAATATAAAAGCAAAATGAAGAGTATACTTACAACGATAATGTGAAATCATTTGTCTGTTAATGCATTTAACAGGCATGCTCCAACGATCCCATTTACATGGAATATTCTTTGTCTCTGTTTCCTTTATGTACTCAACTCCAAGTCCAGGTCGTAAGTTACTCTCAGGATACCGAGCAGGATCCAGAGCACAGAATGCAGCTGCACCAAATGAGCAGAAAAACTCTTTTAATGGAGAATCATTAATGTGAAATCTGACAGGAATAAAAAATGAGTGTTGACGTGTTCGTACCTTCACAGGTGGGCAGTGTTGACCAAGTACCATCACTGTTACATGTCACTTTTTCTGGACCAACTCGTGTATAAGAAGAACTACATTGGTATTTTAAAAACATTTGTCCCTGTTCCACAACATCACCGTTTGGAACGTGTGGGAGACGTCCACAGTTGTCCACTGTAATAATAAAAGATGTTATTATTGATACTGTCTCATGAAAAACTACTGAATCTGTGACAGATTGAGGATCAGTCAGTTGTTGAGACGAGTTTGTACGTGTACGTGTACTGAACGCCTCTAAACTAATTTAGTTTCATTTCAGAAATGGTAAATTAAAAAAAGATAAATATTAGAAAAGTAAAAACAACAGTCTGGTACATGTCAGGAATAAAGAATAATGACTCTGAATCATTTACCTGACACTGAGATGGTAGAAGATGCTGTAAGACACAGAGCAGACAGGAAGGAAATGAAACGTCCAGTCAGTGACGTAAAGTGTTCATAGTTTCTACAGTGATACAAAGATCAATAATCTACCTCCACCTCCAGCAGACGTACTGTGTCCTCCTGCAGATCCATCACTTCCAGTATCTGATTTTGCTCTTACGCCTAAGTCAGAGAAAAATTAGGAACATAAACATTTGATCAAAAGTATCTACATCAGATTGTCAAATTTACCAGACGAGAGAACAAAGTCTTGATTTGACTGAGGCATAAAAATTGATCACAGTCCTTCAGTCTTTATTCTCATCTGCTCCTATTTGCTGCTGCTTCTCTTTGATTTCAATATAAACTCTGTGACTCCATAAATAAACATAAACAGTTTAGAGTATTTCCATCACAGTTTGTCTCAGTTTGTTCACTTACTGCATGTTGGACCTTTAGTCCAGGTACCAGATAAGCAGTAGATGAATTCCTTGGTGTCTCCTCCCTCTGTAGTGAATCCATCTTCACATTCATACTGCACCTCTGAATCTACAGCAAACACTTCCTGGTATTCCTGATTAATTATTACAGCGTGTTGGATCTTAGGAGGCTCACTGCATGCATTGATACTTTCTGTAAATGACAAAACAAATCATCAATAAGTTAAGTCTGCAGCTGATTGATACGTATAAAGAGACCTTCTTCCAAAAACAGCACATCTATCATCAACAGGAGTTCAAGGTGCTATTGTTAGTTTTACATCTCACCACTACATTTAACAGACTTACTCTCGCAGATGGGTAAGGTCGTCCATGCTCCATCTTGACATCTGGCTGTGACAGCCTGGTTTTTGTGCTCATATCCCTGGTCACATCTAATCCCAATAGTTGCTCCCACTTTATACCAACCAGTCTGTATTTTAGTGTATTTTCCATTAGGGATATTTGGTTCAGCGCAAAAACTTTCACCTGAAAAAAGAATTTTAAAAGAAAAGAAGAGAGAGCAAAAAAATAAATAAAACTAAAAACACAGTTTGGTGCATTTGTATTTTATTTTAACGGCACCGTTTTTCTGATTAATAAAAAACTTTCTAAATCAGCAATATTTTGCATAATCATGATCAATCAGGGTTTAAGTATAATCTCCAAACTCTTGCTCATTAAAAGTGAATGAAATGTCTCAAATATTTGATGCTTGAAAATCTTCTGAATGTTGAAAAGTTTGAATACTTTTGCTCAAAAATGAAGCAAAAGATGCTTTAGCACAGGTTCACACACATTTCAGTCACCTCCTGTATTTATAAATGTGATAACACAACCATTAATACGCCAATCATGAGTTCTTCACCTTAACATGAAGCAGAGGTGGTCAGGGAACACTTACCTATACACTGTGGTTGATGAGACCATTTCCCGTTTTCACACGTGCTTGTTACCCACCAGCTCTTCTCTGCAGGTTTGTATCCATCATTACAGGTGTAGGTCAACTTTTTTCCGTGAGAATAAATCTCTTGCTTTGGAGCAAAGAAACCATGGTCCAGGCTGGGAGCACTACAGGACTGTGTCATGCTTTGTGCTAATGTAAAAAAATAAACAAGTTTACATTCATTTAATTGTATCTTTAAGAAATTTCAGTTGTTCAGTGTTCTTACAATGCAGCCCTCCAGGAAACCAGAGCAGAATAAATCCAAGATATCGGATGCACATCTTCACAGGAATGAAATCGTCCCACCACCAAATAGAGCTAAGAGCCGGGTACAGTCCAGAAGAAGTTAATTAATGTCGACGAGTGTCCTGTAAAAAGTTTGAGGAGTAAACACTCGGGCACCATGCTGCTGATATGCAGCCAAAACAAAGACAGAGAACACACACAGGAACCGGGAACAGACGTAAGGTGGATCAGTCTTATTAATTATTAATTATTAATTATTATATTCTGGCTTTACATGAGAGCCTGTGAAATGGATGTGTTGTTATTCTGAGGATAAATGTTTGGAAAGGTCCACATTCAGATCAGTTTTTTATCGATGTATCCTCAGCCTGAAGTGTTTGTCATTATTCATTTCAACGAGCAACACAGATTATGTGTTCACCATATTAATCTCTTATTCACAACGGCATGTGAATAGATCATCTCCACATCATTTGCTTCACTAAAATCTATTTGGTTATTTACAGTGTCGGTTTCAAAAACACCATTTCCAGGACTGCTGTGATCAGAGGTCAGTTTGTGCCTGTTTATCCAGGCGGGTTTCACAACTTCTGAATAAAACACACAGCATAAAAACATATTCCCAGCCACCAGTCGGGAAAACCAAACCACACAAACTCTATCCTGATGGGAATGAGACTGTAAAGACAGTTTAGCTTGGTTGAGGTCACTGAAGGTTTATCGAGAGAGAAAGTGTGAGAATCTTTTATATGATCATTGAACTTCAGACTCTAATTCTAATTTGTATTTAAAGAAAGGTTTTACAGTTTTATTGAATCACAATCAACGTCTTTTCACGTAGCTTAACGTATTAACTTGCTTACTGTTCCTTTAAAGAGCACAGCTGCCGACTTGAATCATCTAAAAAAGTTGTATTGAGAGCAGCTGAAACAAGGCAAAACTATTTCCCTTTGAGATTAATAAAATGTTTTAAATTCTCCAATCTTTAAAGGAAGCACATTGTACTGAAAAGACAGAACTGAATTATGAAGTGCATCAAAATATGTCAAGCTTTCCAATAAAATAAGAAAAGACTCCACTGAATACAGACTCATTTAAAGATTCTTCTGATTGGTTTCAAAGCTCTTTGCAGACACACTAACTGTTCTATATCTAGACTTCAAACTAGAGCTCAGTGCCTTCGCTGTAGGAGCATCCAGGCCTGTTTCTGGAGCTAAAAGTAGCTCTATGGACACGTGAGATGACCTCTGTTAAAGCGAAAATTCAAACTCAGTTTTATTAGTTAGACCTTAAATAAGTGAGGATTTTATGAAATTTTTGTTGATGTGTTGCAGCCTTCAGTCTCTGTCCTACGTTCTGTAAATCCACCTAATTACAGTTTAATTATTAAATTATTAATTATTATAAACTAAGGTGCAAAACGTTATACTTGTTTTATCTGTTTAATTATTCATAGACATGTTTTCTCATTGTCTTACCATTAATGTTAATCAGTACAGTTATTACTTGTCACCCCAGTCCTACCTGTACTGTGACATTTAAAATGATTCATGGCCAGTAGCATTTCTTTTAGTTGAAGGACTGTTCCACATCACTCGTAGACACATTAACATGAAGGTCTACATTTATTCACACCACTGGGAGCTGGATCAGTTTTATTTATGTGTTCAAAGTGCTGAACAGTTTCAGTCATAAAGATACAAGTGATTGACAAAGAACAACCAGCTCCAACACTGTGTGTTCAAATGTTAGCAGCAGGAACTCGCTGATAAAATCTCATGTGATCATTTGTTTTTTAGTGTTTTCTGCAGTTTTCACTGGAGGCACTTCACATGTTTCCAACGAAGTGAACCATCAGGCAGCAGTAGCTCCTCTAACAATATCCCTGGTTATAATATAGACAAGAAAGCAGATTGTTAACAGTTAATATAAACCTGTGGAATAAAATAAAGTAACGCAATTTAGTATTTGAAAAGTAAATGTAAGAATCACACTTACCCAGTAAATGTCAGAATCATGACAACCTAAAACAATCAAATAATAGAAACATAATGAACTTTTTTTCACGTCTGATTTAATGAATTTCTACACGACTTAAATTAAAGCAGAAAATTGTTCAGTTGAGACACTGTTTATGAAACGATGATCCACTGGATCTTCACCTTCTTACCACAGTAGAAGTCTTCTCATGAAAATGTGTTGACACATTTCATTTTTTAAAATCCTTTTCAAACAAGAGAAAATGTCTACTCACAGCTTATAGGAAAGATAATAAATATGAATAATGATGAACCGCTAACGCAACTTTATTAACAGAAATCAATAATCATTGTTCATCCATGTGTAAAAGATGTCACTGTGTTTGCAGACATGGATTAAAGGGGAAGTTTTGAATTCTTCCCTTTTTTCAGATTTTAGTTGAAATGTGTTATTTTTTGACCGAAGAAAGAAAACTACGCAAACGCTGCCACATTAAATGTCACATTGAAAATAGCAGCTTGTGGTTTTCCAACCTAAATCACTAAAGTACGGGTCGTACGGTGTGAAAATGAAGAGAAGAGGCACACTAGACGTGAACACAGTAGAAGTAAAGGAGGATTTAAAAAGTGGTTTTTCACATATACCTTAAATTATAATAACACAAATCATATTTATCTTCTGTAGTTGAACATAACTTTATCCATAGTGAAGAAGGACAGTTCATGTTCCCACCTGACAATAAAAGCACTGTGCCAAACTAAAATATAAAAGCTAAATGAAAAGTATACTTACAACGATTACGTGAAATCATTTGTCTGTTAATGCATTTAACAGGCATGCTCATACGATCCCATTTACATGGAATATTCTTTGTCTCTCCTTCCTTTATGTACTCAACTCCAAGTCCAGGTCGTAAGTTACTCTCAGGATACCGAGCAGGATCCAGAGCACAGAATGCAGCTGCACCAAATGAGCAGAAAAACTCTTTTAATGGAGAATCATTAATGTGAAATCTGACAGGAATAAAAAACGAGTGTTGACGTGTTCGTACCTTCACAGGTGGGCAGTGTTGACCAAGTACCATCACTGTTACATGTCACTTTTTCTGGACCAACTCGTGTATAAAAAGAACTACATTGGTATTTTAAAAACATTTGTCCCTGTTCCACAACATCACCGTTTGGAACGTGTGGGAGACGTCCACAGTTGTCCACTGTAATAATAAAAGATGTTATTATTGATACTGTCTCATGAAAAACTACTGAATCTGTGACAGATTGAGGATCAGTCAGTTGTTGAGACGAGTTTGTACGTGTACGTGTACTGAACGCCTCTAAACTAATTTAGTTTCATTTCAGAAATGGTAAATTAAAAAAAGATAAATATTAGAAAAGTAAAAACAACAGTCTGGTACATGTCAGGAATAAAGAATAATGACTCTGAATCATTTACCTGACACTGAGATGGTAGAAGATGCTGTAAGACACAGAGCAGACAGGAAGGAAATGAAACGTCCAGTCAGTGACGTAAAGTGTTCATAGTTTCTACAGTGATACAAAGATCAATAATCTACCTCCACCTCCAGCAGACGTAGTGTGTCCTCCTGCAGATCCATCACTTCCAGTATCTGATTTTGCTCTTACGCCTAAGTCAGAGAAAAATTAGGAACATAAACATTTGATCAAAAGTATCTACATCAGATTGTCAAATTTACCAGACAAGAGAACAAAGTCTTGATTTGACTGAGGCATAAAAATTGATCACAGTCCTTCTGTCTTTATTCTCATCTGATCCTATTTGCTGCTGCTTCTCTTTGATTTCAATATAAACTCTGTGACTCCATAAATAAACATAAACAGTTTAGAGTATTTCCATCACAGTTTGTCTCAGTTTGTTCACTTACTGCATGTTGGACCTTTAGTCCAGGTACCAGATAAGCAGTAGATGAATTCCTTGGTGTCTCCTCCCTCTGTAGTGAATCCATCTTCACATTCATACTGCACCTCTGAATCTACAGCAAACACTTCCTGGTATTCCTGATTAATTATTACAGCGTGTTGGATCTTAGGAGGCTCACTGCATGCATTGATACTTTCTGTAAATGACAAAACAAATCATCAATAAGTTAAGTCTGCAGCTGATTGATACGTATAAAGAGACCTTCTTCCAAAAACAGCACATCTATCATCAACAGGAGTTCAAGGTGCTATTGTTAGTTTTACATCTCACCACTACATTTAACAGACTTACTCTCGCAGATGGGTAAGGTCGTCCATGCTCCATCTTGACATCTGGCTGTGACAGCCTGGTTTTTGTGCTCATATCCCTGGTCACATCTAATCCCAATAGTTGCTCCCACTTTATACCAACCAGTCTGTATTTTAGTGTATTTTCCATTAGGGATATTTGGTTCAGCGCAAAAACTTTCACCTGAAAAAAGAATTTTAAAAGAAAAGAAGAGAGAGCAAAAAAATAAATAAAACTAAAAACACAGTTTGGTGCATTTGTATTTTATTTTAACGGCACCGTTTGTTTTTTTCTGACTAATAAAAAACTTTCTAAATCAGCAATATTTTGCATAATCATGATCAATCAGGGTTTAAGTATAATCTCCAAACTCTTGCTCATTAAAAGTGAATGAAATGTCTCAAATATTTGATGCTTGAAAATCGTCTGAATGTTGAAAAGTTTGAATACTTTTGCTCAAAAATGAAGCAAAAGATGCTTTAGCACAGGATCACACACATTTCAATCACCTCCTGTATTTATAAATGTGATAACACAACCATTAATACGCCAATCATGAGTTCTTCACCTTAACATGAAGCAGAGGTGGTCAGGGAACACTTACCTATACACTGTGGTTGATGAGACCATTTCCCGTTTTCACACGTGCTTGTTACCCACCAGCTCTTCTCTGCAGGTTTGTATCCATCATTACAGGTGTAGGTCAACTTTTTTCCGTGAGAATAAATCTCTTGCTTTGGAGCAAAGAAACCATTGTCCAGGCTGGGAGCACTACAGGACTGTGTCACGCTTTGTGCTAATGTAAAAAAATAAACAAGTTTACATTCATTTAATTGTATCTTTAAGAAATTTCAGTTGTTCAGTGTTCTTACAATGCAGCCCTCCAGGAAACCAGAGCAGAATAAATCCAAGATATCGGATGCACATCTTCACAGGAATGAAATCGTCCCGCCACCAAATAGAGCTAAGAGCCGGGTCCAGTCCAGAAGAAGTTAATTAATGTCGACGAGTGTCCTGTAAAAAGTTTGAGGAGTAAACACTCGGGCACCATGCTGCTGATATGCAGCCAAAACAAAGACAGAACACCCACACACCTACACACACACACACACACACACACACACACACACACACACACACACACACACACACACACACACACACACACACACACACACACAGGAAAGGGGAACAGACGTAAAGTGGATCATTGTTATTCAACATTAAATCCCTGTGAAAAGGTCTTTGGCTTTACATGAGAGCTTGTGAAATAGATGTAATATTATTCTGAGGATATATGTTTGGAAAGGTCCACATTCAGATCAGTTTTTTATCGATGTGTCCTCAGCCTGAAGTGTTGGTCATTATTCATTTCAACGAGCAACACAGATCATGTGTTCACCATATTAATCTCTTATTCACAACGGCATGTGAATAGATCATCTCCACATCATTTGCTTCACTAAAATCTATTTGGTTATTTACAGTGTCGGTTTCAAAAACACCATTTCCAGGACTGCTGTGATCAGAGGTCAGTTTGTGCCTGTTTATCCAGGCGGGTTTCACAACTTCTGAATAAAACACACAGCATAAAAACATATTCCCAGCCACCAGTCGGGAAAACCAAACCACACAAACTCTATCCTGATGGGAATGAGACTGTAAAGCTGACTGAAATGTCCGAGCAAACACAATTTAGCTTGGTTGAGGTCACTGAAGGTTTATCGAAAGAGAAAGTGTGAGAATCTTTTATATGATCATTGAACTTCAGACTCTAATTCTAATTTGTATTTAAAGAAAGGTTTTACAGTTTTATTGAATCACAATCAGCGTGTTTTCATGTAGCTTAACGTATTAACCTGCTTACTGTTCCTTTAAAGAGCACAGCTGCCGACTTGAATCATCTAAAAAAGTTGTATTGAGAGCAGCTGAAACAAGGCAAAACTATTTCCCTTTGAGATTAATAACATTTTTTAAATTCTCTAATCTTTAAAGGAAGCACATGGTACTGAAAAGACAGAACTGAATTATGAAGTGCATCAAAATATGTCAAGCTTTCCAATAAAATAAGAAAAGACTCCACTGAATACAGACTCATTTAAAGATTTTACTGATTGGTTTCAAAGCTCTTTGCAGACACACTAACTGTTCTGTATCTAGACTTCAAACTAGAGCTCAGTGCCTTCGCTGTCGGAGCATCCAGGCCTGTTTCTGGAGCTAAAAGTAACTCTGTGGACACGTGAGATGACCTCTGTTAGAGCGAAAATTCAAACTCAGTTTTATTAGTTAGACCTTAAATAAGTGAGGATTTTATGAAATTTTTGTTGATGTGTTGCAGCCTTCAGTCTCTGTCCTACGTTCTGTAAATCCACCTAATTACAGTTTAATTATTAAATTATTAATTATTATAAACTAAGGTGCAAAACGTTATACTTGTTTTATCTGTTTAATTATTCATAGACATGTTTTCTCATTATCTTACCATTAATGTTAATCAGTACAGTTATTACTTGTCACCCCAGTCCTACCTGTACTGTGACATTTAAAATGATTCATGGCCAGTAGCATTTCTTTTAGTTGAAGGACTGTTCCACATCACTCGTAGACACATTAACATGAAGGTCTACATTTATTCACACCACTGGGAGCTGGATCACTTTTATTTATGTGTTCAAAGTGCTGAACAGTTTCAGTCATAAAGATACAAGTGATTGACAAAGAACAACCAGCTCCAACACTGTGTGTTCAAATGTTAGCAGCAGGAACTCGCTGATAAAATCTCATGTGATCATTGTTTTTTAGTGTTTTCTGCAGTTTTTCGCTGGAGGCACTTCACATGTTTCCAATGAAGTGAACCATCAGGCAGCAGTAGCTCCTCTAACAATATCCCTGGTTATAATATAGACAAGAAAGCAGAATGTTAACAGTTAATATAAAACTGTGGAATAAAATAAAGTAACGCAATTTAGTATTTGAAAAGTAAATGTAAGAATCACACTTACCCAGGAAATGTCAGAATCATGACAACCTAAAACAATCAAATAACAGAAACATAATGAACTTTTTTTCACGTCTGATTTAATGAATTTCTGAACGACTTAAATTAAAGCAGAAAATTGTTCAGTCGAGACGCTGTTTATGAAACGAGGATCCACTGGATCTTCACCTTCTTACCACAGTAGAAGTCTTCTCTTGAAAATGTGTTGACACATTTCATTTTTTAAAATCCTTTTCAAACAAGAGAAAATATCTACTCTCAGCTTATAGGAAAGATAATAAATATGAATAATGATGAACCGCTAACGCAACTTTATTAACAGAAATCAATAATCATTGTTCATCCATGTGTAAAAGATGTCACTGTGTTTGCAGACATGGATTAAAGGGGAAGTTTTGAATTCTTCCCTTTTTTCAGATTTTAGTTGAAATGTGTTATTTTTTGACCGAAGAAAGAAAACTACGCAAACGCTGCCACATTAAATGTCACATTGAAAATAGCAGCTTGTGGTTTTCCAACCTAAATCACTAAAGTACGGGTCGTACGGTGTGAAAATGAAGAGAAGAGGCACACTAGACGTGAACACAGTAGAAGTAAAGGAGGATTTGAAAAGTGGTTTTTCACATATACCTTAAATTATAATAACACAAATCATATTTATCTTCTGTAGTTGAACATAACTTTATCCATAGTGAAGAAGGACAGTTCATGTTCCCACCTGACAATAAAAGCACTGTGCCAAACTAAAATATAAAAGCAAAATGAAGAGTATACTTACAACGATAATGTGAAATCATTTGTCTGTTAATGCATTTAACAGGCATGCTCCAACGATCCCATATACATGGAATATTCTTTGTCTCTCCTTCCTTTATGTACTCAACTCCAAGTCCAGGTCGTAAGTAACTCTCAGGATACCGAGCAGGATCCAGAGTACAGAATGCGTCTGCACCAAATGAGCAGAAAAACTCTTTTAATGGAGAATCATTAATGTGAAATCTGACAGGAATAAAAAATGAGTGTTGACGTGTTCGTACCTTCGCAGGTGGGCAGTGTTGACCAAGTACCATCACTGTTACATGTCACAGTTTCTGGACCAACATGTTTATAATAAGAACTACATTGGTATTTTAAAAACATTTGTCCCTGTTCCCCAACATCACCGTTTGGAACGTGTGGGAGACGTCCACAGTTGTCCACTGTAATAATAAAAGATGTTATTATTGATACTGTCTCATGAAAAACTACTGAATCTGTGACAGTGCAGATTGAGGATCAGTCAGTTGTTGAGATGAGTTTGTACGTGTACGTGTACTGAACGCCTCTAAACTAACGGAACCCGCTCAGTAAAACTGTACTGAATGAACACAATCAACTGTTTCATTTCAGAAATGGTAAATAAAAAAAAAAAATAAATAAATATTAGAAAAGTAAAAACAACAAGTGTGGTACATGTCAGGAATAAAGAATAATGATTCTGAATCATTTACCTGGCACTGAGATGGTAGAAGATGCTGTAAGACACAGAGCAGACAGGAAGGAAATTAAACGTCCAGTCAGTGACGTAAAGTGTTCATAGTTTCACGTGACACAAAGATCAATAATCTACCTCCACCTCCACCTTGTGTCCCTCGGGCCAGTAGACTATGTGTGGTCCTCCTGCAGATCAGCACTTCCAGTGGTCTGGGTCGCTGCCTGTGGACAAAAAGAACATTAAATAAAGACAACTATTTTATTATTAAGCCAAATGTATGGTATTAATTCAGTGTTTTTAATTATCATAGATCAATAATCTACTTCCACTCCACCGCATTTGTCCCTCGGCCATTAGACTAGTGTGTCCTCCTGCAGATCCACTATATCCAGATTCTCTGGGTGTCTGCCTGTGGACGAAAAAGACTTAGAAAAAAGACAGTATTTAATATTTATTTAAATGTATATAGTGATTCAATTTTTTATTATCAAAAGATCAATAATCTACCTCCACCTCCACCTTGTGTCCCTCGGCCAGTAGACGTAGTGTGTCCTCCTGCAGATCCATCACTTCCAGTGTCTGGGTCTCTGCCTGTGGACAAAAAGACATTAAATAAAGACACTATTTTATTATTTAAGCCAAATGTATGTATTAATTCATTTTTTTAATTATCATAAGATCAATAATCTACTTCCACCTCCAACTTGTGTCCCTCGGCCAGTAGACGTAGTGTGTCCTCCTGCAGATCCACTATATCCAGTATCTGGGTGTCTGCCTGTGGACAAAAAGACATTAGAAAAAGACAGTATTTTATATTTTAGTTAAATGTATATAGTGATTCAATTTTTAATTATCATAAGATCAATAATCTACCTCCACCTCCAACTTGTGTCTCTCGGCCAGTAGACGTAGTGTGTCCTCCTGCAGACCCGCTTCCAGTATCTGGGTGTCTGCCTGTGGACAAAAAGACATTAGATAAAGACACTATTTTATTATTTAAGCCAAATGTTTGTATTAATTAATTATTTTAATTATCATAAGATCAATAATCTACCTCCACCTCCAACTTGTGTCTCTCGGCCAGCAGACGTAGTGTGTCCTCCTGCAGATCCACCATGTCCAGTATCTGGGTGTCTGCCTGTGGACAAAAAGACATTAGAAAAAGACACTATTTTATTAATTTAGGTAAATGTATATAGTGATTCAATTTTTAATTATCATAAGATCAATAATCTACCTCCACCTCCTGGTTGTGTCCCTCGGCCAGTAGACGTAGTGTGTCCTCCTGCAGATCCACCATATGCAGTATCTGGGTGTCTGCCTGTGGACAAAAAGACATTAGAAAAAGACAGTATTTTTTTATTCAAGCCAAATGTTTGTATTAATTAATTATTTTAATTATCATAAGATCAATAATCTACCTCCACCTCCAACTTGTGTCTCTCGGCCAGTAGACGTAGTGTGTCCTCCTGCAGACCCGCTTCCAGTATCTGGGTGTCTGCCTGTGGACAAAAAGACATTAGATAAAGACACTATTTTATTATTTAAGCCAAATGTTTGTATTAATTAATTATTTTAATTATCATAAGATCAATAATCTACCTCCACCTCCAACTTGTGTCTCTCGGCCAGCAGACGTAGTGTGTCCTCCTGCAGATCCACCATGTCCAGTATCTGGGTGTCTGCCTGTGGACAAAAAGACATTAGAAAAAGACACTATTTTATTAATTTAGGTAAATGTATATAGTGATTCAATTTTTAATTATCATAAGATCAATAATCTACCTCCACCTCCTGGTTGTGTCCCTCGGCCAGTAGACGTAGTGTGTCCTCCTGCAGATCCACCATATGCAGTATCTGGGTGTCTGCCTGTGGACAAAAAGACATTAGAAAAGACAGTATTTTTTTATTCAAGCCAAATGTTGTATTAATTAATTATTTTAATTATCATAAGATCAATAATCTACCTCCACCTCCAACTTGTGTCTCTCGGCCAGTAGACGTAGTGTGTCCTCCTGCAGACCCGCTTCCAGTATCTGGGTGTCTGCCTGTGGACAAAAAGACATTAGATAAAGACACTATTTTATTATTTAAGCCAAATGTTTGTATTAATTAATTATTTTAATTATCATAAGATCAATAATCTACCTCCACCTCCAACTTGTGTCTCTCGGCCAGCAGACGTAGTGTGTCCTCCTGCAGATCCACCATGTCCAGTATCTGGGTGTCTGCCTGTGGACAAAAAGACATTAGATAAAGACACTATTTTATTAATTTAGGTAAATGTATATAGTGATTCAATTGTTTTATGTTCCTCCACCTCTAGCTTGTGTCCCTTGGCCAGCAGACGTGGCTTGTTCTGTTCCTGCTACTCTCACCACAGATCCATCTTGTTTAGAACCTGGTCTTTCTTTTGCTTATGAGAGAAACATATAAACAGCACACAGT
Source organism: Anabas testudineus (assembly GCF_900324465.2). Classification (NCBI taxonomy): domain Eukaryota; kingdom Metazoa; phylum Chordata; class Actinopteri; order Anabantiformes; family Anabantidae; genus Anabas; species Anabas testudineus. The sequence continues at coordinate 7,242,519 of NC_046626.1, read as the reverse complement.
GGTGAGACAGTTGATTTAATATTCAAGTTTAATAATCAACTGCAAGCTCACATTTACCTGACGAGAGAACAAAGTCGCTATTTGAAAGGAGCGTAAACTAGACACTAGTCTTTACAGTTGGCCTTCACTGCTGCCTGTTAACACGCAGTATTGTAACATTAGCAGCAGATCAATGCACAACTGACTCAGTCCTTTTCACTCTTGCTCTTTGTCGTCCTCGCGCTTCACTTACTGCAATTTGTGGCGTCAGTCCATTTTCCAGATAAACACACAATTTTTAACTTGGTGTCTCCTTCCTGTGGGGTGAATCCATTTTTACATTCATACTGTACAGTTGAATCAACAGCAAAGACGTTCTGGTATCCCTGTCGAATTATTACAGCGTTGGGGATTTTGGGAGGTTCACTGCACGTAAGGAGACTTTCTGCCAAAAATAAAGCACATCTATCATCAACAGGAGTTCAAGGTGCTATTGTTAGTTTTACAGCTCACCACTACATTTAACAGACTTACTCTCGCAGATGGGCAAGGTCGTCCACGCTCCGTCTTGACATCTGGCTGTGACAGTCTGGTTTTGGGGTTCATATCCTTTGTCACATCTAATCCTAACAGTTGTTCCCACTTTATACCATGGAGCAGGGGGTTTTGTGAACTTTGCATTGGGGATGATTGGTGCATTACACGCATTGTCATCTGAAGAGAACAGGACATGAATTCATTTGATATTCAGATTTTAGATATGAATTATTTTACAAGCATTTAAAGTACAACAACAACAAATCTATCAGGGGGCTTGGTGTTAAAGGGAGTTCTCCACTGCTGTAACTGCGATTACACAGAAAGATCTAAGTAGCTGTAGTCTATACTATGTCTCCGGCATTATCAGTGGAGAACAGAACAGAACAACAACAACAACAACAACAGGTCAGCAACACACATAGCGAAGGCTTCCTGTCCGTGAATCGGTTGATACAGATGTGTAGATACTGTATCTTATACAAAAAGCAATGGAGTAAACTGTGCTTTGATTTATTTAACTTCACGTAAACAGTGAGTGGATCCACTGAAAAGGTTTCCACGGGGTGCCACTGACAAATTGTAAGGTGACAACATACAGTAGACATAATACACTACATGCTGACACACTGCAGACTTTCAGAGTCTAATTCAGAAAAGCACTAGGACACTTACCTATACACTGCGGTTGAGGGGTCCATGTTCCATTTTGACATCTGCTTGTTGCCCACCAACCCTCTGCAACTGGTTTATGTCCATTATTACAGGAATAACTGAGCTCTCTGTCATGAGCATACATTTCTTCTGCTGGGAAATAATAACCATCATCCAGTTTGGGCTTTGTACAGGGCAGCCCTTCACTTTGTGCTAAAACAGAAAGAAGCAGAAGAGGAAAACAGTGAAATGCTTTTTTTTTATTGTAAAAAGAAAAAACAAATACAATGAATTCCACTTTCTTACCATACAGCACGTCTGGAAACCAAAGCAGAAACACTAATCCAAGATGTCTTGTCCACATTTTGACAACAATGAGAATATTGCAGGACGAAGCTGAGAGAACAGCACAGGTCAGATCGCAGACAGTTAATAATTGTTGAGGGCAAGTCCCCTAAAAGTAAAGACATGTGGAGTAAACACTTTCTGTAAATGGGACTCTGACAACACGCTGTTGTGTACTGTACTGCAGCCAAGTCACTGATAACATGCTGCAAACGTTCTGCAAATCTGCAAAACCTCTTTTAAAAATCATCTTTGAAATAACTGATAGTCGAGTTGTGACACACTGTGAGACATGTGAGATATTAAGTCGTAGCCATGAGCAGCTTTCTTATGCAAAACAGTGTAATAACAATAATTATTCAGCACCGTGTGGTTACAGTATGTCTACGTTTAGACATTAGATTATCAACCATATCAACTCAGAAACACACACAACAAGTCAACAGGGCTGCTTCCCCTGATCAAAGATGATTCTGTGCATTCGGTTTCTTCTCGTCTTCAGCTTCAACTCTGTTGAATATTTTGGTTATTTTATGTTACGGTAACAATCCAGTAAATGTTGCAGCGTGCAGCAGTGTTTTCCTCCGAGGTTGTTGACACAGAATAGAAACCACAAGATCTGTTTAGAGTCCAGATTTCAAAACGTTTCCCGCACAGCTGTGATCAGAGGTCGGTGTGAAGAAATACCAACCAAAGGTCAGCCTCCAGAAACCGAGATGGAGAACTCAAATGCCAGACTTCGGTCGCTTCAGGTGTTTGGAGGTCGTGTTTGTCTTCTGACAAAATGCTAATTAAGTGCAAATTGTAACAATTCAAGGATTAATGTCTTTCATTAGTTCCTGGGAGCTTTATTAAAATGAGAATGTCAATAAAAGCAAGATAGGTTTAGAGAAATAAATCTAGTGCAGAGACCTTAACTGAGCTCCTCTCTCCTCTCTCCTATATCAATGCAAATGCCACCATTGCATGTCATTAACTTTGTGTCTTCTCTCTCCTGTAGTTGTGTTTCCTCCTCTCTGTACTTTTCTGCAGGTATCCTCGGCCTGGAGCTGTTATCTCCACAATCCAGTTGACCTGCCCAATGTTCTTGATGCTTGTTGTTGTCTTTATTGCCTGCTGTTCTTTTCTCTCTTCTCTCTCCACTCACCCCAACCGGTCGAGGCAGATGGCCGCTCACTATGAGCCTGGTTCTGCTGGAGGTTTCTTCCTCTAAAGGGAGTTTTTCCTCTCCACTGTTGCCTAAAATCTGCTCAAATGGGATTGTTGATTTTTCTAGATCATTTTTTGTATAATTATTCTCCTTAAGGTCTTAAACCTTACACTGTAAAGTGCCTTGAGATGACTTCTGTTGTGAATTGGCGCTATACAAATAAAACTGAATTGAATTGAAAAATTGAACCTCAGAGATAGACAACACTTAACACTTAAATATTACCAGGATGTCTACAGCAGCCTTTTAGCCAGCTCTCATTTGATGTTAAAAGACATTGGGTGGAACAAATGCACAGTTTCCCCCACAAGTCAGCACAAGTTCATCCTGATTTATTAACATAAGTGCATAATAAACTCTCCTCACTCAGTTCTCACCCCCGTATGCAGGAAAGACGGTCACAGTCTTTCAATAGTGTTGACGCCTCTGGTCATGTCATGTGACAGGTTTAATAAGACTCTCAAACTCAAAACAGCCTTGAGATGAACAGTGTGACTTTTAGAAGGCGTAGATTACTGAGGGAGGGTGAAGAACAAGAAAGATGTCCTGACTCAAAAGTAACTTTGGTTCCAGCTGCGAGTGTAGAGGGTTTTCAAAATCACTGAGGCGGTTACTTTAAAGACTTTTTGCTTTGTCAATAATAAAAGTGCAGCCAGTGTATTAATAGGCACCATGTTAATGTTTTTTTAATGATCATAACGAAGGATTTTTGCAGCTACACCATGAGCTCATTACACCGCAAACTCACCCTTTTGCCACTTGGTGGCAGCAGAAACAAACTCATTCCCCACACTGACATGTACTCACCATCCTAACACTTAGAAGGGCCAGGAGAGACTTTGAGATGATGCAGCACATGGTTGACGTAGCTTTTTTTTTTTTTGCACATTGACGCTCATGGTGTTTGATCAAAGTCGGTACAACCGCAAAACCAGTATGAACATATGCACATAAAAGTACATTCAGATAGGGTACGGTATTCAAATGTTGTTTAAGTGTTATAAAGACCAAAAACAAGTCTGGACTAGGGATGCAAAGAAAGGATAGGTCCATGGATTTTTGTCAATGCTCAGTTTTGAGCCAACCATCTGCATATTTCAGCCGCAATTAAAGTTTCCAACCAGCCCACATTTCCTCAAGCATCAATTGTCAAGTCTGAACTAGGTGCCACAAGACTGGCTGACAGTTGCATAAATGACAGGTATTGAGGTTTACAAGTGTTCTTAGGTAACCCTCAGTGACTGTGTCATCATATTATAAGGTTGATAGGTTACACCCATTCCACATTTACTACATCGAGTATGTCAAAATATTAGCGTCATTTGGGGTCATGTGGCCACCAGGTGATTCCAGCACTAAGCTATTCTAAGCTCTTTCGGTCAGCAGCAGCATTTAGTGGCTCCTTTGCACTTAGCACTACATAAAGAAGTCTCAACACTCAGGAAAGTTTCTTTTCCGAGACCTTCACATATATGATTTAAAAACCTTGAAGACATTACAGTTCAGCTGGGATATTTGAAGTGTGTATATCTCTATTGCATAAAAAGTCACGCAACTAAGATACACACTAGTTCCTGTAAAGCAACACTGTTAACCAACACCTGAGGTGTTTCCCATAGAACAAATGAACGGTTTTTGTCTTTTATATTATATATGTGTCTTTTTTTTGCCCTACAGTCAGACAGTTTAGTGTTTGGACATGTTCATGCTGATGAGATGGAAAAAAAAAAAAAAAGAAAAACATCTAATGCAGGAAGCACATATTTGTTTCTGAGGCTTTATTGTCTATTTTATGTGATGACTTAAAGCAATACTTTCCATCATTCCTTCCTCTAACAACAGTAACAAAGAAGAAAAAGAAGACTTTCACAAGGTCATTGCATGACTAGGACCTCTGTCAAAAACTGAGCTAGGAACTGTTTGCTTGACTGAGTTCACTTTACTGTCATTTTGTTGTATTGACAAATCACTTACCTGCGTCCTCTGCTCAAAGAGCTTTGGCTCTGACAAGTTTTATATATTTATATATATATATATATATATATCTATCCTATCTCTTTGCTCAAACTCCGTGGCCGTGTTGTTTGTACCAAGAGCTATTTTCACATCTGAATCTGAACAGTTCTCCCCTCCCTCTGATCCCACCATGTGGCTTAACATCTCATTTGAATGTTTTCCAGAGTATGTTGCCTTTTTATATAAAACATATGTTGGTATGTTTCTGTTTACCTACATGAAAACATTAGAAAACAATTACAACAAAAACACAAAAATCCCCTTATCTTCTCTGCAGTAGCTAGAGCATCAAATCCAGCGTACTGCATTAGGGGTACTCGAGAAGTGAAGGAGGAAGTCCACTGGATTATCTGTCTCTCCTGTTGTATGGGGATCGGAGTGGAAGATGGGATGGCAGATTGAATGAAAGTGGCTACCTCTAGAAGAGGTGGGCTGAGTAGAGCTGGAAAGTTGAAGAATTCAATTGTGGGACTTTTGGAGATGGACGCTGTGATCTGAGTTCAGAACCTGAGGTGAGATTTGTGTTTCACCATGTATCTGATGAACAGGAGACAGAAGGGAAAGCAAAGTGAGTTTGGGTCAAAGTGAATTCACACATTGCGTAATTACTAAACTAAGTATCAAATAACAAATATATGAGGATTCGCGGAAGCGCAAGAGGAAGAATAAATACCTGTCGAGAGTTTCCCAAAAGCGCAAAAAGACCGGCCGGTCCAGATGGCGCCTGTGGCGACTCAGCTCCAGGACGGTCACATCCCACTTCTGCACATTTGGGTCCGTCTTTGCCTCGTCGTACTTCAAATGAAAGGCTCGAACTGAAGTAGAAAGCATGCATCATCTCTCACGTTTTGCTCTGACTGTATTCTGCTGAAATCCTTTATTTGGTAATAACACTTTTCCCCACATACACTTCACCCCCCTTCATACTCACGATCTTAAGCCCATACTACCAAGCAAGTCATCTCACCTCGTATTCAATACAGGAAGTATTTTTGCATAATGCAAGAGGCACAGTTCTATGTTTGCCTGGTTGCCTTTTAATGTTTTATACTTGAATTCTATTCTATCTATTTTTGGCTTCTTCTGAATAAGGAAAACCACCTGAATAGGTTTTAATCATAAACTTCTTGAATTTTGAATCACTAAATAAACTATGTCTGTAAAAATGACTGTGTGTGTTGCTCACTTTTAGCAAAAATATCAACAGGAGATCCATCAGGCAGCAGCCATGGCCAGCCTTTGAACTGCCAGGCAGGACCCTGCACAAACACAGCCACCACTCGATCCCTGCAGGAAGAAACATTTACAGGTTATTTATAAAAAGCTCTAAGATCTCATATATTGATATTGTTGCAATTTGTCTTTTAAGTTTGTTTCCTTATTAGATTTAATGCACTGAAATATGTAAAATATCCTCATAAACAGCACAGGCTCTTGTCATCCTGAGTCATTTTGGTCAACCGCTCATGATTCAGCGTCATGGACGCTGGTGTCAACAGATGAGTCATCTCAAGTGTGGCTGACAGGTGGTCGCTTCATACTACGACCAAGACAAACATCAGCTGATGCACTGCTTGTCCACAGAAACACAGAACCTCAAGATAAAAAGGGGATTCAAATGACACCACATAGCGCTCTATGGGATTATATTGTACAAAAACTAAACCATGGTTACCACAGAGTTCTTGATGGTTTGCCACATCTGGTTGTTAAGTAGCTAAAAAACAAAACAAGAAAACAACTTACCAGTCCTGCGGAGCCAGCTTGAGCGGCTGATCGATGATACGATACGGCACAGTGACGCTCAGTGTTGTGCCGCCGGGCTGGACCTGGTCTTTGCGCCTCTGAAGCAGAACCTCATTGTCACGTGGGATCCCCTGCTTCTTCTTCTCTTCCGACGTGACAAACCTGGTACAGTGAACATAAAAAATATGTCACTTTTCTTCATTTTTACATGTTTCGTGTACACATTACATTTAACCGACTGTCCCCAGACCTCTTGCTTGAAGAGTGGGTGTCCAATACACCAGAGGGACCAAAATAGGTCCAAACAGCATTCTAGTTGACAAATACAATTTCTGTGAAAACAACAAGTGTGATGCAGTCAAACGAGGTTATGTTATGGTTTTCTTCAAAGGTGATGAACTACTAAGGATGCTACTTTTTGGACGCATTTTGCTGGAACGTGAAGCTTTATATCACTTGTAGCACAAAGTCATGTATGCATATCTTATAAAGGTATGCAAGACCCCATTTACAGACTAATTGTTTCAAACCAAGTCAACCCAAGACACAAAGTAAATGTCATTGTAAATGTGATGCATCTGTGTGAGTACAAAGCTTGACAGCTCAGGAAATTGTCTATTCTAGTGTATTCTATAAAGAAAGTCTATAAAAAAAAACTGGTGTCAAAGACGTATTTTGCAATTCATGTAAGCGTGGTTGGTCGTGTTCTATGCAAAAGCTTCCTTCTATTTTTTTATCCAGGAAATGACCAAAGAAACATTTGAAACTTTTACATTAATTTTAAGTGTTTGAGTTAAATTTTATCATCAATAGCATTATCCAACAATGCTGTAGAAAAAAGAAATCTATAAAGCTTAACCTTATTATGAAAACTCCTGAACACTGTGTTATTGTAACTGATACTTACTTTAGATCCTGCAAAAGATCTTTAGCATTAAGCATCGTGATGAGCGAGGTCGTGGCGGCTGGGATGATGATGATGGGTGTCCGGGACCCTTTCAAAAAACAATAAATATCACAGTGGGTTAAATAGAGAGTTTATAAAAATGAATAAGCACAGTTAAAAAACAGATAAAGATTCATAATAAGACTATGTCAAAAACATAGAACCTCATCTACCTTTCTTCTGATTTGGTGGAGGTCTGGCTTGTGACACTAAAGGGGGAAGAAAACAAACAAATGTCATTTAGAACATGCATATGTAACAGTCAAAATTAGAAAGTACTGGAACGGTGTAGTCAAACCAACTCAGATTGAGAGTGAAAAAAAGTATCCGTGTCAAGCCTGTGACAGTGATTGGCATCACTAAATTGTTGGATTCTTCTTTACGGCTTCTACTGAAGTTTGTTTAAGTGAGAATTTCCCCTCTGATGAAGTTCTGTGTTGAGCTGGAATATTTTGGATTATTGTCTTGCCGCATGATGTGAGAGGATAGAGCATGATTTTGTGACAGTGATTAGTATCAATCAAACGAGAACGAGCAATTCTCATATGAACAGTTTCTGTATACCTCTGAATTTGTGCTGTTGTCATATCAACAACAAAAAATAGGAAGCCTTTTCCAGACACAGTCATGTAAGCCTGAGGCAAGACACTACCTTCAAGATGCTTCACAGTTTCGCTCTGGTTTGGGATTAGATCCTATCTTTGGAGGTTAATCTTCATTTCATTAAGCCCATGAAACATAGTCCTTTGTGGTTAAGGGGTTTGCATCCTATGCTATAAGCAATACTTTACAATGTTGCATTTTTAACATATCAAGTTGTAAATACCATGAAATTAAAGTGGAAATTGTAAAATGGTGTCTGGTATCCATCTTCTGATCATTTATTGGAAGTAGTTTTTTTTGCTCATTTACTAATCTCTATTACAGTTCTAGGTCAAATGTGTCATTCAGATCATCACTCAAAACACCCAAACTGAAGCTGCTTTGTTGCGCTCTTGCATAAAAAGAAGTGTGGAGGAGCAAACAAAGCGTCTTTCACAGAGATACATTCCTCTAGCTCATGAACACAGCATGTGTGTGTTAAGTATTAAAAAAAACCTATTTATTAGTTCCTCATAACTGTTCTTGTGGGTGAGCAAAACTGCTCCAGAACTATGACAAGTCCACATCTTTTGGATTTTCCTGAACCATGCTAATATTTTTGGTTGTTAAATGCACTTCTCCACCTTGTCTAGTTCTATATCAACAAAAAATAAATAAATAAATCACGTACAGTTGCTCCATTACAGTAAATAATATAGAGTTTCTGTTTTTCCCCTGCTCTCTGTCAGCACATTTACTGTACATGTACTTATTAACCAGGTTACTCAGAGAATCTGGAAATGAGTTAACCTGTGTATACACACAGCAGATGAGTAATCAGGTTTCTTCTCTACCTTGGGCTCATTTTGGAAGCAAGGTTCAGAGATTTTAGATGTAAAGACAGAAGAGACTGCTTCCTAACTAAACCCGCAAGTCAAAGGGGTGACACACAGACAGTCCCAGTGTTACTGAATTCAAGAAAGAGATCATGAAAAGTGACTTATTAAGATCATTTGTTTTAGTTTTAGCTGGATTATGGGTGAACTTGTAATGATTTCCTCTTTCAATGAGCTGTAATTCTCTGCTGAATTAGTGTCGGCAGCCATTTACATCCTCTCTTGTAAAAAGCTGATTAGAAAATTGGTTATACATGACAGAGTAATAAAAGTTCTCTTGGAGAAATCTACCTGGTGAAATTGGGTTTCTCTAATCCCCTACCCCTATTACGGAAATCAGGATTTGTGTTTACATGACAGTTAAATCAGCTGACTGTAATCTGGTTACTTATTTTATCCAGTAAAATTCCTCTGCTATTCCATGAAATGACTTGTGCAGTCAAATATAGTTAGTTATTAAAATAAATCAGCATTGTGCAACCTTAAAGTATTGTAAGCAGATTAATGCCTCCATGTACACAGACATGTCAAATGTTACACTAACCTGGGCGAGGGACAGGTGGCAGTGCTGGGGTCTGAGCCTTTCGAGCAGAGGCTCCTTCCTGAAAGAAAAAAACAATAACAACAAACAAACAAAATTAAAAAGCTTATATTCAGAAACATACTTTAGTGCAGGCCTCGTGAAGAACATTCACAGCAGCTTTATGGAAAGCTAAGCTGGCTGTTGGTGGTAGTGTGCCTAACCAGCTTTTAAAAGTCAAACAACATCAGATAAATACAGTCTAAGAGGAAAATTAAGCTAAGTTATGGGAAAATAGGAAATGTTGCATTTACAAGCCTGTGGGGGTTTTTCCACATTATTTAAACAATTCTTGAAAAACAAGGTGCTTTACTGATAGATTTGCTCATCCATCACTCCCTCAAGGTCACTATTGATTTCCTGTCGAGGAGTAAATGTGCATAGTCAGAATGGGGATTAACAGGAGGCCACCCGTGTTTCAAGGTCTAACAGTAACATCTAGTGACATTTCTGCAGGCCAGAGCTCACATTGTCAGAAGACACAGAAACATGTAGACCTGTGTGTCATATAGTATGTCATCCCGGAATTCAGACACCGCAACAAAACTCAACACAGATATGTCAGAAACAGACACGTCACTATATCCATGTTAACGGCCGACCTACAAAACAGACTTCTCATAGTTCCAAACATACAGTATATCACGTTTCTTTCAGTTTGTCTGATTTAGGTTAATCTCTAAAGTCCGAATCTGAAAATCTAAATAAATTCTGCTTTCAGATTTCCTGGCTTGTTAAAAAACAAAAACGTACCTATTATACAATCATAACAAGTCATGGAAGACCAACCAACAAATTATTTGCTTCACGACGACTTACATAGTTAAAACACGATTAAAATAACAGTTTCAGGTTGGTTTATTTTTATTTATACAGATAGCCACCATATACCACTATAGCCCCTGTTGCAGCGAGATGTCAGTGAGATTATGGCATATTAAGTGAATGTGAGTATTAACTATAGTGTGTCTGTTTAAAAATCGACAATTAAATCTCAAATAAATGTGCCATTTAATGTGCATATAACCTATAATCAGCGAACACCAGAAAATAAGGCCTGTACCCTTTCAGTTTGATTATGTTAAATTTAAATAAAGCTTTTTAATTTAGCTTTTTGTTGATGTGTATGTTTTTCCCCCAAATAGTTGATAGTGCTAGTAGATCATGAGGTCATGTCATTTATTTATTTTGAAAAAGGAATGGAGGATTATATAATTTTAATAATGTTATGTTTCATACAGTTTTTAAAAACATAAATGTGTCAGACACACAAATCAGTTTGAAGCTCTCCTAAAATGTCTGTTAAACAGATGAAAACATAAGAAGCACAAACTGAACACAATCACATAAGAGACCTGTGTGTAGCCTCTGTTAACATGCTCAAGAAGTCCCTTGAAATAAATAATTCAAGTTACATTTCCTCAGCAAAAATAATGAACAGTGTGTCAATATTTCATAGGTTTCATTTAGACAGTCCCCCAGCATCAGCAATTAAAATTCTTCTTGAAGGGTCATGATGATGCTAGAACAATTCATCCCTGCCAATCCAAGCAATCCTCGTGTCAAAACCACTGAGCTTTTAGAAAGCAACAGCTCTGTGCTGCAGCTGTTGCTTACAGGGCAACATCTTTACATAAACACTTACAACAACAATAAAGCCAATATTAAACATAACTTATAAATCTACTCTCAAACATTAATGGCATCTTTATGAGTAACAAATACATTTGTTTTCTCTTCTCTTTCCACTAGCTGCAGGGAAGTGCCTACAATTACAGTGCGTTACAGATAAAACTCCTTCTCAGCAGCAGCTTGTGCATTTCCACTTCCTCTCCACTGACAGTACATGATGCACCAAGAGATGCTCTGCTCTCCACATTACAGCTTTGCCACACAGTATCTGATGAACTACGAGGTGAGGAAAAAGAACAACCCATTAGGAACTGGGTGGCAGCCATCTGATCGACACAAACATCTTGTGAGGTACAGAAGTATTGGTTTCCCAACAGTCTGGCCCACTGAACTATAATATTACCAGGAGAAATATCAGATGCTTAAAAAATGCATGAATTGGGAAGTTGGACATTTTTTGGACATCAATTATGAAATAGCTACTCGTGACTAGCTAAAAATGATACACCGAGTAAAATCAAGATTAGATGAGGTCGTGAGTAACAAGGTAACATAATTCACTCATTGCTCAGCTCTTACGGTCAACACTAGCAGTATGACATTGACATTTCAAAGTAGACTATCAGGAATGGGTGCTTGGATGCCCCATGGCAATACAGTATACATTTACTGGACTTAAAAAATAGCTTGTAGCAGGTCTATTCAGAGAGCTACTTCACAAATGAAATGTGTATAAAACATACCTTTGTCTCAACCTTTGTTTAGCTACCAACTGAGAAGATTATTTCACGCTGTTAATTTGCCTGATACTACAAGTATAAAAATACAAGATGAGCAAGAGGCAACTGAAACTATTGTGATCCCTATGGGCATGCATGCAAGAACAAGCATCCTTCATCTGCTGATGCCTCTGGGAAGAAACATTGCTTCTAACCACAGTGTGGTATGATTAAAATGACAATGGTTGAATACTAAAGATTCATGGACCAACATGGCTGAATGAGCGCTGAAGCATTGCTTTAATTATCTGTAGTCCAATCACTGTTCAGCACAATAGAATGGCAGTGGACACATTCAAGACAGTAACTAAAATGGGGTTGCATTGTTCATCATTACACCATAGCATGTAACCGTTCATTTTTCTGCCTTTTAGACAGTTTGGGCAATCAGCAACCCTGAAAGAATTGTGCACATGTAGGTGCTGCAATGAAGGCTTCTCTCCTCTTACTTCAATACATTCAGATAATTCTTTATTCCTCTTTCTGGAGAGTAGGTATGAATACAAATAGGTCAAGAGCCCAACCCCCTCTTCCCCTCCCCTTTAACAGAGCAGACAGCAACAGCAGCAGAGACGGGGTGACGTGGTGGAAGAGCGTACTGCCACCAAGCCTGGAGCTGCCTTTCAGAAAGAAAAACACAACTCACAGCACTGCCTCCTGTTCATCATCCTCCACCCCCGCTGTTCTCACCTCTCTAGTCATCTTACAGACAACACAATGACAGCGCAGAGGGGCTGCTGAAAGAGGGGGGTGAAAAGAGGAAAAAAAACGACAAAAGACCAGGGAAGTGGTTGGAAGAGAGGGAAATTCACACAGGAGCATGTGAATGAAAAGGACGAGGAAACCATAACTAGCACGGAAATGAGAGGAAAAGCTAAACAAATGGATAGAAGCATACGCAGAGATCAAGCCAACCTATCCACTGCTGCTTTGTCATGCACAATATGACAAGCAAGGACAGTGAAAGGACCCAGAGCTGGAGCTAACTGTCAGCTACTGACTCTTCTTTATTTGGCCAGAAGCAGCAGCAGTGCAGCACCGTTAGCATCAACCCTCTGGGGACAATGCGCAAAGGTAAATGGAGAGACTGCAACACTGGAGCTCCGACACATGTTCTGCCCATGCACGCAAACACAGATACACTTGCATGTGTCTGCATGTGGTAGGTGGTTGATGGTAGCTTCTGGAAGAGGACTACATTTACATGCGACTAACCACTAACAGACCAATGACTATGAGCCTTTCTGAATAAAAGAAGAGGTTTATTTGTCACAAATCAAAGAGGGAATGAATGAGGACCTGAGTCGTCAAGCCCAAGTGGGACGTGACTGTGGTTTGGATAAGAGTTCAGTAGAAGCGGAGACCAAGTGGGCATTATCACATCGACGAATGATGGATACCAGAATGAGAACAGTACTTAGATTAAAGCTGGTAAGTTCACTCTATGGGCTTAAAATACAAATGCACATCAATGCTAAGCTTAAGTAAAAATAGTTTATGCAGCAGCTATCAACCTTCAGTTACAGGATGTGAGGGGTGTGCCTTTTTCTAACTAACTGATTTCCCGTTCTGTTGATGCATAGAAGAGACAGAGTCTTTTCAGTGCCTCTGAGATTTCACAAACCTCTCTTTGTTTTGTTGGGGGGTCCTTTAAGAGGGTAGTGTATAAAAAGAACACAATCCACTTAAGGGTGCTAGCACCACACAAACGGACACTGTTTAACGATTTTTCAGCTAGATTCTGTTCAAGAGCAAAAGATATTTAGGAACATATTGCTGTTCATCAGTCTGAACTGTCCCTTTAAATTACTTATTTGGTTAAAAGGGGAATCAAAAACTAGTATTCCAAATCAAGATGTGAACGTAAATACTCATAAGGACTAAAGAGGAAGTGCAAACGCTAGTCACCCTTCTGCAAGCTTCCATGCACAGTTGTTTGGAGCATGCCAAAGACACAGATACAGAACAGCTGATTTGCCATCATCAATTGCTCCTACAGCAGCACAGATTAGACAAACAAATGTGGCTACAAAACATGTGTATTTTATTGCTCAAATATATTCTCTCCTCCCCTCTGTCTTATAGGCAGTTCCTGGACAACAATACAGTAATTTACATATATGGAAATGAGAGGTCATTACTGGACCAAAGCTGGTTAGCAACCTCCCACATACACTTTAATTTCTCACCTCCAACCAAGGAGAGAAGAAGATTTGGGACCTGCTGACAACGGACTATAGAAGTGTGATGGCTGTCTGAGTGATTTAGTGCTGGCAGAACCATGCAGTGGAGACGACGGCATTGCTGTACCCACATGGCTAAACTTCTCCTTGTTCTTCTTTCACTTTTGGGTCTACTCGTTTTTCTGGGTCATCAGGTTTGGCTGCCTAGACTTACAGGTAAGCCGTGGTGGAGGGGGCATCCTGTTGTGTATGGAAGTGGTGGACTTACCATCAAAGCCAAACTAAACATCAGCTCCCAACATTCATTGTGGCGGTTCGTTATTGTTCCTCAGCCAACTTCAAACCGTGATTTCAACATCAGCTCTCATGAAACGGATGACGTGTTGTCTCCTCAAGGCAACACAAGTTTTGAGAACACTGTGGTGGTCAACACCAGCCAGACTCAACAGGGAGGCCCGAGTGGCATTATAACTCATGGGCCTTTTCATTATATCATTAATGAGCCAGGCAAATGTGCAGACAAACAACCTGCACCATTTCTGGTGTTGCTGATAGCGACTGAAGCTCGGCAGGTAGAGGCAAGGAATGCCATAAGGCAGACATGGGGCAATGAGAGTGTTGCCTCAACTCTGGGATTCATCAGGCTCTTCCTGCTGGGGAAAAACGATGGGGAGCTGGGACTTTTACAACAAAGGATGCTAGAAGCAGAGAGCCGGAGGTATCACGATATAATTCAGCAGAACTTTCTGGATTCATACAAAAACCTGACTGTGAAGACATTAATGGGAATGAACTGGGTGGCGATGCACTGTCCACGGGCGAGCTATGTCATGAAGACAGACAGTGACATGTTTGTCAACACAGAGTACCTTATTTATAAACTGCTCAGGCCAGAAGTGAAGCCCAAGAAGAACTACTTCACAGGCAACAACATGAGGGGCTATGCTCCCAACAGAAATAAAAACAGCAAGTGGTACATGCCCCCAGAGCTGTACCCAAGTGAGAAGTATCCCACCTTTTGCTCGGGGACTGGTTATGTTTTCTCTGGAGACTTGGCGAGGAAAATCTATCGAGCATCTCTAAGTATCCGCCACCTGCATTTAGAGGATGTGTATGTGGGAATTTGCCTCGCTAAGCTCCGGATTGAAACCTCACCACCGCCAAATGAATTCCTGTTTAACCACTGGCGTGTGTCTTACTCCAGCTGCAAGTACAGCCACCTGATAACATCACATGGGTTTCATCCCAATGAACTACTTAAATACTGGCATCACCTACAGAGCAACAAAAACAATGCCTGCATTAATACATTTAAAGAGAGAACGAGCAGGACGCATATGAGAATGAACAGAGAGAAACAAGCTCAATAAGGGAAACTTTTACACTCACAAGCTCCTAGTTGGATGCAAATCTTTCCCATTTCAGCTGTTGCTTCATGATTTCATATTAATTGATTGATGTACACTTTATCCACATGGAAACTCAACGTGAACTCTGCATAAATGTTGTGTAATAATATGTGAAGTGCTTTAAGAGTCTTTTTGTACAAAAGAGATGAAAAGTTGCTTCTGTGTCCAAATGCTAATGTACAATTTTACAAAAGAATAAACTGTGAATAAGAAGTGTTTAACTGTAGTTACAAATCTACAGTTTTGTAATGATGTAACATCTACTGTATGTCTGTTTTGTACATCATGTGGATCTAAACTCAAACCTAGAATGGACAGTGCCAATAAACGTCAAAGTATATTAAACATTTGGCAGTATGTATTACATTTTTAAGTAAGATGTTATTGCAGTGGACTCGGCAGCAAAACCAATATCATGACATGACAAAAGAGAGGTCTCTGACTCTCTTTGAAAGTAGGAGCTATGGTACACAGCATTCTTTGGTTACTCCTGGTATTTATTTTAATGCTTCAGAAACAGGAAGTAGTTCTTACCGTTACTGACTTCAGGGTCATGCCGTGGTAGGTGCCCATGGTATCGATTTTGAAACCCTCAGTTTCTAGGAAAACATTAAATAAGTAGTTGTAGATTACTGGTAGAACAAAAGAATTGTGCTAAAGCTGGTAGCTATGTTGGCAGACTGAACCCTTCAATTCCTTTCTTTACATAAATAATTTATAAAAGTATATATTATAAACTGAAAAGTGATACTTTAAAGTGTGGTGTTGTCTGTCTGCAGAGTGTAAGGTGATCTATAGCATGTCCATTGCAAACAAGTGTATCACTAAAGTAAATCATACTGTGCAAACCTCACATCAATTATGTTTAAATTGTCCCAGAAACTAGAGTTTGAAGTAGCTTAAAGAGAAGGACAGTACCAATTCAGTGATATCTAACTACTTTGAGACAAAAAAAAGGTATGAACAATTTACAATAACACACATTTTCTTTTGTAAATGTTAAAACATTAGCCAGAGAAATGCTAGTAAAACACACCTTCTTTTCCTTTGAATCGCTCCTGATCGTATCTGTTGTAGGCAGCTGGGACAGGCTGCTTGTTCCTTAGGGACGGGTCCTTGAAACACGAACAATTAATTATTATAAAAGACATGTATATGTGTTAGTGGGTTCCTATTGCAACGCATATATAATATACAGTAAATATAGTTCTTACCACTTGAGCGGCATTCTGTGCTGGTCTCTGTTCTGGTGCTCGCCCTTCTTCTCTGGCTTTCACCGACTGAAGAATAGCAAAAATATTCTTGGAGAAGTTCTATAAAGAAAAAAGAAGATTGGAATATGTCAAACAGGTTTACATACATACAAATATTACTATCATTTGGTGTTTTAGGATGCACATACAAATACTCACGGTTTTCTGCATTCATTTGTCATAAAATGTGATCTGATCTTCATCTAAATCAAGAGTATTAACAAATCTAATGAAATAACAAAAAAATTCTGACCAGCAATTGCAGTGATTGGGGGAGGGGAAGGGAGATGGAGGTTGGATTCCCAAGTGTATCAAAAATTTTAATCAGCATAATGTGAGAATGTCTGTATGACAGCGTGTGGTGGTGGGGACTCTATAGCAGTTAAAAACACTCAGATACTTTTCCACTAGCACTATGAGGTTTTTATGGCTTTTTCAATGAAAAACATGAAAGATCAGAACATTTTTGTGTTATTATTTTAGGCCCATCATATTCGTTAATACTCTTGACTTAGATGAAGATCAGATCACGTTTTATGACAAATTAATGCAGAAAAACATGAAACTCCAAAAGGTTCACATACTTTTTCTTGCCACTGTAAATTAACTCTAAAAACAGTTCTCTAAACTGTTTATTTAGAGCATATTTGGAAAGAGATAGTATTTGTGTGCTTATGGGCTTTCAAGTGAGATATATTGTGACCCAATGCTGCCATCTACTGACACGTTTTTCTGTATTTGTGTTCAGTGCTGTATTTTAGCAGTGAACTGTGTGTTCATGTAATGCCACTTTCTATCAAAGACATACTGTATGTGGAGCAGAGTAAATTGTGTTAACCACTGTGCAGGTACAAATACGAGAAAATCCTCTCGTATGCTCATCTGGCACAATCCAGTATTTTGGGAAAAACACCTATTTGCTGTCAAGAGAAGCGGAAGAAAAAACAAACAAACAAAATAACACTGTAGAGAAATATGCTTGTTACAGGATATAATTAGCTAAAAGAGGACTGACCTTGCCAGTGCTCTGGAGAATGGTTGTCCTGGTCCTCCAGACCCTTTCTCTGCTGACAATATCTCTAGTGACATCCACCTCTGCATCCACAAAGCTTCTCTGCTTCAGGGTTATGTCATCATCAAGATCTGTTTTGATGGTGGAACGTTTCTTGGCCATAATCTTGGCTTTGATGGCTGCAATTTTCTCCACTGACATGGCTTCAGAGAGTGATCTGGAGAAGAAGAGAAGTTTTTGATCATTTCAACAGCTCACTACAGCTGTTTTCACATATAAAGCTCTTCTTACTCTGAAGATCGGCTAGTTCTCGCTGTTTATGTAAAAGCGAGTGGACTTCAGGATTTTAGTCATTCTAAAAATGACTTACTGAGAACTCGTTTGTGAGTGTCAATGTGGAGTAAACATGCTGTTCAGGGTCATCAGTTTAATACTGAGTCCAATAAATCTTAGTGGTAAAATTATTTACTATGGGGACGATATTATCTCACATGTAAAGGACATTATAAATAAATATAGCTGGTTGACATTTATAATACCTGATCTGGTCTGTCTGCACAATGCCCTCTTTGTGGCCCTCCAGACGGGCAGCCAGACGCTCCTTGTCCAGACGCACACGTTCTTCATCCTTAAGATGACAGCAGTATACAGAATTATTTAGCAAACTACAGAATCAAACACAAAATAATTTCACAAATCAGTGATTACATACCAGTGCTGAATTTACAAAATGATTAATCTTAGGTGCAGCCTGTTGCCAGTGTACACAACGATTCAGAAAAAAGTTAGTTTAGTAATTAACGCTGTCTGCTGCATGGACACATGTGTCAACTATATAGGTTATTGTTGTTTAGTAACTACCACATTACCATATATTTCATTTATTATCGCGTGAAGCCATACCGTATAATTGTTTAAATTGAATGTGGTTGAAAACCTGTTGAGATTATAGCTACCTGCTCTCACTATAGTGAAACATACAGGACATCCAGCTTTTATCAGCAATCAGCAACACACCTTCATCAGTTTGAGTCAGTTTACCTCAATCCTTGGTTTTTTGGCTTCAGAGGATACTTCATCAGCTGCTCGTTTGACTAAAAAGCAAAGCAGAACAAAGCAATGGTCTTAAGTTTATTCGTTTTAGCACCAATTTACCTAACTATAATACTATACATTTAATGCAATTTATGAAGTTATAATCACAGTTGTACAATATAATAATCTGTGCTCAAAAATAATAGTTGCAGGTGGAACTAGATTTTCAAACTTCATGTAACAAATGCGATGTAACCTTACCTTGTGTTGGCCTTTGTAAGCCTATTTCTATGGGCGCACTTCTGTCGATACTTGTTGATGTCGCTTTGAAAACACAAAATTAGAAACCAGTTAAATCCACTACACATAGGCCTCTCTTCATCACAGGATTCTAATCACTGAAACGTGTTTTATTAAGCATGTGTATGTAATGTAAATTTTCTGAAAAAAAAAAACAAAAAAACAAACAAAACAAAACAAAGAAAAACAGTGGTGTTTGACAATGACCACAGATCTCCCACGTGCTACTTACAACTCTCCCCATTGAGATATGACAGCAAGCCCTTTCGATCAGGTCGCCTGACAACAGGGATGTTCTCTGTCTGTAAACAACATACAGACACTCAAAAACACTTTCTGAAGAAGACATACTGAGAAAAAAGGGGCTGAAACTGATTGTAAAGTAATATTTTACTGAATAAAAAAAAGTATATGTTCTGACATGTTCAGGGCATTTTGATAGTAATTCCAGATGACTTACTGCAGCTCTTCTGACATATGATGGATGTGGGAGATGCACATTGTTGAGTAAGAACAGAATAGAGTCCAAAGTATAGTACTCTTTGGGCTGGCCCTCTTTACCAGTACTGCAGATAGAAACCCAAGCAAAAGAAAATAAAAATCACACAACCTTTATTTTGAATGATTTGTCTACTTTACTACAACAGTATATGATTTAGAAGGTACACAGACTACTGCAGGCTGTACTTTTAACTTGACTATCAACAGTTACTCTGCCGGCTAATCTAGCTACTAATCCCTACGTAACTTCGTTTCTTGCTTCACATTTACTGCACTTGCTTTTGCACTGTAAAAAAGCCGCTTATGGTCTTGGTTGTAAACAGTGAAGCCATCAATCTTACTGCACTGGACCCTAGACTCTATGGGAACACAACTTAGCGCTTGCTAACGTCGCTAATTGGTTAGCATCACACCACTAGTTACTGCAACTTTAGCAGCGCAGCTGTCAAAAACGATATATACATAAGTTAGCAAAAGCTAAATAGACGTAGGTAGAGACCAACAAAAACGTCCAATGATCTATGGTTACAACGAATAAGCGTTATACTAAAGTAACCAGAAGTGCTTAAAGTTTGAGGTACAACAGCGAGGACGGGAGTTAGGTTAGCATCTAGCGTTAGCAGCTAGCGAACCTTACTAGTAACGTTAGCACAATGAGATGAGCGTCAACTGCGGGCCTACAACGCCATTTATAGATGTTTTAGCACTGACATACCCCCAGATTATGTAGTTAGTCTTGACGTTTTTCGGCCAGGAGAACTCTCCAAATATAACTTCATCTCCTTTTGCGACGATTTCCTTTTTCTGAATATTATACTGACGAAGAACACTCAACACATCCGCCATCTTCACTTGTCTTGATATAGTGTGTTTGCAAAGCCCCCAGTTATCAACATTATGAGGCCTCGCAGGATGCCTGATCGGAATTCAACTTTTTACAATTACTTAGTTACAAGTCAGTTAGTTGCAAAATGTCATGCCCGGGCGAATTAAATATGCCACTTTGGTCATGCTTTTAATTAATCGGCACTGGCACTCAGTACTGGTAGAGTCCTAGTGCCTTGCAAATAAGGCACTTCCACAGCATGGGTTGAAAAACAGAGTATGTTCATGTTGGGACAATGTCAGGAATTACACAAGAACACAAGCAGATTTGAAAAGCAGCAAAGTGTTTATTGGGGGTTTACATCGCCACTATAGTCAAGTATTTACATGTTATGCAAAATGGATACAGTATGATGGGAAAGAAACTGACTGTGGTGAAATATTTGTAAAATCCTAAACCTTATAATATACTATCTCTCTCTTGTATTATTATTATTTCAACTTCAAACGTGTCAGTGATCATATTACACAAATATTTTACTTTATATCATTTGACCTTTGACCAAAAAGACAGCAGACATTGTCTGAACACTGAAAACAACAGTATCAGCATGTTTGGACAAAATCCTTCACAGTAACATGGTCAGGAGTCTTTCTTTATAAACTGTGAATTACACCAGAATGATTGATGAGTGATAGGTTCAGTGAATAGAATCAGTAATTACAGCAATCACTGTTGATTAAAACATAAAGCACCATTGCAGTCGTTTCCTTTGAATTTCCCAAAAAATAATTGGCCCCCAACCCTAAAACATTAAGCAGGGTGTTTATTCTGTTTGAAGAAATATAAAGCGTTGTACTTTAAATCTCTACTGATACATGTTTTACAAAAGTACATTCAATTCATTTTATTCCAGGAAGGATGCTATCATCAGTTAGTTTTTTTGCATAACAAACATTCTTACATCAAAAAGAGGCTACAGAAACATTACTATGCTAGCAGATTCAGTCTTGGTAAACAGTTGTTAATAGCTATAATCTGTCCTTCCTGGACACAATTACACAGTAAAATCCTAATTGTGGTGCATAGAATTGAGACTAAAATATGAGAACAAGTCATTTTCTCACACTTACAGTATACTGACTTACAGTCCCAAACATTGGCGTTATTGTTTCACAAAGAAAAATAACTGGTAACACAAATAATTCCCACAAAATAATGTGTTATAACATTTAGGAGCACCAAGGGTAATCTTTTATAAAATAAATTTAACACAAGCAGAACAGTTTCAAAACAAATATGCTTTAGGGGAAAACAGATGTTAATCCAACTAAAAATTTATCATAAAAGTTAAATGCAAAAGTTGTGTAAATGGAATTCTACACATATTACTATTCAAACTTTTCTGATTCACTAAAACTAACAATTTAAAAGAACAGTCATAAAATATCAAGGTATTCTGTTGACTTTTGGTGCTTTATTTCAATTGATCTTATTTATTTGTGTTGATTTATAATGATGCTACATTAAAGAGAGAGACATGCTCTCAAATTTCAAATGCCTCTACCATCAAACCTGTTATATCATACCATAGATACATACCGGACCAGAGTACATCCCCTGAAAATAAACCTACAGTTGCACTATGCCTCATAACATTCTGACTCTTACATGGTTCCTTTTATTAATCTGCCAACATCTTGCCATAAGTGAAAGGAATTTGTTGTTGATTAGGGTTGTGTCTCAACAAGGAACCATCAGATCTCTGAATAGCCCATCATACAGAATGCCTTTTGCTCTGTAACTCTTGACAGCGTGATGTGCCATATGACATATTATGTTTTGTCACGCTTCCTTTTAGAATTTCAGAAAAAATATATCCACATAACATTTCCAGAGTGCTGTCCAGCCCGCTGGACACTTTGTCAACTGACTTGTAAGCAACAAAATACAAAAAGAGAAATTGGAATTGTCAATGTCAACATCTTTTGGATTAGTGCTGTTTTAGGGCACCCTACATGCTAAGAGAACCACATTGGTCCACTTTGTGCCATCTGTTTGTTTGACCATATGACTCAGAGACAGTAATTGTTCAGATCAGATCCTGGGCAAGGTTACGAATGACACTCAAAGCTCCAAGGTCGAAGCCACAGATGCTTAGTACACCTCTGTCTTCTGTATCTGCAATGGCGTGTCCAATGGAGGTCAGCCCACACATCACTAACTTGGAATTGAGTCCCGATTTCTATTGAGAAAATCCACATAAAAAAAGACAGGTTACATAAGTGCAAGTAAACACTTCCCCCAATTACTCATTCTACTTGATTTCTTTGAGTACCCTGGCTACTTACAGTGAGTATAAGTAAACTCAGTCCAAGTATATGTATACACGGATTTACTTGGAAATTAAAAGTTAATTATTTAAACTTTTCTTAATATGATAAAGACTCACTAGCAAACCAGATGTGTGTGTGTGCTTTTTTTTAAAGGCCATGTTCTGTAATTGCAGAAAATTAATTGTGTCACTCAACCAATTATTGTCTAGTTGACATAACAAGAGTAATGTATAACAAAACCTGTGCACTGGTCAAATGGCAAGCAATTAAAGAAATTAAATGCCAAATCAGCTTTAATATAAATAATTAATAAAAATTGAAAAGAAATCTTATTATTTGCCTAATTAGATGATTTTTGTGTAAGCTTTTTAAAAAAGAAAGACAAAAAAATTACTCAATTAATGTTATTGCCAAGCATAATATAATGTACTTGTCTGTACTTCTTCAAAGATGCCACTGGGCTGGAAGTAAATGTCCACAAGGGATTGTTGGTTAGAATAATGAACATATCTACAGCTTTGTCATTCTCCGTGGCCCACGTAATGGGAAGGCTGCAGTCCGTGCTCCCAGCTGGGATCTAGGACGAAGGGTAAAAAAAAACAAAACAGAATGATGTGTTCAGTGAAATCAATGTAAACATAAAGGCTGGTCTACTCCTAGACTTTGTTCAATTTTTTTGAGAGTTTGGAAGTATAGTGCTGCTTTGGTGGTTATACATAACATGTCCTTACTCCTCAGTTATACCTGTTGATTTCCTGACTGTCTTACCTTAACCAGCTCAACTGCAGTTTGTGCAAGAGTCATATCAGCCGAAACAGAGCATGGAACCAAAGCTCCTTCGGAGTAGGCTAGCACATGTGTGTCTGTCTCTGTCCTTGCAAAAATCTGTGACAGACACAAAGGTCAACAGAAAAGCATGATGTCACAAAAATGTTTCCACTTGCATACGCACACAAGCTGACAAACCAAACAAATACTCATACACATGAGAAAAATAATTGTGATGGTGGACAATAATCGTGCTGTGGAAGAAATTCCACAGGAATCCCCACTATGTGTCAACAGACCAATTCCTTGACCCGACGCTCCCCCAAAAATGGGGCGGACAGAGTCCTGCTTACAGACACAGCTGTTCCAACTGAAACAACAATTATCCCCTAAACCTATTTAGCTTTTGCACTGTCTGTCATACCATTGTAACGGCTGCAGCAGCGACGGCTGTGCTGATTGACGTCCCTGGGACGATGCTGCTCAGTGATGTGCTCACGTCTACTGCCACTACGAAGCGTTTGCCCACAGGCTCCACATTCTAAGGACAGAATTGTTACAGTAGAAAACATTATTTCAATTATCTAATGCTAGTTGTTTCTGTCATCTTTAATAATCTGTGAGAAGCTCTGTAAAAAGAAAATACCATAAAGCTCTTGTAAAAGGCAGAGTCCATTGCTTTGAGGATGCTGCTGTCTGGTTCCCATTTGGTTTTTCCCTGAAAGCCTTGGCCTCTTTTGTAGTTCTCTGAAGCCAAGAGAATGCTGAAAGGGTGGATCTTCGCCTAGTGTGTATAAAACAGACACCAAATAGTTGTACACTGGTTTGTGTTTCATTCTGTAAATCAAATCAGAAAAAGTTTGGGTTCTACCTTCTTAAGTGCCATCTCGCTCTGGATTCTGTCACATAGAGCTTGCGTTTCTGAGCTTCCCAGTTCAATTGTTTTGTTTGATGTCATCCTACCCAAGATCCTCAGCACTGCCTGGAGAGGCATTTCCTTCAATAGAGCTCTCCATACCTACAAAAAACACATGACCAAATATTTCTTTAACACCAGCTTATATACTATATGCTCATATCCAGGATTTATGTCAGCAGCTCATTTCTTAGGAGATCCAACAACATTTTGTCATTTATTTCTCAAAAAAGTGGAAAAAGTTTCTTGAAATCCAGCTGAAATACTCTGTGACACTGTAAGCTTGTTTTGTATCTAATTATCATTTACTGCCATTAGTCATTTCTATTTGGCTGTTTGGTTTTTCTCCAAAGAGATGCAAGAAGCAAGTAAATTAACTAGGACAGGGAGAGGAGAGTTATAGCAAAGTGCCAAGAGAAAATATTTTAGTTTCCTTATTTCTTTCATTGTTGGACCACTGAGCTGAAGAGATATGCTTGGGGCCTTTTGCTGTGTGCTGTAGGGAGCACCAGGCACCCTTCCTTGCTTGGATAAAGGTGTAACAAAGATAAGAAGGTGCTGTTGGGTTGACCACTATGTAGATTTAGTGTCAGAGCTTTAAAGTTATCAAAGACAGGTATAATTCAGTGTCACTGGTGTGTATTGTGAATTTGAAGATAGCACAAGGAAGCTCTGTAAATGACCATCCACCATAAACCATAAACATCACAGAACAATGATGTAAAGAAAGAAAAACACACTCACTTGTTTGGACTTCAGGTGGTCCGTTAGTAGCTGCTCCCGCTCCAGTTTATGTTCCTCTATTAGATTGATGACCTCTGTTTCATCACAGCTGTGCTTGACCTTCTCCACCACCTCAAGATATGAAAGCACTTTGACAACTACTTCTGAGTTTTCTTTGTCCGCATATGCAGCCTGGACTTCTTTCCATCCTTTTGTTACATATTTGCTGATCAAGGCAATTGCTAGAAAAAACAAAGGTATGACCATTACAATATAGTTTTACAATAGTTTTTCAAATATCAAGTATAATTATCTTTTTGTCAATGTGGAAGACTGTTTATGTTTCTTCTCATTCTTTTCTCTGTATCATCACAACCTCTAAATCAGTTTAATCCTCCCACATTACTTACTGTAACGTTGTTGGGTGAAATAGTGAAATGGTACCTCTTGAATCTGTATTAAAGCTTATTGGCATTTAACTTGATAATATAACAATCCTTTGAGTTAAATGAATACCTCTAGAGTTTCACTGTAAAAAACAGGAAATGATGTGGGTTGTATAAACTCACCTTCATTAGCTGGTTTGGTGTGAGAGAGTCTGAGAAGATCCTGGTGTGACCATCCCACTCTCTGTTTACATTTGGTCACAGCCGCAGCCAGACTCACAGCATCTTGCTCATTGTACCAGTCAGACACTGCTTTCCTCAGGGCACGTCCCCAAATTCCACACTTCATGCCCTCTTTTAATTCCTTCTTGTACTGGATGAAAGAAAACAGATGGGCAGGGTCCCGACAAACTTCCTTAAGGGCTTTGAATGCTGCCTGCCTAGTCTTCAGCTCAGAGTGCTGAGAGCACAAAGCCAAGGCAAAGAAGGAGGGGCCAAGTCTGACAGCTTGCCCATCCTGGGCAAACCGTTTTACCTCCTCTACCACCTCAGCACCTCGTCCCTCCTGTAGCAGAGAAAGAAGGGCTCCGGCGCTCTCCATGCTGACACGACCCTCCTCTCTTGCAGTGTAAATGTCTCCCTCAGAGCCATAGCAGAGGAAGCGGCACAGCCTGGTCTTGTCGCTGACCTCCCATGCACAGTCACCACCTGCTGAGTTCAGGGTGTGGTTGCTTGATGAAGATATCGTAGTGCTTCCTGATGGCTCCATTGTAACTTTAGGCAAGGCCTGAAGCAGAGAATGGTGAAAGAAAATGTTACCTACTTATTAGAGCATTATCAGTGTTATACTTACAGATGCAAGAAAAAGTTCAAGATTTAAGAGATTTATTGTCATACATACATTACACTGTACAATGAGATTTTTATTTGCAATCCCTCCTTCCATGGTAATAGAAATAAATAGAATAGAAATAAAGTAATGACACTGTCACAGTCAGGTCATTTTTTGACCAATGTCTGCAAAAAAACAAAAACAAGAAATTGCAGACAGTGCTGTTACTTGTCTTTAGTTAAGAAATCCTTTCAACTTTACCATACATCAGATTAAACCACCACTGATCAATAATAATAATCAGTGGACTATTCACATCAGCTCAGATCAATGGGTCAAAGTTATGCAGAAGCAGTGGTAACTTATGAAGCATCACTGAAAACTGCAAACTATACAAATGCATGAAGCTCTAATGTTAACAAGACAAAAACTGTGGTCAACATCATCATGAACACATAAATAACACAGATAACACGACCTGCTCATTGACAGAAAGACTTTAAATCCGATTGGACATCATGATAGTATTTATTTATAGAATATGCCAGACTTGAGGACATATAATGTCTAAGTCAGCTCCAGCGACCTTATCGTTAACTACTAGCTCAACTAGCTAGTCGAGCAGCTAGTCGAGCAGCTAGTCGAGCCTAGCTATCGTTACCCGTTCAAGTTGCTAACTTAGCGTTAGTCAAGCTATCACAGAGGGCAGTCTGGACAAGTTGGTTAACGTCAGCCCACTGTCTATGATAATAATATATTAATATATTAGTTAGTAATGGAGCACAGATATCCAGCCTGTTCCTAACATTGCTCAGCTGAGAGCCAGCCGGTCTCCTCCGACCACTAACTACGAAGCCCCACATCTCGGCTTGATCTCAGACGGACACCGGAAAGCTGCGGCTCCGCGGCTTCATGCAGCTCGTCTGGGGATGGGCAGCTGGCTACGTGCCTACAGCTACACTGAGCTTAGCTCCATTGTGTCGACATTCCTGTTAACGCACAGACAATAATATGTTTAATACTGTTTATGTGAGCGAACTTACCACAATATCTCTACACAGCGCCTAAGTATCGGATGTGGCTAGTTGGGAAAGGCCTCCCCTCTGACCGTCAGTGAGATAACCAGGGGCGGTGCCGCGATGGATACTGGGATACAGAGTACCATCCTACTCTCTGTCTCTGCCTCCATGTTTACATGGATACTGGGATACAGAGTACCATCCTACTGTCTGTCTCTGTCTCCATGTTTACATGGATACTGGGATACAGAGTACCATCCTACTCTCTGCCTCCATGTTTACATGGATACTGGGATACAGAGTACCATCCTACTCTCTGTCTCTGCCTCCATGTTTACATGGATACTGGGATACAGAGTACCATCCTACTCTCTGCCTCCATGTTTACATGGATACTGGGATACAGAGTACCATCCTACTCTCTGTCTCTGCCTCCATGTTTACATGGATACTGGGATACAGAGTACCATCCTACTGTCTGTCTCTGCCTCCATGTTTACATGGATACTGGGATACAGAGTACCATCCTACTCTCTGTCTCTGCCTCCATGTTTACATGGATACTGGGATACAGAGTACCATCCTACTCTCTGTCTCTGCCTCCATGTTTACATGGATACTGGGATACAGAGTACCATCCTACTCTCTGCCTCCATGTTTACATGGATACTGGGATACAGAGTACCATC
This sequence comes from Anabas testudineus, assembly GCF_900324465.2. Classification (NCBI taxonomy): domain Eukaryota; kingdom Metazoa; phylum Chordata; class Actinopteri; order Anabantiformes; family Anabantidae; genus Anabas; species Anabas testudineus. Next base: position 7,214,429 of record NC_046626.1, on the reverse strand, counting down.
CTACTCTCTGCCTCCATGTTTACATGGATACTGGGATACAGAGTACCATCCTACTGTCTGTCTCTGTCTCCATGTTTACATGGATACTGGGATACAGAGTACCATCCTACTCTCTGCCTCCATGTTTACATGGATACTGGGATACAGAGTACCATCCTACTCTCTGTCTCCATGTTTACATGGATACTGGGATACAGAGTACCATCCTACTCTCTGTCTCCATGTTTACATGGATACTGGGATACAGAGTACCATCCTACTCTCTGTCTCTGCCTCCATGTTTACATGGATACTGGGATACAGAGCACCATCCTACTCTCTGCCTCCATGTTTACATGGATACTGGGATACAGAGTACCATCCTACTCTCTGTCTCTGCCTCCATGTTTACATGGATACTGGGATACAGAGTACCATCCTACTCTCTGCCTCCATGTTTACATGGATACTGGGATATAGAGTACCATCCTACTCTCTGTCTCTGCCTCCATGTTTACATGGATACTGGGATACAGAGCACCACCCTACTCTCTGTCTCTGCCTCCATGTTTACATGGATACTGGGATACAGAGTACCATCCTACTCTCTGTCTCCATGTTTACATGGATACTGGGATACAGAGTACCATCCTACTCTCTGTCTCCATGTTTACATGTATACTGGGATACAGAGTACCATCCTACTCTCTGTCTCTGCCTCCATGTTTACATGGATACTGGGATACAGAGTACCATCCTACTCTCTGTCTCCATGTTTACATGTATACTGGGATACAGAGTACCATCCTACTGTCTGTCTCTGCCTCCATGTTTACATGGATACTGGGATACAGAGCACCACCCTACTCTCTGTCTCTACCTCCATGTTTACATGGATACTGGGATACAGAGTACCATCCTACTGTCTGTCTCTGCCTCCATGTTTACATGGATACTGGGATACAGAGTACCATCCTACTCTCTGTCTCTGCCTCCATGTTTACATGGATACTGGGATACAGAGTACCATCCTACTCTCTGTCTCTGCCTCCATGTTTACATGGATACTGGGATACAGAGTACCATCCTACTCTCTGCCTCCATGTTTACATGGATACTGGGATACAGAGTACCATCCTACTCTCTGTCTCTGCCTCCATGTTTACATGGATACTGGGATACAGAGTACCATCCTACTCTCTGTCTCTGCCTCCATGTTTACATGGATACTGGGATACAGAGTACCATCCTACTCTCTGTCTCCATGTTTACATGGATACTGGGATACAGATCACCATCCTACTCTCTGTCTCCATGTTTACATGGATACTGGGATACAGAGTACCATCCTACTCTCTGTCTCCATGTTTACATGTATACTGGGATACAGAGTACCATCCTACTCTCTGCCTCCATGTTTACATGGATACTGGGATACAGAGTACCATCCTACTGTCTGTCTCTGCCTCCATGTTTACATGGATACTGGGATACAGAGTACCATCCTACTCTCTGTCTCCATGTTTACATGTATACTGGGATACAGAGTACCATCCTACTGTCTGTCTCTGCCTCCATGTTTATATGTATACTGGGATACAGAGTACCATCCTACTGTCTGTCTCTGCCTCCATGTTTACATGGATACTGGGATACAGAGTACCATCCTACTCTCTGTCTCCATGTTTATATGTATACTGGGATACAGAGTACCATCCTACTCTCTGTCTCTGCCTCCATGTTTACATGGATACTGGGATACAGAGCACCATCCTACTCTCTGTCTCTGCCTCCATGTTTACATGGATACTGGGATACAGAGTACCATCCTACTCTCTGTCTCTGCCTCCATGTTTACATGGATACTGGGATACAGAGTACCATCCTACTCTCTGTCTCTGCCTCCATGTTTACATGGATACTGGGATACAGAGCACCATCCTACTCTCTGTCTCCATGTTTACATGGATACTGGGATACAGAGTACCATCCTACTGTCTGTCTCTGCCTCCATGTTTACATGGATACTGGGATACAGAGTACCATCCTACTGTCTGTCTCTGCCTCCATGTTTACATGGATACTGGGATACAGAGTACCATCCTACTCTCTGTCTCTGCCTCCATGTTTACATGGATACTGGGATACAGAGTACCATCCTACTCTCTGTCTCCATGTTTACATGGATACTGGGATACAGAGTACCATCCTACTCTCTGTCTCCATGTTTACATGTATACTGGGATACAGAGTACCATCCTACTCTCTGCCTCCATGTTTACATGGATACTGGGATACAGAGTACCATCCTACTGTCTGTCTCTGCCTCCATGTTTACATGGATACTGGGATACAGAGTACCATCCTACTCTCTGTCTCCATGTTTATATGTATACTGGGATACAGAGTACCATCCTACTCTCTGCCTCTGCCTCCATGTTTACATGGATACTGGGATACAGAGCACCATCCTACTCTCTGCCTCTGCCTCCATGTTTACATGGATACTGGGATACAGAGTACCATCCTACTCTCTGCCTCTGCCTCCATGTTTACATGGATACTGGGATACAGAGCACCATCCTACTCTCTGTCTCTGCCTCCATGTTTACATGGATACTGGGATACAGAGCACCATCCTACTCTCTGTCTCTGTCTCCATGTTTACATGGATACTGGGATACAGAGTACCATCCTACTCTCTGTCTCTGCCTCCATGTTTACATGGATACTGGGATACAGAGTACCGTCCTACTCTCTGTCTCCATGTTTACATGGATACTGGGATACAGAGCACCATCCTACTCTCTGTCTCCATGTTTACATGTATACTGGGATACAGAGTACCATCCTACTCTCTGTCTCTGCCTCCATGTTTACATGGATACTGGGATACAGAGTACCATCCTACTCTCTGTCTCCATGTTTACATGTATACTGGGATACAGAGTACCATCCTACTGTCTGTCTCTGCCTCCATGTTTACATGGATACTGGGATACAGAGCACCACCCTACTCTCTGTCTCTACCTCCATGTTTACATGGATACTGGGATACAGAGTACCATCCTACTGTCTGTCTCTGCCTCCATGTTTACATGGATACTGGGATACAGAGTACCATCCTACTCTCTGTCTCTGCCTCCATGTTTACATGGATACTGGGATACAGAGTACCATCCTACTGTCTGTCTCTGCCTCCATGTTTACATGGATACTGGGATACAGAGCACCACCCTACTCTCTGTCTCTGCCTCCATGTTTACATGGATAGTGGAGAAAAAAATAACCATACAGATTAAAACTTCAATTAGACAATAAAAATGAATCCCAAGATTGCCAGATGCAGCATTTAAGTGATACACATCAACTTTGGTGATTGTTTCTTCCATCTTTACCTGCTCCCTCTTGTCACAGAGAACAACACGATGATGATGTTGAGTGTTGACCTATTGCTCGCAAAGTACAAAAACTGTTTGATCTGTGTGTGATCACTCTTCAGTCTGTGGCTCAGCTCTTCTGTCACCTCCATTAGGTATAATAGCAACTCTGATAAAGCCTGGCTGTTTCCAATAATAAGCTCTTTTCAAATGAGGTCATTTTGACATGTCATAGAAAGAAAATATCAGGTCTACATAAGAAAAAGACGGATTCAAAGAGGATGAACTAAATGAAGAAATATTAAAAAAATATAGCTTTAACACAATAAGCTGATTATTTTGTAGGACTTAATAAGGATATAAGTTATGGGTTAAAGTCGAGAAAAAAACATCATTCACTTAGGATTACTGCTGCTTACAGCCTTCCTTCAGCTAATGGCAAAGAAATATTTTAACCTTTAGAAATTCAATACCATTTATATAAGTACTCCTCAAACTAGAGTCTAATAATTCCAATTGAAAATAGGTAAAGTTTCCCTTTAATGTTTAACAGAGATTGTAAGTTTTAGCTGTCACCACAGGGAGGCAGTAGCACATCAACTGTAACAATTGGCTAATAAAGATGCTCTTTTATTCACATTATGAGTATTTGTAGCAGTGGAACAATCTGTATGAACTTATAACATAACAAAATCTGTGGTATTACAACGCTTCATGATAAACACATAGAAAGTTTATTTAAAATCTCATAAAATACTGTAGAAGTGCAAACTGACATACCGTAATACACAGTAAAAACAGTCCTGCAGTCATGTGCTTTTTACAAGTATAGAGCCATAAATATTAAAGTTTACATCCAAAGCCATGACTGTTCCACACAGAAACATCCCAAAAATTAAACAACAACAACAACAACAAACAAAACACACATACTTTTTTCTTTTGATGATGGCAGTGTTCACTGTGCACCAGATGGCACTGCCGGCAGTATGATTACAGTTGCACTGGCACAACTTTAAGACAGTATGTTACAGACATTTCAAGAGAAAGAGAAGTGCCTGCACAACAGCAGCTCCTCATTCTGAGCCTGTGCACAAAAAACACGATGTTAGTCCTTGTACGAGAGACGGAGGCTGATTGGTTTTGAATCACGCTGTATTAGATCTCCAGTGCTCTTCATCTTCAAGGCCTTGCAGTGTTTCCTAAAGCCTCTCGGTTTATAAGCTGCATCCAGAAAGCCTTTGTATTTCTCAGATTGAATGAAGCGTGGGAAGGAGTCATTCTCCATTAGGCCGTAGATTTTCTTCTGTGCCATGATAAAACATGAAGGCCCTGGTTGCTGGAGACTCTGACTGATGATATGTCTGGTGTAGAAATCTAAGTTTACCTGCAAAGATATGCAATACAAAACAAAATACCTAAGCATGCTAGACACTGTGTGGTACATACTATACATAGCAGCCACCTGCGTTGTTACCACAGTCAAAAAGGAACTATTTTAAATGCTGGTTGATGTGGTTGACGTACAGTAAGTGATTAGGGGTCTGAGCAATTTTCTAGAAAATGTCCTCATTCTTACGATAAAATCGTTGAATATTACCGTACAGGCTAAATTATGTTTTTCTTGTTCAGCACTTACAAGCATCTGCACAAAAAAAATCTCCCCTCATGATTTGGCTGATCCTGTAGAGTGTAACATTACCTGTCTGGGAGACTCGTCCATAATGAACTGTTCATAAATCCCCGCTGCTCTCTGTGTCAGTTTCTCTGGACGTTTCAAGTGTTTGAACTCTTGACACGCGAGCCAGAAGTCCAAGTTTTCCTCACAGAACTCTGACTTCAGAAAGTCCCGAAATGCTGTTTGTCCACCTTTTACACAAGAGCACACAGCTTCAGAAAAGAAAAGAAACAGAAGCCGACCATGATATTTGTTGTCTATTGCATGGACGTGGAAGAAAATTACATTTTGTGGAAAGGAGCATCTCAAGAGAATCTCCTAAATTACTGCGTTCATTTGTTTCCTGCCTGTAGGGGGAAGAAAAGGAGGGTTTTAGGGTTTTAAAGATAAGCTCAGATGAAACAATAATATTATGAATTAATTATTTTAACAATGAATTAACCTGTTGATAATCCTCCATGGTAATGGACTCTGAATTAAGTTATGTATCCTGGATTTCCATGCTTGATGACTAGAAGAGTGGACATCAGCAGGAATATATAAGTGAAATTGCCCTTGCTGCATTAGAAATCAATCATGTACTTACATTGTCTTTGTGTCCTGGGTGTCCAGAGACATCCTACAGAGCCCATTCATTGCTGATTTTAAATCACACTAACCTCTGCGAATTCAAGTTTGATGGTATCTCTCGCATGATGCTGTCGAAAAGCTACAGTCTAGTTTCCCTGATGAGGGTCAAAGCAAGATTAAAATCCAACTGTGAAGCCAAGACGTTTCTCCCTGAACTACAGCTCTCAGCACTTTCCCCCCATTTGCGTCTTGCTATCTTTAACCTCTGTTGACATCCAGCCTGATTGTTACACGATTAGAATGAGCCACATGAATACTGAAAGTGCGTCAAACCTTGTGCTTTTCCTTAGTGTTTAATTATAGAACAGAGTTTGCAGTGTATCACAACCCTCATCGCATTCTCCACAGTTAAAAGCATTACAAATGCTGCTGAAAGTCATCCAGCTTCTACGTCATTTAGCTCACCATTCAAGTCTGGGATATTCTTAGTCACAGGTCAAGTGGTCATGAGTTTCTTAGAGCTGTTTAGTTTTTCCTATTCTGTTCTTTCTATCAATCAAGTTCATAGTTCTCCATTTCCACAGCCATCCCTAGTCCAAAATCAGCAGTAGAAACACTGAAAACCAACTTTATGTGTGTTCTGTGTAGTGGTTTAAAGGGCCAATGTGTCATTTATTTGGCCATATAACTCTCAGGTAGTGTCTTTTTATGTAAAGTGATGCAGTCTGTCAACTCTAGAATTTTGATTTAGCTGTTGTCATGATTATATCTATATGTGTGTATGCATGTATATGTACATACTACTTTTAAAGTTTTGCTCATTACATTTTTGATTACACTGAGACAAACAAACAAACAAACAAAAAAAGACACCTACACGTATTATAGTTCACCTGCCCACACAAGTGAGTGTGCCAGACATTGCAGCATCTCATCCAACAGTTGCTGAGACATTTCACTCAAAACCACTGATGTCAGTCTGCTGCTGCTGCTGGCACTGGAGGAAAGATATGAATGTATTTCACAAGTGAGTCAGTCAATGAATGTGTGCTCTAGAGGAAATGCAATGAGAATGCAAGCACGTAACAGAGCGCCATCGTCAATGAGACACTACGAAGACCACACAAACCAAACAGAACTAGCGCAGATGAGACTGAACTTAAACTTGATGTGGTTTTGCAGGACCAGACTGAGCTGGGCCTAACAGGAAGTGAGAAGCAAAACCAGCAGCCTCATGAAAAAGTGCACTGTAAAGGTATCATGACTCGGACTGTAGAAAAACATAATAAACTGAAAGGAGTGTGCGGTGCAGAAAACCGTTGCCAACCACATGTGTGCTACGGTCTCTTCCAAATGTACAGGAACGGTAATTCTTGGGTTGAAAATGTCTTGTTTGCAATAACTGCGACTCACTGACACCACCAAGTCATACACGCATGGCTCTAACTCAAATAAAGGTTAAAGGGTAAATCAATGTGTAGCCATTGTTCACCTGTTATAAATGTGACTGTGCCTCAAGTTACCAGCAGAACAGTTCTGACTAATTAGCATTATAATAGCAGTCAAAGCAAAGAGAGACTTTGTCACTTTCAATCATGGTTTGACTAAAGGGGCCGTGCACAGCAGTCTTCCAGGCTTTGTAGAAATTGTATTAGTTGAAAAGGAAAACACACTATTAGGAGATCATCAAGTGAAACGTGTTTTCAGAATTGTTCAGACTTTATTGAACATGTTAAACGTTCCTACCTAGTTATAGATCTGACATAAAAGGACCATATGACTCAATATGGATGTTTTTATGGTGCTCTCAGTTGATAATTAATGTCACTGTGGGGGAAGTGATATAAACAGACAGAGCAGGGACGCAAAGTAGGATATCTATGTCCGCTTTTGCATGTGTGTTACACAATTACCTACATAAAACCACGTTAATCACTCATGCTTTTAGGTCATGGCTTGTTGCAGAATATGGAACAAACCTGTTTGATTGCTGTGTGAATTACCTCTTAGTGGGTCAACATCATCTGTCATCATCAGGAGGGAAAGCTCTTGTATTCTGCATAACTCTCCCAAGTAATACAGTAAAGGTTTTGCAGCATATAAGACTGTGTTGTTCCAAATTAAGAAGTGATATGAACTTTACATTCTGGAGATATAGCGACTAGATTTGCATTATAGGCTCATAGAGGATCACGGCCATTTGGTTAGATGTTTGATTACATATTACTTTTACATAATACAGCGCTGGCAGCCAAAACCAAAAGGAGAAAAACGTTTGTCATGTGAAATTCACTTAAGTGCAGTGGCTTAGGCGGTTAACAGCTCGGTGCATTGTTGGGTTTCACATGTCGCATCACATGAACGGGCAAGTGGGGTTTCCCTGTGCACATTATACATTAACTCCCGCTCAAAGCTGGAAGAGAAAGTGGACTTAAGACAGACACGTGGTGGCCAGAGGACGAATCACAGTTACATTGCAGTAACTTTGCTGAGTCCCTGCGTCTTCTGCTAAAACAACCACAATGTTCACACGAGGTTTCAAATGAAATGTCTCCAAACACAAGCTATAGCATTTTCAAGAAATATGGTACATGCATTCATGTTCTAGCACAACTGTCGCAACTGCTCATTTGTCGACTACTTTGTATGTTCAATGTCCAATGCTAATTAACAAATATAGTCATGCTGCGAAACACCAGCAGCGTTTGCATCATTGTAAGTGTTTAGCTGTGCCGCAATGCAGTTTAGCAAAGTGCGTTACAGTCTCACAGAGCTTATGTCTCTGTATGTACTTTATCAAACCCTGACTGAGCAGTCCTCGTGTTCTGATGCATTTTGTTATTAAAGGAAAATTAAATTCTGCCTCACTTTTGTTGTAGATATTTTTATCCACTGACTAATTGCTTTAAATATTATATTTAACTGGGACAGATTTTAATCTGGCAGAGGTTTTCCACAGTCGAACATTGTTTACCTGCCTCTGAAACACAGAGTCCTTTGTTAAACCGGTTGAGCAACATCACCCAGTAATGCAACCAGCTCCTGTATACAGCATGGATCCACAATGACGATTTCAGTCTCGTGACATGGCTAAACACAACCAACAACTTTCAAATATATATTGTAGCCTCACTGATAGGATCCTTGATACCCTCAGCAATTTGTACCTGCCATAGATGTCATATACTTTGGTATGTGACAACTCAAACATCCTGTTGCTCAATTGTGGCCTAATGTTTTTGCTATAGCTTCTCATTGTCATATGACTAATTTCACAGGACATACTTGTTACTAATAAACAGAACAGTGCAAATAAGGAAATGGCAACAAGACAGACATCAGTTTAACACCTCAGAATAAAAAAAGGGCTGAAAGCAAAAGCAAAAACACGACATTGCTTTGACGCCTTCATTCTTGCTAATTCCTGTCTATTACCGTCTGAAAGCACAAAATGTGTTTGAGATGCATTGTGTATATGCATCTGCCTCTGTGTGTGTGTGTGTGTGTGTGTGTGTGTGCTTACATAAGTGAGATTAAAAGAGGATGTGGTGGAGCAGTTGGGTCTTACTTGTTCCTAATTTTTTTTGTAACCTTTAGCAGAGTGATACCTGACTGGTTCCCAGAGATAAACTTCCTTTTCTGTACTTTTTTTGTGATATAAATGCTGTTTCGGTTTGAAAGCTGTCTGCTAAAAAAAACTGAAGACTGAAAAGTAAAACACCAAGCTTAATCAATCCTTCAATATTGGGAGAAGCACATTCATAAGAATGAATGGCTAATAACACATGAACAGCTGATTCAGAATAATATGATACTTTTTTGATCCCCATAGGGTGTGGATGTTGGTAGACAGCTGCCAGACAGTACATGTCTGTGCTACTTTGTGGTATGGGTGCCTTTGACTACATGACATGAAGGCAGGAGGAAGCAGGACATGAACTGCTGACCCTTGCATCTACAGATGACTGGTCTCCCAACTGAGCTTCTGCCGGCCATAACAGATAGAAGAGTGATGTGACTAATTCAAACAGCCCATACACAACTGTATGACACACACATCAAGATGTTAACATGCCCTTATCATTACAGTCCTACATGACGAAAACCTCACTGATCTACATTGCAAACTCATGCAGAGAGAGAGATTCCAAAGATATGAAAAGTGCCAGGGTAGATTTTCGGTAACTGGTCAGGATGGGACGTACAAGACATGTTGAATATTTCAGTTTGGCTCAAAGGCATAGTGAAAAACATTTTACCTTATTGCCAAAATGTTAATGAGAAGACATAGAGAGTTCTATGTGGCCAAAGTACTAAACTACAACCAGGTTACTTCACTTAGGACAAAAACTAGGAGCTGGAGAAAGAAGTTAGTTTTAAAAGAGGCTGTTGCCATACAGAAATGAAAATGGCATCAATCTTCTTACCTAACTCTCATTTGTAAACTCACAGAAACACCACCAGTTGGTGGATAATTTAACAGTGAGTAATGAACAAAATAAAAACTGACTGGATGAAATAATTAGTGAGCAAGTAGCTCACTGAATTGTTAAGGCTCTTTTGTGATAGTCTGTAAGGTAAGAACAGACAGGCAGTGTAAATTTAAATAATTTATTTTTATACAAACTTCAATTTAAAAACAAACAAAAAAAAATCTGTAATATTTACATTCAAAGTTTTCACTGCACAACTGTGGAATATATGCTGTATAGCTTATAAAATATTATTATACTTCTAATATAGGCATTTCGGTATTACCAGCACTGATATCACAATATAACATTTAAAATGCATAATGCTGTCCATAAAAACTTCAAACTTACCATAGATACCATTTACTTATCTATTGCTTTACTCATGTCAATAAATGTAACATGGTGTGTCTCTTGTGCGCTTTCATATTAGGTGGAAGGTGTTGTTTGCACCACATACACTTCCTGGTGTGTCTCACAGAAAGTCCCCAGCACTTTTTACACATCATTCACATAATCATAACATCTGCGGGAAATCCTTCACATCACCTCATCACTATCGCTTCTGTGTGTGTGTGTGTGTGTTTTTTTTTTTTTAACTACAATTCATTTTTGACCTGAACACATGATTTCCCATCACAGCAGCTAGTTCTGAACAATGTCTCTTTAGCTGAGGTGGCTGCTTCTCTCTAACAAAAGCGCGTGTCTTCGTGGCTAACCCTAAAACATTCTCCAAATTAAAATGATTTGCTGGATAAACATGTTTCAGGTGCTTTGGCTTAGCATCGCCAGCCGTGGTCCCAGGACAAGCAAACATGCACCCCGGTTTCTCTCAGGTACTCCAGCATTGGGCTCAGCGTTATAGTCCATCAGCAACAAACACGGTATCTGTTTTTTTTTTACAGCTTCACTGATTCTGATGTGGAGTCCATTAGAGCCTGATATATGTCAGACTTGAGAAAACGTGGGTACGAGTCCTTCTCCATTAGCTCATAGACAATCCTCTGGGCATCATTGAAGCACACTGTGGTGGGCGCATTAATGTTATTCCTGATCACCTCCCTCGTCTTGTGATCAATGTTGATCTGGAAGCAGAGGATACATAATGAGGACTTAAAGTGGCGGATTGTGATAAGAGGCCTACATTTGTGTGCATTATTAAAGCCTTTCTACATACCTCTTTTGGAGCCTCAGCTTGAATGTAGAGTTTAAAGATCTTTTTGGCCTTGGAGGACATCCTGAAGGAAGACTTGATCTTCTTATAGTCCTCACACACCAGCCAAAACTCTATGTTCTCATCACTGTACTCTGTCTTCAAGAAGGCCTGAAATATCTTCATTCCATCTAAACAGATGAGAAGCAGTCAGCCAGCGTTGAGGAAGAATACTTACTGTGAAACGTGACTTGATTTATGTGTCGATTAACTTACATTTGGATGATAGAAGTCTCTCTAGTGAGTCTGACCACTGGGACATCTCTTCAAAACAAAGCCTGCAAAAAAGGGGGATACACTGTCACACACACTGTTACAAACTCAAGTCTATGTCAAGTCAGCCAGCTTAGATGTTTCGTTTCCAGAGATGTTTTGGCTTACCCGTCGGTTTTAGTGGACTGGGACGATCTAGACTGCAGTCGAGACGTCAGGTTTCCCCCCCTGGTTCATCGAACACAAAAGACTTTTACTCATAGGCTTGTGTTGTTTTAAAAAATGTATCAGTAACCACATGAAATGTGGTACAAGGCACCATGTATCAGCTGAAATGAAATATTTACCTGTCTTTGCTCATCTTCTTGTTCTCAGTGTTTGTGTTGAGTTGCTGGAGCTCCCTTGACTGAGATGCGACTAAACCTGGCATGGCAGCAGTGTGGGATTATGTGCAGAACTGCTCTTAGAGAGTTGTGAGATCTCCGAATGTCGTTGCGTCTGTGTGATGAACCCGCTCAGCGCCAACTTATAAGCACAGCAGAAGTCTAACGTTAGTGGGTAGCGTCACAACACTATTCTCAACTAACCGCAGAAAAAGAGGAAGTTGAGGATGACGCAGACGTGCGCAGAGTGCAGCTCTAGCTGTTTATCTGTGCCGTACCTGGATTATACTCGTTTGATTCAAAGTCTAGAGATGCAAATGCGCCAGTGGAAAATTCAGCAGCAGATAGGCAAATGCTCTCTCTGTAACAGTTTGCCTCAAGGACCAAAGTCTCAGGTTTTGGGAACATTTTGTTGCTGAAACCATTTCAGCATTCACTGTTAAGTTTCAATAAAACATTATGTCCTCTCAGGCACTGGAGCATTTGTATGTAGTTGCTTTGTTGACAGGAGTGAGATGAGATAATGACTATTACTTCCAGGTCTGTACACTAATTATGACGCTAAAGGCAACAGTTACTTAGTTTCACTTAGCATGAACACTGAGAGCAGAAGAAAACTGCTTGATCTGACCACAAATTGGAAAATCTGTGCCTCCTAAAGTCTCTTCTCTTAAGAATGGGAATGTATGTCTTAAAATGATGATTAGAACTAGTCAACAATGGCTATATGAATAACCAAATTAACATTTAGCTCAATAAAAAAAACATTTCTAAGGCAGTTGACTGACTTTATGGTTTCAGCATTTTATGAAATACTTTATTGATTTACCAGTGCTGTACATTTTCACTTGAGCAATAGTCATATAGTCTATAGTAATTCGACTCAATGAACATTTCGTGGATGGACAAATTGTTGATACAGAATAGTATATGATATATACATATGATATATATATATATATATATATATATATATATATATATATATATATATATATATATATATATATATATATATATATATATATATATATATATATATATATATATGTATATATATATATATATATATATACCCTAAACCCTAAACCCTAATATATGTATATATATATACCCTAAACCCTAAACCCTAATATATATATATATATATATTGTTGATACAGAATAGTATATGTGTGTTTATTGTAATACATTTGCATCTGAGTTCATGTTTTTTCTTTTGATTTGTCTGTACTTGGCTATTCCCTGTGTGGGATTTTGATTTGGTGTCCTATAGAGGTAAGTAACATACAATTTCTGTCCTGTCCTGGCTTACAATATGACTTAAATAGTGTCTTTGTTTCCATGTGACAGTGTCTTTGCCACTATGCAGTGTTTGACAGTGGAGGCAGACAGGAAGCATGAGGGGAAACAGAGGGGGATGACATATAACAAACGTTGCCCACCAGAACCATACCAGACACACTTCGAGTATGAGTCTTAGACCACTAAAATGCCTCGCAGTTTCCACTTTAGACAGTTCAGAACTTTGTAGGCACATGGGGGTTTAATGCAATCTCAGTGTGCAGCTAAGGTTCAAGGCAATGACTTTTAAACCTCTCTACTTTCTGTGTCTGTGTTGACAGGAAGTTGTGACCAAACAAAAGCTTTCACCCTGTTGTCTGGAAATTCTTAAGGACCCGAGGAAGAGTTTATAAAATTCCAGGGGAACAATCACTCCTTCCTCTTTCCTTCACTTTTCTCATGTTCAGTTTAATTAACAATATAAATCAGTGGTCATTAGTAGTTCTTGGTTTTTTGGGCTCTAATTCACACCTTGTGATGTTGATGTGAAATACTACATTCATCAGAACTTTCCATATTTAGCATTCGAGTAGTTCTGTTTTCTTTTTTTTTCTTTTTTTTTTTTGTCATATTTAAGTTGGATGTATTATGTTCACGTTATAAACATTGCCAGTTTGTGATCCATGTGTGCCGCACAAGATACCTAATATTGTCACTGGCCCTGGTTCAATTTCTTTTCCCATTATGTTGAATTCTTGGCTTGTTTGACTCTGGAGAAGTATCAGAACAGCTGATGAGTGTGTATGTCTGCAAACAACCAGGAAACAGTCAGGAAACCTTTTGATTCTGATATTTAGGGGAATAAATTACTATAATCCTTCCCACTCATACAACAGTAAAAAGTCCCACACTTAGTCAAAACACTGTTTTTACGTTTTTTACATAATCTGCCTTAAAAATGAACCCTTGACCTGCAAATCATAAAATCTATTTGATGCTCTTGCTGTGTGATTTTGAAGTCACTGGGTGATGGAGCCTTAGTCACAGAGCAAGAATAGCTATGTTAGGCCATACTTAGGTACAGTACATAGTTAAATGCTAATGTCAGAGCACTGATGTGTACAATGGCAATATTAATGTGGTAATGTTAAGCAGGTGCTGTATATTGTTAGAAAATTTCACAAGAATCCACTCAGCTGTTGTTTTTCATTTCACTAAATACCACAAACCATGTCAAGGTGTTGCTACAGGACAAGTTAGGGGATTGCCAAATTAAATGTAATTCATCCTCTAAGCACCATCAGTGACTATACAAAATGTCAAGCCATGAAATAACTAACAGTGGTAATGACAGTTGTTGTTGTTGTTAATGACAAAAAATGTCCACCTGATTGGAGTAACTAGATTACCAAAGATCTTAGGGTTCATTCTCTTGGGGTGTTGAACATTTGTGAAGGTTTATGCCAATCCAACTAGTTTCTTTTTCAACTGTAGTTTCTGTTTAACCATTACATGTGGAACTCATTACATTATTTTAATCTACCATTTAGCCTGTTTATCAGGTAAATGCTTTGTAATTAGGAAACTGTACATGAAAGAGTTACCAATAAACTCTATGACCTTACAGTAGGTAACTCATTTCATGAAGGAGAGCTTTGTGTGTGTAAGATAACACAGAGGCCAGGTCCTCTTACATTATACAGGATTAGTTTTTTACAAAACTCTTTTTCAGTTTCAAGATTTATTCGTCACATACACAATTATATGGGCAAAATAACTAGCAGTATCATTTGAATCAGGTCTACTCCATAGACCGTACAAACAAATAAACAAGATATAAAGAAACAAACAAACAAAATTGTTAAAATATTAAGGAAAGAAGTCTAAGAAGTATCAAGATATAACTATAACCATAATAGCATAAATATACATCTGAACAGGAAGATGTAAGAACAAGATGTGCAAAGAAGCGCGATATTGCCAGTTGTTATGACGGCCTGGGGGAAAAAGCTCTTCCTGTGTCTCTCAGTTTTGGCCATCAGACTGCCGAAGCGCTTATCAGATGGTAACCGGATGAGCAGACAGTTACTGGGGTGGTTTGAATCTTTTATGATTTTAGCAGCTCTGTCTTTGCAGCATTTGAGATAGATGTCCTGCAGACGGGGTAGAGCAGTCCCCGAGATGCACTTAGCTAGGTGGACAAACCTCTGTGGAGCTTTGCAGTCCTGACTGGATCTGTTACCATACCACACTGTGATGCACTCAGTTAATATCTTTTCTATGGCCCCTAAATAGAAAGCTTTCAGGATTTCTGGTGAAACCCTGAATTTCCTCAGCTGGTGCAGATGGTACAGTCTTTGCCTGGCTCTATTCACCTGAATGTGGCTTGAATGCTGTCAAACCAAGTCAGGTCCTATGAGATGTTTGCTCCCAGATAGTCGAAGCTGCTCACCCTCTCCACAGGGATCCCGATGATGATGAGAGGTGTGTAATCCACAAAGAGTTCTTTGGTTTTGCTGATGATCAGAGAGAGAGAGTTATCCTGGTTCTATGATGACAGGCTCTCTACCTCACCCAGGTATGCAGACTCATTGTTGGTTATGAGGCACAGAACCACGGTATCGTCAGCAAATTTGACAATAGAAGTGGAGCTGTGAGAGGACATGTAGTCTGTGTATGTAGAGAAGGTAGAGAAAGGGGCTAGACGGAGCCTTGTGGCGCTCCTACACTCATGTGTTGGAGATGAACTGGCCAACTTTCACTACCTGAGGTCTGCCGGTGAGGAACTCCAGGGCCCAGTAACAGAGGAAGAAGAATTCTGGCCAAGATCTTTAAGTTTACATATTCTTCATATTCTCCACTATCGTGATTCGGATCTGATCATGGATGGCTGGATTTCAGAGGTCAAAATCAATTTGTGTGATGTTATACTGTTTATTGAGATGGCATCTGGAACTGGAGAAAGATAGAGATGGTGCCAACAAATACTGTTTTGGGTATAGTTTAATCTACTTCTGTGACCTGGCCAATCAGAAGAGGAAGGGATAGGGGGGGAAGGGGAGCCTTCACAATGCAGGAGCTCAAATGAGCCTTTTGAGTCTCAAAGCTAGAGGAGCTGTTGCATAAAGAAGCATTATGACACGTATTTGCATCTTATTAAATTGAATGAAAAAACCCCAGAATAAAATATAAACCCTAACTTATGCAGAATATGATATATAACATATTAATGCACTGGATTTGAACCTGATGTGAGTTTGGCTCTTATGGTCATGTTGTGTATGCTCATGTTTTGCTTTACAGGAAATGTTTTGTGTTTGAACGCAGCTGTCGACAGTTTGCTGTGGTTACATAAACTCTTATCTATGACGTTTTCTTTATCGGTTGCAACACCCATCGCTGAGTTTTCTTTATCAACTTTGAAAATTACAAATTTGCTCAGTTTTCCGTTTTTCTGTCTCCTGTTTTACTTTCTGTGAGCAACATTTTCTGTAGTTTCCCTGGGCTACATATCGAGAGATTTTATAGCCATGAGTGCAGTTTAAAAACGTGGCTTATCAAACACTGTTTTTTTTTACAGTACCCAATGACCTTAACCCTCCTCCCACAAAGAGGTGAACACAACCAGAGTTTTCAAAACTAGAGGAAGTTGCAGCAAGCTGTCTGCACAGGCACAGAGCGGTTTCTGCCAATCATGTGAAACACCTCTAAAAATATCCCCCCCCCCCACCCGCCACCCCCAAAACACAAACACACAACACACAAACACACACACGTTCAGTGCCACTGACGCAAACAGAAAAAAACAGTTTGTCTAACACCCAGCAGTCACATTGAGAAACCACGCTGTGCCAGCTTCCACTTTTGAAACACAAAACCTACACCAGGCGAAAGCGCGTTCAAGTTGTAAACAGAACAACATAACCAGCATTGTAATTCACTGAATTCTAGCATGAGCTTTACCTGATTTGTGAATCTGAACAATGTGTCCAACAGTAGTTTGGAAACCCTGTTTCATCACGCACTTCTGTATGTGCATGCTTTTTACATAGGCAATTAGAAAATTAAAATCTTATATAAAAGAAACTGCTCTCATTAAACTCGGCATGACACCTTACATTGATCTTCTTTATAAATGGAGATTTATGCATGGAAAGATGACAAGCTTTGTTAAAGAGAATGTTTCCATCAAATTAAAACGAGCAATTTGAATGTTCTCCTTTTTTTTTTTTTTTTTTTGCAATGAATGAACTTGTCTGAAGTGCCACAGAAAGTGGAAGTCTTCTCTCCCGCCTTACTTAGGGGCTAATTTAACTACAGGCTAAGTTGACTCATCCACTTCCTCCCTCTTTTTATGTTTAATGTATAGGCTTCAAACTGCGGCGGAGATGTTGCAGAGCAACATAAGGAAGTCGGCACAATGGTAACTTGCATGTCAGGCACCTCCCCCCCCCCCCCCCCCCCTCTTGCTTAGTTGTGCCTTTGTGTTTAGTGTTGTGTTGCTTGAGGACTCTGTTGCCATCTGGTGTCTGTGTGACCAGCGAGCATATTACAGTAGTTACAGACAACTCTTCTCTGACAACAACTAAGGTGATTTGCATCACATTCAAAAGGACCACACCCAGAACACAGAACTGACACAGATGCTTAACAATACACTCATATTTATTTGCATGTGAAATGTCTAGGATTTATATTGGCTTAATCAATTACATAAAGTGTCAATAATACTTTACAATACAGGAACTCTTTTTATTATTGATGTCATGGGGTAGAGAAGAGAAAATAGATCATTAAAGAAGAATTATATGCACAATCCCTTTTTTTAATATTAACATAATTAAAGAGATGAAATATAATACAAGCTGCAAATTCCCTTAAGCTGTAACTGTCTACTGAATCACACAGATTGAGAAAAGCTATTTCTGCTACACATAGGTTCTGGATTGTATGGCATAAACCTGTTATCCACACTGAAATCAAAGAGTGCTACAGCAGATCAGAGTTGGAGAGAAGACTTTATGAGCCTCTGTCAGAGAGGCTGTCAGTTTTAAAACAGTCACCTTGAAGCGGTTCTCCTCAGGAGTCCCTGATAGATGTCAGATTTTAGGAACCGCGGGTAGCAATCCCTGGCCATCAGACTGTAAATGAGCTTTTGTGCTGTATCAAACGAAGTCAGAGTCGGCTGGGAGATGTTCTTTGTTATGTTTTCTCTGGTACTGCAATCTATGTTGATCTGGAATCAAACAGAGTCACCCAGGGAGGTGTTATCGCAACTCTTTCCTCACTTTAATGTTCTAGAAGAAAACTATTTTATCAACATAAGCTTAACACAACTCTATGGCAGCAAATACATCACAGTCAAATGGCTACATTTATGTTACAGCCCACAACACTGTGGGTTGTAACATCTATCCGATTTGAAATCCTAACACACTCTGTCTTTTTTACAGCGTGTGCTCAGGTACCTGTCTCGGCGCTTCTGTTTGGACAAACTCTGAGTAGATCCTGTTGGCGGAGGAGATCATCTCTGGCACTGTTTTGATTTTTTTGTACTCCTCACAGGCGAGCCAAAACAGTATGTTCTCCTCACTGTACTCAGACTTGAGGAACTCCCGGAACGCTATCTGTCCAGCTGGAAATGACAAATCATTAGGCAGGTAGCGCGTATACATACATCATATATATTTATGCACAATCAGAAGAGACTTACCTTTGCAGCCAAGGACTTTGTCCACTGATTCACTCCAAATCTCAACATCATCCAGGGGATCCTTGGGAAAGCAACACAATCTACCCTTGAAAAGAGCAGCAAGATCTATCACTAGCCCAGTTGTCTGTGAACTCTACAGCCACATGCAACATACAAACCACAGCAGCAAATTCATTAATCATTTTATGTACATGATGTATTACGTTTCAGGGCCTGTAAATATTTCAGCTATTTGATGCACTGAGCATTGTCACTACAAGCCCCATCAGAGGTAAAGGCACAATACAAAGTGAGACTTACAGTGAGTGAAAACCTCCTTGGTATTTTCCACATGGTTGCTCTTAAGCTGTTGCCTGCAGAAAATGGTAAAGGCCCAATAATCAAATATGCAGTAACTCACTTTATCGCCATCTCCACGTCCTCTACCAAAGGGAGACAGAGATAAGATCCTGCCAGACTGAAGATGGGGTTGTGATTGTTTAGAAATGAGAGAGTCAAGTGACTGAACAAATCTAAATGACCCCCACCCAACCTGAATGGAATATATGGAAATCTGTATGCAAAGTGTTGTTGTTGGGAGAGTCAGGGCATCCTTCTGTGTCTGAAGGAAAAGAGACCTCGGCTGTGATTTCAGATGACCTCACCTGTTGTCCAAAACAGTGATCATTGTGAACGTGAATGTGACAATATGAGGCTGGCTGCTTATGTCACTGAAGACTAAACAAGCGAATTTGATCAAGATGATTCCAACAAAGCAATTCAGAAAAGTCTTCACCACTTATTAAAACCTTTTTATATTTAGTGAAATGGTAACAGAATGGACTGTTGTGGTAAAACACTACAAATCAAATACAGAATGAGATTTAACTAAAGCATTGTACGATGGTCAGGAAGCTCTGGGAAATATCTTGACCATAAACAAATAGCCATAAACAAATTCACTATTAAGGAAAAGGCTTGCCATCCTGCTATTTGCATATCTGCAGTGTTCCTTATTCATCACAGTAACAAAAGCATAAACAAGCACTGGTTTATTAATGGGCCTCACAACACCTTCACTGTAGGTATTTGGACAGCAGGGCTGCATGTCCAGAAATGAGTCAATATGTAGTGCAAGTGTGGATTGTCAAAAAAGATAAAGCCTTGGAAAAAAAAATTAAATAAAGCACTGTGAATGTGGACACGATGAAAGCCTCATTTGGCCTGGATGTATTTCTTTAGAGGAGGTGTGGTGATTTTACCAGTACTTGTGCCGACCACGGTTTTAATCCCTTCCATGGCATGTATGTAGGAAAATGTTTTCACCCTCATCCGGTAATAATTATAGCCCCAATTACTTACTGGTTTTCTGTGAACTCGTTGCTCCTGCTGTAATTTAAATCCCAAGAGATACAAGTGTCCTCATATTTTAAAGTGGAGCTCTGATATCTTTTCTTTTTTACTACTTTTTAATGAGCTTTGTGTGACATGAACTTTAGTGTGAAAATGCTTAACGTCCACATATTGTATATGGTCATTTAGGAACCACTACAGTGACGGAAAAAAGCGTAAAAACAATGCATGTTACACTTTATGTGCTGTGATTTCACCATCATCATCACCCCACGGTGAGTTTTATCCAAATGAGGCTAATGTTTTAAACTAAATGCTAAGAGTAAATAATTCTCACATTGACAATGCAAACAAACCAATGTTTAGCAGATAAACTGTTTGTCATGCTAGCGTTTGCTGTCTGGTACCAGGCATAAAGTACAGCTGAAGCTGAGTAAATATAATTCAGTTTGGTCATAAACGATACAAGTTTAAAAACTGTTCTAGTGGAAAGACTAGGGGAACATTAAAATTAATTATTTATCAAAATATTAGGGGCTCTTGCATGTCAGTAATATCCATTCGTTCCCAAGACATTTCATATAAAACCACAAATATTAACTTGGTCTTTTCCTCTGAAGTCATCAAGATTCATCCTCAGGCGACCGTAAAGGCCAGAGGATCATCAAAATGATTAGCATTTCTCCTCAAAATGTAAAATGTCATGGCGGTCCATTCAATCGTTGAGGTCAAGTCCGCCTGGTCCAGCGTGGTTCCCCAGTCAACACAAATCAACAGGCTAAAAACAGTGATGTATTTTGATGGAGATTTTGCTTACTCATGCATAATTTAGTCAATCTCGAGGTGAATAAATGTGTAGCATTCTTTACTTTTCCACAGTGCATGAACAGATAGCATTGTGCTATAACACAGATCTGCACAAGAGAAATATTTATTATAGTTATGTCCTTTGTTCCTTTGGGTCTGCAGACTGTGGGCTGCGTGGGACACACAGTGAATCATAATACATATTTCATACTGAGCATGTCCAGTGTATTTTAGCCTGTTCTGACCTTTCTGACCACTGGTGCAGACGTGATTGGTCCTAACAAACCAAGAATGTAAATCAAAATGGGTGATGGAAAACACTCGGGCTGCCCCTATTTGCATGTGTGTAGACGCACCAAGTCGAGGAATTTGTTTTTCAAAAAAGGCACCACCGAGAACGAAGAGAGGACGGAGAGAGGAGAGTAGTCTGTGTGCATTCACTGCACATTAGCCAAGGTGTTTTATCTTGCAGTCTTTTAGCTTTTCATGTTCCCAAACTAAAAGTTACTCTGAGCTCTCGGTGTTACCAAGGACAAAAGGACAAAAGGACAAAAGGGGCATTTAAAAAAAAAAAGAGCATTGATTTGATTTCACACATCTACAGTGAAATGTGCCTCACTGCTTCCTCAGCAGTTCACAATAGGCACAAACCAAGCTGCACTTTTTTCCCCACACACATGGTGGCACTCCAGTCCTGTGCAGGCCTCCTTTCTCTACTGTAGCGTTCCCTCATGTGTTCACCTGTCTCTGTAATTGTTGACAGCATGTGAATTTGGACCTGGACTGCACGGGGGAGGTTGTAGATTGACCTTGATATGCAAAAGCTGATTTCAATTCGCTTTCAAGCCAGTGGAATGTATTTGGTTGCATTCGATTAAATTTGAAAATATATGATGTATTTTTCTGGACTTGTATGGCAACATGAAGGCACATTCCTCTCTTTCTTTCTTTCTTTTTATTGCTTACTTTCACCACTTTTAGCAATAATTTTATTTAGTATCTGATGGTCCTTAAATAATACATCAAATCAAGAACTGACATGATCTCTGTAGGAACAATGGAAACCAACTTGAGCTACAGAACTAAAACAAATGTTTATTGATGTATGTTGTCTTCCACAAACTGCTTTTGCAGCTGTGATTGTGACTGATCATCCAATGCAACTGACAAAGCCTGTGTCAATTAGTTTCAATGATATTTGGACTCCAGTTTGCAGAAATGATTCTTCAGGGTAATGTAGAGCCTCCAGATATGCATCACGTGTTCAATGAAGACAGTGCAGACACTTTGAGAATCGAGGGAAGTTGTTCATTATGCTTTTCCCCCACAAAAACAGATGCTTCTCGAACGTTTGCTGTAGTGCAGTGTTTAGAGTTCAAGGTCTGACTTTCTCTCTAACCTTGAGACTTTAAAACTGGGCAAAACCTTCCATGTGGACTGTCCTGTAATTTCTGTAGGTACGTCAGCATTGACTTTAGAAATTTCACAATTCACTGTACTGTATGAACTTTGGAGTGCACAGTTTTGCTAAATGTTTTATTTTTACACGTTTTCTATGACTATGGGGCGTGCTGGGGTGAACAAATGGGAACGCGTTTAAGAACTTGGATACCAGAGCCCAAGGGTGCAAAACTACTAACAGACTTTGTCTTTGATTGAGGAATCTTTTAAAGAGAAACTCTCGTTATTTGAGAAAATCTGTGTAAAACCACATCAGACGCCTAACAATAGATCTTTCTGCCTTAAACTCCTTTCAGAGTACCATTTATCTTGTTTTACAAGCCTTATATCTCCAGACAAACTGCTTTCTTACGCTTTTGTTTCCCTTCACAGGTTTTATAATACATCTTTAACTTGTGGATGATTTCAGAGGCTTTTAGCTCAGCCTGAGTCACAAATTTAAATAGCAATTGCAAAGAAAAAGAAATCTGCCAGCAAATTCTTAGCGGGCAACTAATCTTAAGCGGTGATGAATTTGGCAGGCCAGCTGAGCTCCTACCTTTGTTAACACATCATTACATTTCTAGCACTTGTATTTGTGTGAGAAGACAGCAGGAACTGCAGTACACGCATGCAGCTGCTATCTAGATGGATGCATAATTAATGTGAACTGTGAGGTATTCCACGCAGGGTTTTGTAAAAAGACAATAATGAGATGGACTTTATTCCCCTGAAAGCTATTAGAAATATTTGTGTTAATGGTTAACAAGCTTAACCATATATATACCAACCATGTATATCTGTGTATGTGTGTATGTATATATTTTTCGATGATGTTTGGTGGTGGACTCGTTAGGATCGCTGACAGTTTTCAAAGTTAATGAATGTTTGTCTTTGTAAGAAATATAGCTTGTGCATACATATACAGTAACATGAATAATTCTGTGCAGTGTGGTGTGAGATGATAAGGTCTATTAATTTTTCAGTGATTTGGAATAGGGAACTACTCACAATCACAATTTCCCCTGCTACTGTAATGTGCACACATTATGGCTCCATTTGTCACATTCACATTTGGTCATTCAAACTAATTAATGTTAAGGCCTCATTAAAACTGCTTTTATAAGAAAGTGTTTATTTGACTTGCGCCACATTTTATGGTATGTACATTTTACAACAGCGAGTCAAAATTAGATAAATTATGTTACAATAGTAGCAAACATCAGAAAAAACATACAATGCCAGGATTATTACAATGTATTATTAGTATTCAGAACCATACGGTATATTAAAACGGTATATATTTAAGTTAATAACAGTAATGATAGATTAAGGTCCCTTATTTAAATGTTTTAGTCCTTTACAGTTTCTATTGCTGCAGGTTTTCACTGTGAGTTAGTCTGAAGAGGCAAATGTGAATTTGAATGAGATCTGGTGAAATTAAATTATTGTATAAAGGTTATATAAGGTGCTATTGCTGGATTGATGGCAAGGCAATAGAAATGTAACATGTGTGATGTTAAGAGAGTTGGCAGTCTGTGTGGGGCTACATACTGTCAGTAGCACTGAGGCACCTCATCTGAGATTCTGTCTCCAAACATCCCATTGTCATTCAAGATTTGCAAGCTTTGATAAAATATAGAAATCATCAAAAATAAAGAGTTCTCCCCAGAAGGGGTGTGCTGCCTTTGAGGAAGAGAACTGATAGATTTTTGCTGCAGGTGCTGCAGAATGATCTGACTTCATATAGACAATACTTAAGTCTGACTGGTCGGAGGTTGTCCATTCTTTTCAGATAACCATGTCGCTCTGATGAAGTGGCGTCATAACCTTTGTAAATGGAGACTTTCTTGCTCAAAGTTAAATGACAAAACCAACATGTGCATGTAGGTTAGGTGGATAAGAGCCAGCTGACTTAAGGTTTGAAAAAGGCAGGAGCAGCTGACTAAACCTCCCTAATTGTGACAATCACTAAAAGTAGAGTCCCGTAGTCTGGCACTTTACTTTGCCATAACTTTTTGCACTTTGTTCATTGTACAGACCGAACAAAAAATATATTAATTTGTGAGCTTTCAGGTGCTGGTACGTGGGCCAGCTCTTTCCACCTTTTTCCTGTCTTCATGCTTGCTAAGTTGCAAGTTGTAAGGATGCATAAAAGAGCATTTGCCCAAATGTCAAACTATTCCATTACATGGCAAGTGGTGTAATCCACTTTGACTTCAGTGATTATAAAAAAATATTGCACTCTGCAGAAGCAAACCTGTGCATAATAAGCCTCAACTCCTACCCCAAGACACTGCGTTCCAACAATATCTGCTGCAAATCATAGATTATCTCCTATATGATCATCGGTTTTGCAGAGTGCGCTACCACCCCCTGTGATCTTACAACTGCCAGGCTGAGGGCTCAGTTGTGGCCTCGCCTCTCTCGTTGAATACACAGGACCGTGACCTTCTGCGAAACATGGTGGCTCCGGGGCCTTTCCTCTTGGTGATACGCAGATAAATGTCAGAGGTCAGGAACCGTGGGTAGCAGTCCCTTTTCATCAGACTGTAGATTTTTATCTGTGCTGCTTCAAAACAGCTCTTTGTAGGTTGTGCTATGTTCTTCTTGATGGCCATCTTGGTGTCATAGTCAATGTTGACCTGAGAGAAAAGAAATTAGGATGTAATGAACAGTCATGATGCTCAGTTTTATCCAGATCCAAATGTAGATGTAAATTCCAACAACACTGCAGCAAATGACAGAGATGATGACCTCCTAGATGTGTTTTCCTAACTGCAGATACTGCAGATGGTGAGGAGAAGAACATGGAGACCCCAAACCCACGTTTAGTGGCACTACACGAGCAGTATGAAGTATTTAGCTCATCAGTTTAATTTGAAGGACATAAAAGCAACCACCAACACACAGCAGCTTCCTGGATATCATCACGGATACCAGTGTTAATTTCTGGCTCCCAACCAACATCAATATTGAATCTCCCTGCAAATCACCCAAGTTGATATGTACTTTCATGTTACTGCAGCATGTTTTATATTCACACACACATACATATTTAACTGAAAGTGTGTGGGTGATGCTCTCTCTCCAGTTCTGCAGAGAAGCCTCAAAACCTCAAACCAGACACCAAGCTCTCTAACGCCCAGATCGGCTGTAGGCCTTGATGGCGGTCACATCTCCTCTCAAAGGGAATGGAAACCTTCCAGACCGCAATTGTCTCGTACAGAAATAACCCGACCTGCTGTGCAGTCGTGCATGCACAAAATGCATGACCTCCTCAAGCTGCAGTTCCTAACAACGGCTCTCAAAGGTCAACCTGCTGCAGGCCTATGACTATGTATCGCCCACCGACATCTTTATCGCAGTGACACAAATATTTCAAACCTCCCACAGTCAAAGAAAATCTCCAGGGGTTGTTTGAGCCTATACAGCTCAACTTTACAGCCTGTTTTGGAACATTACATACATATGTGCAGTTAATAATAATTAAACATTTCGTACCTCTTTAGGGGCCTCCGATTCAATAAATACTGTATAAATATATTTAGCTTTGGACAGCAGCTTTGTCTGTGAATCAATAGTCTTGTATTCTTCACAGGCTAACCAGAACTCAATGTTTTCTTCACTGAACTCTGTCCTGAGGAACTGAGAGAAGGTTTCTACCCCATCTGATGCAGAGAAACAGAGACAAAGAACACTATTAGCTAACAGTTGTGTAAATGTGGCTCACATTTAATTGTACAGGGATGTATTAAGGAGGATTAGAGTTTCTATACAAGAACTTCCTCATTCCAAAGTCACTAAAATTGACATTTTGTGTAAACACTTTATACACTATATCCTTATTGGATTGCATTCACAAATGCAGTCCAATAATAGTCCACCCATACGGTGCACTACAGCATTTTCAGTATGGCACTAAAGTGGAGCTTCTGTTAGTATGAGGAAGTTGCACAGTTTCTGTATTACTATCTGAGCTAACAAACATTAAAAGATGCACTGAAACTCTCTATTCTCTCGTCATTAACTATTGATTGCCTCTAGTGCTCCATAAAAGTTTACAATTCAAATGGAGCAAAATGTTTGACAGTAGAAAAACCTGTTTTGGAGAGCGGTTCGACACAACGTTTCTGAGAAGTTCGGAGCATTAATCTGACCTGAGTGCTTTAGCATATCTTCAAAGGAGTCACTCCATTGCAATGCTGCTTCTGGTGAGATGCTGCAATAAAAACAGAAACGTGGTCAGCTCTTTCCTAATGATGCACAAAGAAATGTTTTTGATTCTCACGAGCCATCCAGATGCCACGTTTGCCACTGTAACAGTGAGTCATGGAGGGTGCTCGCAACTGAACACTTCATGTCCCAAACAACATTGCCTATATATGAAATTAATGGATTGTGCCTCACTTGCTGGGTGTTGCATTTGTCTTTTTATGGGGACTGACATTTTCATGAGAGCCTGACTTGGTGAGAAAAAGGCTTAGTCGGCTCTTCCTCTCCTTGTCTTTCTGTCTGCAAACAATAGAGAAAATACATCAAGTTCCACAAACAGCGATGGCACTATTCACCACATCAGCAACTTTCCAGACAATTCTTCCTCGCAGACACATTTGCAAAATGGCCTATGACACAGTAGAAATTACACGCTATTCGTTGTACAACACAAACTAAAAGAGAAGTTACGAATGCTTGTGCTACATGTTTGAACAAAAAAAAAGTCAGAAAATGGAGGACGGCAGCTTTAAAAAGTCTTACATCGAGTGGTGGCTATCACTCACACTCAAACCAGCCAATATTGCGCAGTGTAGTCTACAAAAATATCACTTATTTCAATGCCATGCTGCTCTTGAGTAAAAGACTTCTCTATTCAAAAAGAAACTGTTGCTTAATCTGTTGTCTAATGATTAAAGTTACACCACTAACTATTCAGACATCTGCCTTTAACACATATCAACGAACAATATAAGACGACTCATCTCCAAATCAAGTAAACATTTCAAAAATAGCTGTTCACACACCAACCTGCTAGAATCGTCCTTCATCTTTCGTGGCTGCAAGTCTTCTGGACCAAGCATTTTGAAATACGCTTCCTCCTTTGGGGCCATGTAGTTGAATTGAGGAAATAGAAAAAGAAGCGTCTCCATGGTGTTCTGTCTGTAACTGGCGTGTGAAGCGGCAGGCCACAAATAGCTCGCTGAAAATGTTTTAACCCATCATTTGATGAGCCTGCTCATCTTTTATAAAGCCTGCTCGCATTTCATTTCCCACACCTTTTGCTCCACTTCCTGTAATGGTGTAACCACTTACAGCTAACAGCCTCATCTGAGATAGAGAAAACCCCCTGGGTTCAGCATCCTGTCAACTGTTTACTTAGAAATGAGAAAAAGACAGCTGGCTACTCTCATTCATGGAGTTTGTTTGTTTGTTTTTGATTTATTTAATATCTGATAATGACATGTTAGTATTTGGAAACATTTAAAACATGTTTTCATGCAGTATAAAGAAGTGAGCATAACCCAATAGCCCAGGTAACATAAATAAAAGATTTGTAGGTTCTGCACTGTCTATGCACTTTCACTGCTGCAATTTGAGTATGTGATTGACATAAATCCTATCAAGCTTTTTAATAAATTTCTTCCTTAACAGTGAAAAGCAGGGCATTATTATCAGAGAGGTCATTCGCATTCTGCTATTCCACTTGCACCAACAGCAAGGCCAGACACTGCAGAAATGGGAAGAATGAAATGTAATGAATAATAAAATGTGTCTGCGCGCAGTCCGGGCTTAGCTCTTTCCAGAACATCAGATCCTTAATGGAGAAAGACAAACTCACTGTGACACAGTGAAAAGCAACAGGGAATAGGTGCATTCTGGGGCAGATGGAGACAAATGTGATGTCTCTGTTCGAGAGCGATTGAAACTGTCTTTAAAGAGACCGGTACAGGACCTTGACTGTGTTTCTTCCGAAGCAAACAAAAAAACAACACATCTACCATCATAAACAACTCGTAACTAAATTTAAAGGTTACCTGACCCTTGTGTGTGTTGCTTGTTGTATTTGACCTTCACTGTGCAGAATGATGTAGGCATGTACAGAGTTTGCTTCTGGGTGCGAGTCCTGGTCCAGTATAGAACACAAGCATAATGTAGAGACCCTGGTGCGGTTACACATAGAGTAAAGGTCACGATTCTGTACATAGCAACTTCATGTTTTACTATTTGAGTTCAACGTGGTCAGAAGGCATAGCAATAAGTAACAGTGGCAGCCCACTCATTAGAGAAGCAAGCTTACGCGCTCGTGAAGTCACCGGCTCAATACTGAAGATGCTCTGTGGCCACAGGTCAGGCTGTGATCGTACAGTGCAGGTTCATGGTGTGGATGTGTGACCTTCTTGAGATAATAAAATGGATGCAACGTTCACAGCATTATTGGAGTTGTGAAGTGAAAGGAGGAGCTGTTGTGGATGCTCCTGGTTTCTCATGTAAATGTCTCTTTCATGTGTGTCATGACTCAGAGTTACAGCTTGAATCAGCATGAAAGAATAAATACTCTGAGGTACAGTAGATGGTTCAGTTTATTCCAGATTCTAGAGTTTAAAACTGTTCAAATTGATTTTTGCAGTGGTGATTATGGGTATTGTAGTATTTTGACTTGTTGGCCATTTGACTGTCTTTGATGAAATGTGACTGCAACAGAGGTGAAATAATTAATATAAATAAACTGATATTGAAATTGGTGGTTCATCCCACTTCACAACTCATTATTTGAGCAGTGGAGCAGAAAGTTTTTCTATAGGATAAACTATAACAGCAAATTCGATGTCAAGCACAACACTGCTAAATTGTCTAGAGGAATGATTAAAACAACTCTGTTAAAACAAGCACTTGATGAAACCAAGCTACTTGGTACCTAAAGGACAAAGACAAAGCGTAGTTCAATAGATATATAGAGACAGACAACGATTCACACACAGACACATGAATTTAGAGCCAACAATTAATCCAACTGCATGTCTTTGACCTGAGGACCTACCAGTGGACATCCACACAGAAAACCTCTGCTGGACTGGGGCTTGGGGACCTTCTAGCTGTGAGACAAAGCCAACCACTCCTCCAATGTACTGCCACTTCAAATAATATACAGATCTCAATGTTAAACCAACAGCACCCAATGTTACAGACAGTAAATGACCACAGACAACCCAATGTTAGTAAAATCCCAGAATAAAAAAATGGAGGATGTTAATCTCGATGACGAATGACAGCTGTTGGTGGTTGATAATATGATAGTATGGGGTTAATATAAAGTTTTCTTAGCATGCCGGAGCCACGCTATGATAATATGCTGCTATATCACAGACTGGTGTTATGCGATTTGTAAGTACCACAGTGTAAGGAGTGTTGAGATTGAGCACCACTGGATGTGACATGTAAAACATGAGCGAATGGGAAAATAACACAAATTCAACCCTGTTGGTGCAAACTGGGGCAAAGATGTGCCCAAAAGATTTGAAAATGTTTTAACTTGAGTAAAAATGTCACGTAGATCTCAAGTCATAAAGAATTCATGGAGAAGAGGAAAGAGGAGAGGGGTCTGGAGGAAAATATTTTAAGAGCTGAGTTCCTGGAAGATTTTAAGCTGCTACACAATTACAGCTCCCACTCCAGCATAGACAAATGCGCAAATACCACAAGCTGAAAGCTCTCTTTACTTGACGTACAGCCATGTAACCCCAGGCTAAGTCAAAGCCTTTCTTTAACATCACATTAAAAACAATACCCATTGATTAAAAGTCACACTGTGATCTGTACTGCAAAGGTACGTGTGCAGCTACAGCTCAGTGGTCCGTTACACTGACGCTACAATATCCTCTCCCTTCAGGTAAACAGTGCATTGCTGAATCACTGAAACCAAATTTAAAAACAGTCATTTAGCTTTGCTGTATGTGTTTGCCTCTTGTCAACATATCAGATGAGGGAACCGACAAAATCAACACAGACACACACACTCACACACACACACACACACACACACACACACACACACACACACACACACACACACACTACAGAGCCAAGAAGGTGTTCCTGCCAGCTGGGCACCAGAGATTAGGATTGCTGTGTTTGATCACTTTGAAATAATATTCCCATTTACGGTTTTAATTATGTAGCTATTTCCCCAGCAGCGAGTCTTATGATTGGTTCTCCAAACAATGAGGTCATGTTGTCGGCAAAGAGTGAAGGAAAAGAGGAAGGTGGCTGCTCTTCGGCATTTCGTGACACAAGAGAAATATGTACAAAAGCAACTTAAACTCAGGAACCAGTCGGTCTGAACTGGTTAACCCCTGTGTGACTGAATAAAGCCATTAAGACTGCCTACACACAATAGTCTCACTAATATGAAATCACATGACTGGCTGATGTATGTTGGTTAAAGGAACATGTGTACAGTTTCCTCCTTTTGTTCCTGCATCACTGCATGAATAATCAGAAGTGTACA
Organism: Anabas testudineus; assembly: GCF_900324465.2. Taxonomy (NCBI): domain Eukaryota; kingdom Metazoa; phylum Chordata; class Actinopteri; order Anabantiformes; family Anabantidae; genus Anabas; species Anabas testudineus. The sequence continues at coordinate 7,183,462 of NC_046626.1, read as the reverse complement.
TCTGTGGGTAGTGATGATATGCAAATAAGTCTTTATGAGTATGCTTTGGATGGTGCTCGGTGAAAGGGGAAGTGATGGAGTTGAAACTGCAAAGTGCTGACATGGGTGAAGGGGGAAGGAGGGGGTCGTGTTACTTCCTGTCTGAAAACATCTGTTTGTGTAGGTCTAGTCTGTTTATTTCACATTTAGGTGAAAACGTCTAGTAAGACAAAAAAATGGAGTATTACAGTAGGATACTAAAAGCACACACACACACACACACACACACACACACACACACACACACACACACACACACACACACAGACAGAAAGAGAAAGAGACAGTTAAAAAAAAGACCCAAAACAAACAGACTTGAAATGTCTTGAAAATGTACTGTAGCAGAAGTTGCACTATTCTCTTTGTGTTCTTGAATTCAAATGCCAGATGAACAACATCTCAGCAGGACTGCTTTCATCTAAAAATGGGGCACCGCAAGTGTGACGAAGACAACTGGGTGCTCAGTCGAGATGACGGTCATCGATAAGGACTTGATCTTTCCCGAGAGGGCACAGTTTGTCAAACTGGGACAGAGGACTGAAAAACCCCATCAGCCTTATTAGACATTTTAGTTATTGCCAACAGCTTTGAATTGTTGCGAGCATCTATCCAAACTTCTACATCAGTTTCTACAGCTGCATGTCCACATATGTATTAGCATAAAGATGATCTAGGTGGTAATGTGGTGTGGAGCAGCCCAGTATTCTAGGAGTCATGCATATGTCTAGTGCATTCAGTACCTATGTCTTTAAGGATAAATGGGTGGGTAGTAGCAGAGTGCTGACTCACCCAAACCAAACCTTAACCCTATCACATTTCCCTTGACAGCGATCTCTTCTCTTAACTGTACCAAGGCTACAATGTACAGATATTGTAGACAGGTTTTGCAGAATCACCCAACATTGAAGTCTATGTCGAGTGACAGAGTCGGGCAGTAATAAAAGCAAAGTCTGCAAGCCACAGCAGTTCACTCCCTCATTTCTAGCATCCAGCCGAAGGAACCAATTCTGTTTCCTCAGAGGGAACGTTACTATCATTACTATCACCCACTCCATGCTGTGCTGAGCTTGATGTTGATTCGATCCTCCTGGGCATAGATGATACCAGTCTTGCATGAATCTGTGGAGGGATGTTGTTCCATTCTTTACAGATGATTCTTTTCAGATGCTCTTTGCTGGCAGGGTTGTGCTGCTCTACCTTCTGCTTTGAAACACTACAAAGACGTTCTGTTGGATTCAGGTCAGGGCACATAACTTGGCCAGGTTGCAAATTTCACTCTTTTCTTCTTTAAAATGAGTTGTGTAATTTTTTGCAGCGTGTTTAGGATCATTGCTGCGTTGCCTGCCAAAAAGTCCCCTTTACATTCAGGGTATTTGGGTGTTCAAACTTGCATTCATAGTGCCGCCTGTAAATGGCATATTCACACCGAAGTTGGCATGCCTCTCGCTGTCATCGCCTCTCGCCAAGTCAGAAACACTTTTCTGTCTCTTTTTAAATGCAAGTTGCATAAAGAGCAAATGAAACATTCGTCCAAACCACTGCTGCAACCGTCTTTCAGCTTACCGCATGTGCAGCAGCCTACTGTTGCTTATGTACTCACCTTACAGCTATACGATGTCTCACAGTCTGTTATTTTCCTACCTCGTGGCAACGTGCTGCATTAGACACAAGCCTTACCAAGCCTGAGCGAACTGTGCTGTTCATATGTTCTTCTACAACCTCTACCATGCAATTAACTTTCACTGTAAATCACAGGCAAAATAACAGGTGTCACTCTGCAGCTTGTATTATCATTGGGGTCTATCTAACCTGTCCGATTGGCATATTGTCAACTACCCACTTCTTCAACATGGTTAACATAGTACAACCTTAAGTAATTCTACATTACATTATTGATTATATTACACATTAAACATGATTTGGCGTACTGTTATCCTTTGTGGGAATTTAAATAGTAAAATCAACCTTTATTGGAAATCCTCTTACGCTCTCACTCACAATGTCTTTAATTATTAATCGAATGCCTGTGTGTGTCTTTCCGTTATTATGGTTTGTGCCTGTGTGGTGCAGAAGAACAACATTTGTCCACCACTGCAGCAAACTGGATTCAATACCCAGTTGTGGTGCTTTTGAGCTTCAGGCTTGCACTTGTGCAGATGGCGTAGCTATACACTAATGACTCCTGCTGGGTAGTTGGGTTGATTATGCTGTGAATGCAAAACAAAAAGTACCATATTACAATAAATGTTACCTTCAGAGGAAGTTGAAGTATCCAAAACTCAGTACTATAAGTAAAGTACCACTTGTCTAAAGTACCACTTCATATTCTTTACTCAGGTTCAAGTACTAAGCACTGTACAATATATGCTTTAAAATTAAATTATAAAAGTACAATTATTTCACTGAAATAAATCTATTTTAAACAGTATTTTCGGTGCTGTTAAATGTTCCAGTTTAGTTCTCTGTGTAATTTGTTCAACAAGCTTCCAAATTGAGAAAGATTGAATATTTCTAGTAATAAAAAATAAAAGATGAAGATTTGTTTTGCTACAGAGACTTGGTGTGGTACTAAACAACAGCTGGCAGCCGAAAGTAGTGGTTAATTCATAGTAATACATCATTTTGTTAGTTGCTAATATGTTCTATCAAGAATCTGCATCTGCAAAAGTCACTAGCAACTAAAGTTGTGAAATAAATGTAAAGGAGTAATTACAACATTTCACTCTGTACTGCGGCAGAGGAAAAGTTTAAGTAATACAAAATGGAAATACTCCAGTATAATATAAGTAACTGGAAATTGTATGCCTAGTTGAAGGGACACAAAAACAATCCATGTCGGACCTGGGGTTTACTCACATAAGGCCTCACTTGAAGATCACCTTGGCTTCATTATTAAACCACATGAATAGATCATAGTGGAGCCATCACTGTATAACTGAGTGAGAAATGCTGGCTCGGTATTGTAACTTGTCAGAAAATAGTAACTCATATAACATTTTCAACAACATAGTTTACGGGTCCATTCACAGTATCCAGCATTGGAAAAACACCGAAAATACGCTTTGTGTTGGATGTCATTTTTCTTCTTGGCTGTTGACTTTATACTCTATCAGCCACACTGCAGCTCCTTAATGGGCATTACCAGTGTGCTGCTTGAGCAGAACAGCAGGAATATCCAGAGAGAAAGACGAGAAAGTAAAAGCCACAAATAGCAGGGGTCCACAGAATTTTGCACTTGGTGTGTGCAAATGATGAAAGTGTTTATTTCCACAGAAGGTATGTTCAGACTGAGATATAAATAAATAAGATGTGGAAATAAAGACATTTGTGCACACATTATGAATACGCATTAAATACTGCATGGTGTACCGCTTGACTATCTAAGATAGTTTTCATACAGTATTTGCTATCAGGAGTGGGATCTCTCTTATTAGACTTTACAAGAAGGTCTAGACCTTCCAGGAAAGAGCTTCACTTCTAGCTGATGTGTCTGAGAATCAGACAACAGGCTATAGACTGCAACATGGCAGCACACTGGTGACATCATTTCCCTGTCGGTGAGTCACACAGGTGCTCCCATCACAGATGAAAGGCGTGCTGCCTTCCGGTGCAAATCATCAGTGCATAGCAATATGTGAATGGGGAATGTACAGGAAGTCAAAAAACGTTTGCCCTGGTTTAGTGTGAAATAGGCCTTAGTTTGGGAAATGATTCATCAACACACATTCAGAATGTGTTGATTCTCTTGTACTGAAGCAAAAACACCATAAAAAGTTTTAGGAAATTACACAGCCCTGCGTCTCTCAAATCTTTTGTGCATTTCTTTCTTACATTCTTCTTTCTTTAATGTTATTGAACCTACTTGATTTGGCAAGTTCATAGTTTATTAATTCTCTGAATAATTTTAAAGCAACAACTATTCCTTGGGGATCGAAGCCCTTCACATAAACCTGCCGACAAAACAAGGCGTTTGATAACATCTTCATGGGATTTTAAAAAACATTTAAGACCCCAAAAATGTTTGAAGGACAAATTAGTTGCCCCCTTGATTGTATTGATTATTGTTGTTGATAATATGTATGTGTACTACTCATCAGTTGTCATCAGTTCCTAATAAACAAAGTTGCCAGCTGACTTGTCTTTAAGCGAGTGTTGCATAAGATCCTTTAACAGACAAAGAAAACTAAATGCCGCCACCCGATGACATGTGGAGGAATCAAACCATGACGAACTCAACGTTGCGACATCTTCACGCGCAAAGGAGTTTTTATGGGTTTCAACTGCAGCTGTGGGACATAAAATAATATGTCTTCCTCAGCTGGAAAACCGGATGGACACTCTTAACAGGATGATGCTTTTGTTTTGTGTGTTAACTGTTTTCAAGACACAAACAAGAAGTACTGTCTATAGCTGCTCTGTCAGCCAGGAGATTAGTCAGCCGGGGCTTTTCTGCCTGCAGTTGCAAAATGCTAACTCTCTCCTGATTACCTTACTCGCTGCCGGAAAGATCGTTTTTCACATTTTGTATGTGTGGTGTTCCAAATCAGAATGGACCACCCCGCCTACTCTCACGAATAAATTGGCTTCTGCTGAATCCTACTACCATTTCAAATTTGAATCAAATGCAAGTCATATTCCACCAGCCTGCCTCCCTGTGAATATTACATCTGTTTTCTCTCACACTTTCCGATAGATTTATGCTTAAATGTGATTTTAATTTAGGTTGTTATCCATTTCAAGATTGTTTTTCTTTCTTTTCTGCGAAGTTTAAATGTTTTCCTGCCGCCTGGACGTAAGGATCTCTGCTGGGATAAAGCCAAGATAAGGTGATTGTGCCAAGATGAGGCCTGCAACAAGAGTTTTGGGGGTTTTCTTTTTTGCAGTGTACTGTTCCTTTGTGTGGACACTCTGAGTGATGTGGTTGTAAAGAGGCCCGGACAGAGTTCTTTATCATAGGTCTATGAGACTTTCAGAGTCTCTCCAGTAATCAGGTCCACATGCCAATAGTGATGGATTCTTCTCTGCAGCTACCCTTCGCCAGACAATACACACGTACAAATCAGAATTTACATGCCCAAGTCTTACTTGATCAATAAACATTTACTCCTGAAGAGAGGCTGCATCTGCAAGCCTGTCTTCGTAATCACATCAAACTTTTCCGTTGATAGATGAGAAAACCCTTAAATGCTTCAATGGGATGACCTCTCTGGAGGTTGACTTTTGTCGTGTGTTTTCTGTCAATGCACATAAACTAAATATTGTTTTCTCACATCAGCATGTCTCCATTTTAATTCCAATCCAAACTCTCACAGGAACCCGCTGCTGCCATCAGGCACCGCTCAAATGCAGGTACATACACAGCTGCCAAAATTATAAGCACGCTGATGATGCTGCTGTAAAAGACAGAGATCATTTAAATCAATTAGCTGAAAGCATTTGTGTTGGTGATTATGCCAGAAAGAAATCCAACAAATACTTTTCAGTTTGGATGAGGATGATGTGGCCCTATTTCAACTGTGACAGATGTTGCAGCATGCCTGGACACCACTGGACTGCTAAAGCTTTGATATTTCACATTCGACCTTGGTCCAGCTCCAAAGCTAAAAAAATATAATACACATTTGACTGCTGGACGATGAGAGAACAGACTCACGCTGTGACATAGATTGGAGATTTGAATGTGAATGAAAAGTCTTTCTGCAGGACCAGATGTTTGTGCGATCCCCTACAGTCCTATTTTATATTAGTGTAGTATTTTTGTTTTTTAATGAAAAGTTAACATATTCATCCCATGCCAATCTTCTCAGAATAATATTTTTCCACTAAGGTGATTACAGCCAGCGATGGGCTATTATTTTTTTTTCTTTCTCTCATTATTATTCTAGGTATGAATACTAATATGTGTCAGTTTAGCCTTCAAGAATCGAAAAACTGCTACGAGTACAATGCTAAGCCTTCACATATTTGCATGCTTCTGAGGAAGAGCTCCTGCTTCTCTCTGAATCAGTTTGACTGGTGCTGCTATCTCACACAGCAGTCAGGGGGGAAAGTAGAAAGTGTATCATGCCCGAAAGCAGAGAGGTTTTTTTAGATTTACTTTCTCCTCCCCTCTGCATGCAGGTCAGAGGTCAGAGTCAGCCGCAGGTCAGTCGTCTTGGTGCTGGTGGGGTGTCAGTGTCAAGCTCAAGGATCTTTTGGTAAGAAGGTTCCTTGCAGAGTCTTCTGGTGTTAAGGTGAATAACCTTGCTCAACATGCAACTCTACTGTCCCAAAGTCACCCTTGGATCTCCTTGTCCTAAACATACAGCAGTGAATAATAAAGTGATCAAGTTGTACTTGAGCTCTTCAGAGAGAATCTAAATAAAACAAAAATGCTCTGCACATTCCCATGGCATTGTGTCAGTTGTAAATCAATACAAGTCCTAATTGAACAATATTGCTCTGCTGTGTTTCCTGCGACTCCATGTTCACCACGTAGGAGAATGTGAGTCAGGTTCATCCTACTTGATGCTGTATCCCCAATTACGCTGGATCCATGCTCATATTTTCACTTGGACTATTTATGGTAAATAATGAAATGCTGCCATAGTGCCACCTGCTTTCACTCATTCCTCTCCCCTCCTCTGTTTCTGAAAGTATTGTGAAGATGTGAATGTTTCATGACTCATCATTGAGACTTGTCTCCCGCCGCCCTCCTCTAGCAGCAACTCTCCAATTGTCCACAATCTCGGAAGTTCTGTTCTGCTCCTCTCACTTTGCATGAGGCAAGTCTAATTAGAGTGAATTATTTGGCTGATGGTCTGTGAAACACATTGCTTCAATTATCAGTGTACTATAAACAGACTGTTATCTGTGAATCCCTCTGCCTGAGAGCGTACGAGGATAGAAGCATGATTAATATGCAATGAAACCAGGTCACAGATAAACCTATCATCGGTCAAACTGGAGACTCTTGCGAGGGGACGACTGTGTTCTGTTCATTTTCTTTTTGACGGGGTATTTTGTCCTCACATTCTGAGTTGGAGGTGACGCACATTTACTCCCCATGTAACTCTATATTTTAGTTCTCGACATTATTATCAGTACAAGTTTCAATATTACTGTATACATGTGGTCATGTTGAATAATTAAAAAGTTCATATTTTATGTAAAGTCTCCGAACTACAGGCTGCAAATATTTAATGGTAACATTGGGTCTAATCTGTTAATTTATATTTTTAAATATATATATTTTTATATATAATTTATCTGTCACTGAAGGATAAAAAAGTCAGAATGACTCAGCAGCCAACTGTAAAAATATATATACTGCTGATGCAGCACTTAACCATAAATTAATAAATTCTAACTTAAGCAGACATGTAAATTGTCCCTAAACAGGGCATTTCGTACCACAGCAGTGTACCACAGACAACCTGCAAAAACTCTTGATGAACAATTAGGATCAATGTGACCATAGTTCGAGTAATAAACAGAAAGATAAGGTTTCAGAGCTGTGATGGGTAAAAGAAGAGTGTTGACTGTTTGTTGGAAACAGGAAATGAACAACACTGCTAAAATATTCCGTCAAACCAACCAAGCAACCAACCAGTTAAAGTGGTTGCGGTGCAACAGGGCTGTAATAAACATTGGTTTTAGCTTGTAGACATTGCAGAAGTGCATAAACATAGCCAACCCATTTCTGGGCATCATGAAGTTTGGGACACCGCATTGTTTTCAAATAGCTCTATTTAGTACTTTGTTGTGTGTCCTTTTTAATGCAATGACTGCTTGAAGTCTGTGATTAACAGACGTCACCCGCTTCTGGGTATCTAAATTCTGACGAGCGGGCACTGCAGCCATTGTTAGCTTGTGGTTGTTGCAGGGGTTGCCTCAGTCTCATGTGTCTCACATATACAGGGTGCTGCAGATCCGATTTGGCAGAGTGTGTACATTTCATTGATATGTCAAATGACCAGTATTTAAGAGTGTGCCGTTTGTGTTAATTGCGAACATGTGATCATTGCAGTATTTTAACAGAAATCTTATAATCCCCACAGAAACCCCCCACAGTTTGTGATGGCAGTTCAGTGCACTGTGTCTGTTGACAGACTTCAGAATAACTAGGGGTACTTAGGTAAGACCTCCTTATGCTTAGCCTGCCTATGCCTTATACCTCACTTGTAAGTTGCTTTGGACAAAAGCATCTGCTTAATGTAACTTAATGTAAATGTACTGTATATAATCAACACAAATGAGGTGGTTTACTTCAGATGTTGAGCAGTTCTTCTGTCATCAACCTTTTTATAGTCTGAATTTCAGTTAATGAAGAATTCTGTGGACAGTAGTCGCTGACAAATCCATACCTAACACCTTTGTCTCTGATCTGTTGGACAGTGTCTGGGACTTCTCTTTATTATGGAGACTGTGTTTTCGTCATGACTTGTGGTTATTCATTCAGTTATTTTTGCTATAAATATCAGTAACAAGCACATTGTTCATTGTAGTGACAGAATTCACCTTCTGATACTGGTCAAATAGAAATGAACTAGAAATGTGAAATGTGTTTGGATTGAGTGTGTATACTTCATTGCCCACACTAAGGACATCTGATACCACCATGGACCCCAGTCATCTGAAAACAGCTAATAACAGCATAACTTACCTCATTATGTTACAGAGAGCATCATAATGTTTACACTGCAGTTTTCAGTATCGCCACTTCACCATACACCACCAAATCTTATTAGACATTTTGAATTGCTTGTGCTCTAGTTAACACAACTCATTTGGGCCTCATTAAAGTGTTTCTAATGAATAAGGAAGCTATATAATGTGCTCCAGTAGTGACCTGCGATGGTTCAGAATATCATTATCATCAAAGTGTGGGCTGATTACCTTGAATGTGTACAAAGCAGTTTTTGAAAAACTAATAAACATCGAGCTAAATGTAACTTGTTTACAATGTGTTTCTTATTAAAATTATATCCTACATACAGCAAATACCTGAATACAGAAGAAGAAAGAAGTAAACGTGGGGGCTGAAGCTCATTTATAGATTCAGCTCCTCAACATAGCATAGTGAAGACGCCTGTGAGTGTGTGAATACTAAAAAAAAGTGTCATTACTCTCAATGACGTCGTGATATTGCTATGAAAGACGTGATACTAATTACCATGGCTGCCAATGTGTCCATATACTGTAAGGCAGCTTTGTCAAATGTTAATACATCAGATACTCAGTTTGCTTTACGAGAATTAAACAGTCACTGACCTGACACTAATCAAGTTACCATACATAGCGATGATGTTACATTTATTTAGATTAGCAAGTTTCAGAAATATAACAAGACACAAATTATGCAACCCTGTCATTTACAGTAAGCCTGTGCAGCTCGTGGTGACTCATGCAAATTACTTGTGGTCTGTAAAAAGACTGCTAAATTTAAAAAAGGGTTAAGTTGAACAGATAATAATTTAAACGCACTTGTGCTATGACAGGAAGAAACAGCTTTATGTATGTGCAATGTGCACTATCATCATGTAAAGTGCACCTACAGAGCGATTTATTAAATTTGACTTTTAATATAAATCTGCTAAAGTTTTTTTTTTTCCCAGTTTTTCTTATGGGTGCTGCAGAGCCGAGTGTGGCGGGAATGGGTTCTTTTAAAGATAGTACAGGGCCTGTTAGCAGCTACAGTAGCCTGGAGCTTGTAGAACGAGGCTTATAAATTGGAGTGTGATTTGGATACTGTGGAAAGTGAATAAATGAGACTCTCAAGTTCCTCGAGAACTGGCGTTGAAAGTAAATTGCCTTTAAGCGAAGGCACTTTACCTCCAACTGCTGCAGCAGCATGGTCGTTGGCCTTCAGCAGCAGACCATGCAATTGGTGAGACTGAAAACTGAAGGCTGAGATACAAAACATAAGTATACACACAAAAGAAATAAATATGGCTGGATTGGGTGCAATTCGCTGTGTGATTATTACATTAAAATATTTTCAAGTGATCATCCTTGATGGCTCTCTGGCTCCTGCTGTCAATGCACAGTAAAAAAGCTTGAAATAGGTTTGAATAGGAGCCTTTCCGGGAGAAATTAACATGTTCTCTCTGTGCCTATCTTAAATGTCTCACAGGTGTTTCCTCCCACAGTCCAAACACATGCAGGTTAGGTGAACTGGATGCTCTTAGCTGCCTGTAGGTGGGTTTACATGGTTTCCATCTGTACTGTATGCTTTATCCTCGTGGTAGACTGTCTACTTGGCAGGGGTGTACAGGGTGAGCTCACTGTATGCTGGGACAGGCTCCAGACACACTCCCCACAACCCTGCATGGAATCAATAGATGTTCTTTCCCAGCACTTTGTCAATGTTCTGAGGGCAAATTAAAGTTAAAACATTAAAGTGACACGATGCAACTTTTGAAAGAAGACGTTCTTTATCTCATAAATGAAAATTGGAATTGATGAACAATGAAAAGCAACTTTGCTCCTGATGGTTTATTGAGATGTTTTACTCTACAGCCTTAGCTGGTCTGACCAGCAGTTTACAGTATAGCAGTTATTGTTAGCTGGGTAAAAACTGTACATCTAATTTTAGCCCCAATTTTGATCATGCCCAACTTGTTTTGGCTTGATCAGCTGTTTTTGACATGAAGTGTGAGCAGGGACTCAGTTAACCTGCACCACTGACAATCCTGCTCTTGCGGGCATGTCAGAAAGTTGGGCCGGCTGTCTTTTGGTGTGATGGACTGCAGTGAGCTTGTTTTAACATTACCAGACCACTGCAGAGACTGCTGCGATTAAAATGAGACATTTTCTGGAGAACGGGCACAGAACAATGTCTTCATCTTCCAGCCATCAGTGGGTCCATATTATTCTATTCCCCCTTCTTGTTTTTTACTTTGCAGCCTTTCTTTCTTGTGTGCTGATGTAGACTGCTTCACAGCACCAACTACAGTATCAGAAAGTAGGAGCATAAAGAGGAGATCGCACAAGTACTAACACTTTAAATGTTGCAGATGTCACAGATGAGCTGTGCTGTGCGTTCCAGCCCTTAGTCTTTCTGTATCGTCCATTATGATACAGTAGATGCTACTTAAATTAAAATGACACTAAATCACAACAAAAATTCATGTGGCTGAAATGGCCATTTTAAGTGAGATGCTGCTTTAAAGTCTTTGGTCATTTGTTATTCAGTGTACAGCTTTCATCCCAATGGGTCGTGCATTTGATTGACCAGTTGACACGCGTGAAGCAGGTGGACCATGAAAACCCAACATTTTGGAAAAATTCTGAAAAGTTGAAAAGCGCTTATGCAAATCATCCCATAACCATGCAACTCGGATCGTTCCCTCGTTGAGATGTATCAACATAACATCTTTCCCCGTGGTGGAAGGAGTGGTGTTTTGCCCCAATTAACCCACTTAGATCGTATCCGAGACCAAGATTAAACGATACCTTTCATTCTGTGCCAGCACTCAACCTCATTTGTCTTCAGGACACAATCTTCTCAGTTTTAATTCAAGGGTAAAAGAACAACACACTGGGTGGTTTACCAGCCTTATAAGTCAGAGTCTGGCCAACTGAGCCGGCACAGGACAGAGGCATGGCAGAGCTCACTTATGAACTGATGATTTATGCATCACTTGACTAGTTTCTTTTCTTTGTGTTTCTTTGTGGGTGTGTATGGATAGAGTAAAGAGCGATGGGGCTCACCATATGATGGGATTTTCTTTCAGTGGAGAGAACTGCTATCACAAAAAAAAAAACGGTAAATTAGATAGGTGAGGCATTATTATTCATTTTAAAAAAGTCCATCTTTGGTATTCATGTGAGCCCATGAGGGACCTGTCGAGTTACCTCCTTCCTAATATTCTGGAGGATTAACTCTGGGTGTGATAGAGGACACACTTCCTTTCCCACATTCCTGTTATAAGAACTAATTAACAGGCGGGAAAAAAACATCCAGCCTCAAATATTCATTCTATTCTATTCAAAAGACTTGCAGAGACCACTAATCCTGAAAATGTCAGTTTGTGCCCAATAGATTTTTTTTTAGCAAAGTGAATTAGTCAGTACTTCAAACTGTGCGTCAGTTAAGCACTTGAGTAATGAATAAGTAATTCAGGTGTTTGCTATCTGAAGAAGGAATAGATCAATTGCAGAGATCTTCAAAATGCAGCCGTATCACTCACTGACAGAAGAAGACAGAGCGATCGATAGATCAGCTTTAAACTCAAATCAGAACGCAATGTCTTTTTTTTTTTTTCAGCCAGGACTTTCTGACAACTGATAAACAAGACACGTTTTGCATTCAGTCAATGATGTTTGCAGCGTGGTTTCACTCAGTGAGGCTGATTTAACTATTAACTTTTCACCCTAGACTAAAGGCTGTACTTACATGTCAACTTTTGACCACAGGTTTACACAAATTAAAGCAATTGAGTTAAGCTTTGAGCAAAGCTGTGATAAATCTTTCCTGCTGTTTTGCAGTTGCCCATCTTCTATAACACGCGGGTGTTTTAAATTCTACTCACAGAAAACAGAGGATAGATAACTAGGAGACTGATCTCTGTATGCTAACTCATTTAGAATCAACCTCTGAGTCTGAACAACAACAGATACAAAGTCTCTATGCATGGCTTTCTCTACAGAGAGATATACTCCACAGTCATTTTTTATTCATGAGAAAACTGTATGCTGTTTTGATAGGAAACCACTGCAAAAAGGTTAATGTGGAGGATGCTAGAAACATATGCATGGAGCATATATAAAATGCTAATAATGTTGCTAATAATATTTTTTTTATAATACTCTGAATTTCCTTCAAGGCCTAATTTGTAACTTCAGCTTAATTTGAAGCAACATTGCAGGATACACTAGACAAACCTCTACTATTCATCAACCATTATATTACAGCTTTGTTGTTGGTTTGGCTTTTATGAAAGCTTGTGGACGACAGAAAAAAAAGGGAATGAGAAATTCAGCTCAGGTCCAGAGCTGGAATAATGTGACAAACAAACAATCCAGCTTTTTTCATCGGAGAGTTTTGGTCGAGCTCTTTTGGTGGTCGAACCTTTTCTTTCTTTTTCGAGGTTTGGTCGTCAACACTTTTATCTTATTCTGGCTCGATTACTGCAATGAATTATACATGGGAATCAGTCAGTTTTCACTCGCTCGTCTACAGCTGGTCCAGAAAGCTGCTGCTAGTCTCTCGACGGGTGCACACAAGCATGACCACATTACCCCATAGCGCCACTTCATTGGCTTCCAGTTCATTATAGGATTGATTTTTCTTACTATTTGAAGTCACTTCATGGGTCAGCACCTCCCTACCTTTCTGATCTTCTGCACTCCCCACACATCCTCTAGGACACTCAGGTCCTCTGACCGCCATGGTTCTAAGGTCTAGACCGAAGCTCAATTTACAATAACAGATCCAAAGCTATGGCGCAGTCTCCGCTCCTCTGAGGATGCTGCAGGTCAAGGTCAGCATATCAACCCTTAATCCAGAGGAACACACCTAAATTTATTAAATATCCGGTTGGTTTGTTTTTATGTGCTTCATATTCCATGAAATCTATTGTTTATGTATGTTTTGATTAGCACAGCTTTAAATTTGGTAAATTATGATAGCAACTACGTTAGCAGATGCGTTGTACTGTTTTTTTTTTTAAAAGAAGGGTTAATATTTAGTTCAGTATTTAGTTCAGTATTTCTGTTCCCACTTCTGTCACCTGCAGAGTAAATTATGTTATGATATAATAAAAATAACCCAAATTAAACTTATTAAAAAATTTGGTGTACATCAGGCAGATGGACTTCCAGTTTGATCCAGTCTGAATTTTATGCAGCAGAAGAAAGTATTGATAAACTTTAATGGTTTAGTCGTGTTCTTGTTCTTCATTTGAGGGTTAAAGACATAAATTTGCACTTCTAAACTGAAAAAAAAAATGCTACTATAGTACATTTTGAAAAAAGCAAGTTCAAAGAGAAATATTACACGGTAAAAACTATAGATATAAAATGCAAATGCTCTGTGAAAAATGTTTCAAGGGCTAAATTTGGAACCATGCCCCGCTTGTTTTTTGTCCTTTGTTCATCAGTGGGGAATAGTTGAAACAAAAGTGTTTTGCTATAGAGCCAAATAATTGCTGGAGTCTTTTTGATCTAAGAAGGAGCATGCGTCCTAGAAAGGATCTCCACTGGGAGAATCTTGATGCCTCATACTGGAGTGTGATACCATGAATAGACAACGTGTTGTAGTTGACAGACGGCCGCCTCCAGGTGAGAGAAACTGTGTGGAGACTCAAAGGTTGTCTGTTCAACCCCTCACAGTGGATGAGAAAATATGGGCAGGGTAAGTGAAGGAGTCAGACTCTCTTCACCCTCCACTTGGAGCACTGATCATCAACTCCGGCATCCCATCACTGCTAAAAATCCCATTTCATGTTGCAGGCTCATGTCACTGCTGTACTCCGTGGCAACATCTTCTTGCCAATCAAGTGATGAAGCCTGTGAGCTGTTTAGAGGAAGATAAGTGATGCAACCTTCCATCTCATATGCTGAAATGTGGCAAGTCGTGTAGATGAAGTACACATATTCTCTCAGATGGGGCGCGGATATGAGGGTCTCTGCTGACATTATTGTTTCAGCAGCGCAGGATAAAAGGCGGTGAATGTGTCTTATAGATTCACTGAGTCTCGCTGACCGGCATTGACACTGGCACTTCTCATTCCAGTTTGACGTGCCATAGACAGATGAGAGAGGGAAACATTTGCACATCTGTCACTCCCTCAGTCATAAAAAGGGTGAGCTTGCTGTTGTGCATCAAAGGAGAGCACATCATCCAAAAGCTCTGAAAATAAGTTCGAGAAAGAGTGAGAGATATTTGAGATTCGAGGGTAGAGAGACTGGGCCTGTGCGCCAAGACTCGAAGAAGAGCTAGGAATAACACACACAAAACAATACATGAAATCACACTGGGATGATTCCTCACACAATCCAACCTGTATGCAACATTACACAAAGAGCTGGTTTTGAAAAATGGACGACATCTCTGTGGAAGCTAATTACAAATGAATGAATACCTACCAAAATACAAATGTGCGTGCCACGCCTGCAGCTGTTTGTGCCTCCAGCCTCACTGATCAAGTAAACATTCAAATGAAGTTATCAAACCACAAATCTATGAATTTAATCAAAAATCATTACAACTGCTTATCACTCTCTGTCTATTAGTAAAGTGGGATGTTACTAATGAATGCCTGAGCTCACTGTCATGGCTGATCAAGCCCCAGACTTGCACTAAAAATCTATGAGACCTTTAATTGCAAATTTCCTTTCAAGTGGATGGTTTCCCTGATGAAAAACATGTTTTTTTTTTCTTTCCTAATTACATGTAATTTTAAAGTGGTTTACCTGTCATTTCCTTGAAATTAACTTTTGCCTCCACAAAAGATTGAAATTAATGAATTTAAATTGATTTGTTAGTGGAGTGGAGTGGGCTGGACTGAACTTTTATAAATTCACTATTTTGGTGAACTTTGAAATCCATATTTGTTCCATTGTCAAATTGAAAAGGTTTTTCTCCATCAGTGACAGAATGTACCAGAGAATAAATGAGATAAATATAATAGCTGGTAAAGCACTATTGAATTTTATATAATACATCTGTCTCACATTATAAATTGCTTCACAAATGAGACACTAGGTTTGTGCTCAGCTTTAAGACTAGATCAGCCAATACAGGAACATTAACTTGCTGTGTGGCTAGTGACTGAAAGGAAAAGAAGTTGCTATTGAACTAAGCAACACCTATTCTGTGAAATTTGCAAATACAAGTTTTCGCAAATGCCTCTGTGGTCTGACCATACTGTTAGACAATGGAATACAAGGGGACATCGGCTCGTGGCTAATAATAAATCATGTAAAAAAGTTGAAAAAAGTATTGAAAATGGTGTACACTGCCCCCATGTGGTCATGATGACGTGTGCTGCGTGTGCCAGTTCGAGTACTGATGCAGATTGGCGTCAACAGCAGCATTAGAACCGCAGACGCGTCATGCGTTTGTACAACTTCAACCACATTATGCTCATCTGGCATATTTAAAGTCTACATTCTTGCAGATTCCTGCTGTAAACCGTACCGACTATTCCCCCGATAGATGTTTTACAGTATTTTGATGAAGTGCTGAATCCAGATGCAGCTGCTTGACACCGTCTTTTATAAAATGCTGAACACAGAGGCACTCTCTAGTTAACCTTGATTTATGTTCAACAGCAGCTGAAATAAATCTCAACAATATCAAAGAATCATTTGGCCTCTCCAGCCCGTCTTTGTGCTATATACTCTACCACAGGACACCAGATGGCTACAAAAAAAATTCTCTTTCATTGCCTGTGTCTTTTATCTCGGCTCATTAAAAAAGACACTTTTGAGGGGGAGAAGGCCAACAATACAACCCCTGACCTCAATACACAAACTCTGTTATCTGACTCTGCTCGTGTGGACGTAGAGGTTTACTGAATGAAATATTTCACCTAGCTGCACACACCAATTATGTGACAGTCTTGTATGAATCACCGACCTCAAAAACCTGAACAGTAACAACCCACACTCCTTAAAGTGATAAGTATGGAGCAACCTGGAGAGTCATTGGCCTTTAATGACTCTGTCTGAGAGGGGTAATAGACAGAGGGAAAAGAGAAGAGGCACAGAAAGCTCTCTGGGCTGCAGCTGCCAGCCCAGCACCTTTCATGGAATAAAAAAAAAAATGCCCCTCTTATCTCTGATTCTGTGGCGTCGGCTTGATCCACACTGATCTAAAACGACTTTGTAGTTCCAGAACATTATCCTGCCTCTCCGCAGCCATCAGTGGCATCGGCCAACACACAAGCATTAATTATAAATCCATTAAAAGGGCTAGTTCGTCAGCAGTGCAGCCATTATCAGATGACGTGTCATTATTTTCCCTCCTCGCTGCAGCAGAGAGAGGTGGCGGCTCCTGGCGGGTTCAAAGGAACAAACAACTCATCTGTTTAAGGGGGCTGGTTTGGGAACATATAATGCCTGGTGAGTGGGTGAGGGGTCCTCGGGGGTAATGTGGCATCCAGCCCGACTCTACAATGACAATGGTGGGGACATTAATTAAATGCATTTATCTGTCAACTCTAAAATGTAAAATAGTTTGGCCAAAGGAGCTGGTCTCGCATCAGTTTCAGGAAGCACAAGCAAATGATTTAACGGTCCACAACTTCCAACTGACACCTTTTTAAAAATGCTTCAAACAATACATAATAAAGAATAAACAATCTTCTGTTTGTGGAATGTGCAGGTAATTGTAACACCATGTGCAAATATTTTCAATTTTTACATCAAAAGCTACCGACAGACTGAAATAAAAACTGAAAGCGTGAGGTAAAAGCAACAAAAGTGACATGTTGTGCTAGAAAATACCAGTTATGTGCCAGAACATTTCTAGTGGCTTTGTGTTTTCTCAAGGGTAGTGGAGGACAGCAAGAGTCAGAAATATAAGAAAACAAGTCAGTGCAGCTGCTCAGGAAATAGCCCAGCACGTACCTCCCGGAAAACCTCAACTTGTAATTCCTGACATTTTGCATAGTTATAATTATTCTTTAATATGCTGGAGTGGGGAATTTTCTTACCTTTGGATAGAGTCAGGTTAAAGGTTTCTCCCTAGCTTCT
This sequence comes from Anabas testudineus, assembly GCF_900324465.2. Classification (NCBI taxonomy): domain Eukaryota; kingdom Metazoa; phylum Chordata; class Actinopteri; order Anabantiformes; family Anabantidae; genus Anabas; species Anabas testudineus. Next base: position 7,165,738 of record NC_046626.1, on the reverse strand, counting down.
GCTAACTCGCAGCTAACGATGTAGAAACATGAGAGTGGCATCAGCCTTCTCATCAAACTCTTGATAAAACAGGAAAGAAGTGTATTTCAACATGCTGAAGATTTCCTTTAATAAGGTTGCATTCATCCACTGACGAATACAGCACGGCTAAGAGTTGAACTCGATTTGTCCAAAGGTCAACAGAAACATTTTCATCTTCGATATTTGTTGTTTTGTATGTAAATGTGCAGTATTCTTTGTTCGCTATGGGCTGTTTAATGCCTGTTGTGTTTCACTTATTTGTAGTTTTTTTTTTTCTAAAACTGATGTATGCGTTTTCAAAGTGGCGCGGACGTTTTTGTGCGGATTGTCTATTTGCCTGCATTTCCTTAAGCTGCAGTGCATTGAGCTCTCTCAACCATTTCTTATGATGCCATACTGTAGCAAGCAAATCTACAAAACCCAGCTCTGAAATAGTGTAAGGCAAAATAAGTCTAACTTTTTTTTGAAGCTGTTTTCCCCAGAGCAATACGGCTTATGATGTTAAAAGTTTCCTACTGTTGGAGCCGCTCGACTACAAGGGGCTCAGATGTTCACTCAATCAACTGGGAAAGGGATCATATGTCTGTGCCAAATCACACTGTAGTTTGTTTGTGTAGCAGGTGGACTGTGTGCAAACAATAAAATCCAACCCAATCTAATTTGATTTTTGCAATGTTGTGCAGGATAGATAAGCTACAATCAAATGGTATGCTGGAGTTCTAGGAGAGGGAAATCATGCCGTGGGAAATCATGTACAGAAGGCTTTTCTGTAGATAGACGTTCTTAACAATGTTGTCTTCTGTAGGGTAAACAGCTTTCTGATGTTTACACAAAGGAGGACATAAATTCCATATGAACAAGCATAACATTCATAAAAAAATCATTTGACCCAAGAGGACTAGTGGAGTCCTTCAACAAGATAAAATTGAAAGGACTAATTAGCGCTGTGCAGATGGCCACCTAAATTTAAGTCCTGCCTGATAATAAAAATTAACAACTATTGAGAGGAATTCAAATCCCCCTATCTTCAACACGCAGTTTCTCTCACTCTATCAAAATTACAATATAGAACCACAATGAAACAGGAGAATCTGCAATGTACAAAATTAGCCCCGGGCTTATCATAATTTGCCTTGATTCAGACTCAAACATCTGAGCCTGAGGGCTGAGCGCGGGTCTGAGCGCTCAGAGACAGCGAGACTGAGCCGAGCTGAGTGCACCTGAACCTTAACCTTTCTCTATTTATAGACTTTAGTTCTGTCAATAGTTCCCAGAGTCTCTGATGAGTAGATGCCACTCTGCTTTATTTTCTGTGTTTCCCCTGGAGGTGCTTTTTGAAGGGACTAATGACACCTACAGTATGTGCTGGTTTCTACTCTGTTATCCACACTCCATCTATATGAGGCGTCCTCATTATCTCCAACTGCGCTCTCATAGGCAGAACACCTGAGCTGTAATTCTCCTCCTTGTTATCTCCTGCAGACTGGAGCTGCTCTTCATTATGTGTTGATCACGTTTATTTCAGTGGCGTGCTGTTTTTAAATGATGCTCAGACAGCTGCCTGTGGGACTGTAAACAACCATTTCTCCTCTGTCATTACCGTGGCGGTGGATATTCACACTGCTGGCTCTCCACGTGTTGAATGTGTTATGTGATAACAATACCATGCCATAATTTGATCTACGTAGATCCTCCTGGCATGAAAGATCTTTGTGAAATATGAAACTCCAGTAGCAAAAATATACAGTAATATAAAGACACTCAAATGCAAAAGTTGAATTTTAGAATTGCTTTTGAACAACTAATTATGATTGATGATGATTTGATTCCTAATTATTTAATATTTACATGGCATCAATCAAAAATTATCTGGAACAAATATAGAAGTACAACACAAATATAGAAGTACAACACAGTACAGAAAAGGACAGGGGGCTAAGTAATAAGGGCAACAGTGCATTTCATTGCCTAATTTCTAAATACCTATTCAATATATTTAATACATATTTAATAGCAAAGTATTGTGGAGTGTTACTAGTCAGCTGTGTTACCTTCAGTTGTAGTTATCTGGTCATCTTCCTTGTTTGTGGGCACACAGAGCTTGTGTATCAGCAAACTCCTCCAGTTGCACCTTTCAGTTCCCCGCAGTCAGGATAAAAGAAAATAATACTGGACCGCCCTGGCAACGAGTATGTTTTTAGCCCCAAGTTACAGCTAAGAAGAAACTGTAAATTTTTAAGGCACAGTTAAAAAAAAACCCAAGTGAACTAAGCTGTAATGTTAGTTTGAGTGTAATGGGTGAAGCCGGAGAAGGGTATGTCATCTTAAACAACACCTATCTCTTTATTAATTGCTTCTGTGTCATTGTGAATTACCTCAGATCTCTCCTTGATGTGTTTTCATCTTTTCTTGCTGCTTGTTAAAGCGATATCCAGTGCAGCTGACTGATATCTGGTGCTGTGGGGTTTTGTGAGTCAGACTTTAATGTACCATGATAAGTTGTGTTAGTTCATAATTTTCAGTTTTATTCCAACAACACGGCCGCTCAGGTAATCTCTGTAAACCCTAGGCCTACACAACTGCACATGCACGTCCTTCTAAAAACAGTGCCAGTGAAGGCATTTATTGTTCTGGGATAACTTTATTAGTGCTGTTTGCACCAGGACAGGTCGAATAATAATAACATTTTGTGGTTGGCTGTCACACTGTCAGCATGTTTAAAAAAAAAATTATCTGTGATTATTTTTTTAGATATGGATGAAAAAAAGTGAACAGCAATGAAGGTCATGGCAGCAGCGCTGTCAAGAATTTAAAACTACTTTTACTCCCGCTAATTATACACAATTATAATTATATTGGTTATATATTTACATAAGCAAATAAATGAATAAACAAAGTTACAGCATTTGATTTAAGCCGATTTCTATTAGAAATCTTCTATGGAGGGATAAAAAGTGTGATTTTCAGCCAGGTTCAGGTGAGAGAGTAATATCAAAATAACATTATATATGGACATGAGGTAAAAAGAGGGAAAGATAGTGGTCTACAGGCTACTACAGAGAAAGCGCAAGAGTGACTTTGTTGAAGTTATTCAGTATTTTACATAATACCATTACCAAAAAGTTTCACTGAACAAATCGACAGCTCTTAATTGCAGAAAAAACTGTATCACACTGAAATCTCTGATTGTTCATTCTGAGCCATTATTATTATCATGCACCACAACAGACCACCACTAATCAGGCTGCTGCTAAAAGTAACACTGTGTACATAATTGAACTGAGGTTAGCCAAAGTGAAAGGGGTTGAATACTTTCTGCAAATTCCATTTAAACGCCCCTAAAAGGTCTAATCCTAGTCACTGTCTACCTCTTCAATGGCTATCAAAGAAAAAAAAAATCCCCAAAGCTAAGGAAAAATAATAATCACATATATATGATAAAAAAATCACAGTCAATTTTTTTTAATTTATGGTGCTCTGAAAAAATCTATTTACCGTTTTGTAGCCACTGCCTTTTTTAATTACATTAAATAGAAAGCATTTTTTTGCCAGTGTGCATTACATGAGCTATGTGAAAGTGGTAACACAAACAATGTTGGCAGCAGTGCACCTGAAGTCAGAAGAAAATAATTAGCAAATTACAGCAGTTAACAGCGAGTTTACAACTATCCCAATAGTTGTCTGTAATTAATAGTTGTATTAACAACAGCAGATTCCTGAGGTTACTGTGCTTCTGTGCAATTTGTGTGATATTTCTCAGTAACTTCAACGGCCATTGGAGGACAGGAGACACATCCTGTTGTTTCCAGCAAAAAAAAAAAAAAATAACTAAAAAAATAAAAAGGGAAAAACTTGCTCCTCAGGTGGTTTTAGCAGTCAGCTTCCAAGGTTGTGCATTTATACTTAAGTTGTGGGTTTTTGTGTCCACACAAGTTGCATAAAGTATCTTAGTATGAATGGTGTGTAGCAGTGCAGCTGCACTTTCTCTCTCACATTTACTTTCTTCTTTTTCCTGTTTTTATTTTTTATTTTCCCTCAGATTTCATAATTACATCCCCTCTGTGAGTAAGCACTGATTAGTTGTGCCTCGTGTTGACATACTTTTGGCATTAAGGTCAAAAAATCTTACATTTGTGAAAACAGGGCAATTAAATGAACAGAAGGCCACCTGGAATATTCAATGTACTTTGTCCGGCCTTACTTCTGTACCCACAGCTGACAACATGGCAGGAAAGGTTAAAAGTGTTGAGATCGTGAGGACTGCTGAACCGGCAGACCAGGTTAAGGTTGCTTCTCTACATGAACTCTGAACATCTGGGTGAACATCATGGCCCGTGCCCATGAAGTACAATAAAAAAATTGGAAGATGCTTGTTTGGCCGTAGTTCTGACTCTAATCACTGATGTCATTCTGTCTTTGACAGTCTCTCCAGATGGCAGGAAGCAAGGGGACATGGCCACATGACTGCATCTTTTTTTTTCTGCATGGAAGATGGCAGAATATTTGCTGTATGCAGTGACAGATTGCTGGAGAAGACGCCTGCTTAAACTAAGTACAAATACCTGTAATGACTCTAATCTTGTGTGTGCTTCAAGTAGCACATCAGTAAAGCATGAGGCACTTTGTGTAAATTACACTTGCAGGGAGGTTCTGGTAGGAGTTTGCTCTTTTGCAGAGTCTCTATATAATTTCACATTTCTTCAGCTCTTGAATTGATTAATTTGATGCATTTCTGGTCGTTTCCCAGTAGTTTCAGGCTGAAAAGCCACATCACTCGAAAAGAAAAGCTTTTTGAAGAAATTACAGGTTAAGAGCATGCTTGAAGGCACAGCATCCACCCCGCCAAGCAAGTGTGCTCCTTAAACATCAGCCTCCATACATTCAGGAAGCAAGTCCTCGGGGGCTCACTGCTTCTCCGGCATTGAACGCGTTTCTTAATTTTTTCTCAAGATTGGCTTCTGAATGACACTCAGAGCGAATGTTATTATATTTTTCTGTCATCGATAAACCAGAACCCACTGGGTTTATTGCACTCATTTAGCAGGAAAATCATAAATTTCCTGTTGTAGAGAATAACTTGGCAGTGATGGCACACTGTATGTGTGCACGTTTCTTTTTTGTATCAGAGAAAAGTATGATTTTAACCAAATTTATAAGAACAGTAAATCACAAAGGGACCCACATAAAAAAAAAAGCTTATTGGAAAGTGTACTGCTTCTAATCCATGTGATTACAACAGACAGAGAAAGCTCTGGAACAGTGATGAGAGAGCTCCTGGTGTAGACGAGATTGCCATCTGGTGAAACATGGTCTGGAAAGAGGACAAGCAATCAAGACCTTGATCTCCGCTGTTTTGGCAGAATGGACTTTGCATGGACACAGATTGGTCCACCAGCCTGAAGGTGAGCATTACACAAGATGCGGACTGACAAGATGGAAACTGACGCAGAAAACACATGCCGACACAAATGCAATGACACGCAGCAGGAGAAGATCAATTGTGTCTTCTTGGCTTTCATCAAAGATTGTCAGGAAAGGAAATGTGTCTGTGCTTTTTCACAGCCCCTAGAGATTTATTTGTAAATGTCACACTTGTCAAATCGTCAGCATCTGTGTCTCCTGTGGATGCCATATTTTCCCTGGAACAGAAAAAAAAAAACAGCAGATGCAAATTAAAAAATAACCCACTGATATTTATTTTATTCTTTGGATGATTTTTCGGTCATCTGCGGGCAAAATAAATAAATAACCCTAAAATTGGAATTCCTTCTGCAGTTCTTATTTTAAATTAAGACTTCAGCATCAACATCAATATCATGCACAGATGTTGCGAGTACCACATCAGCAGACAAGTAGCATTCTCTAGTCTCTTCTCAACCACGTCTGTGTTGTCTCTCATTAAAAATGTTTGCCTGGGTGACACTATTCTATCTTTAGCCAACCGTGTCCATGTCATCTGTCACTGGGATCTGTTTAAAAAGCTGAGAGTCTTTATTTAGCCTAATTGTAGACATCAGCTTCTGTAAGGAACTGCACCAAGTTTCCCAGATTTTATGTTTGCCAAGAATATTTATTTATTTTAAAACAAAGGGACATGTTCTTTATAAAAAAACATGCTGTAAGAAATTGGTTTTAGTTGGAAAATCCGTTTTGGTGCGTCTAATATTCTGTTTGCTTAGTATAAGAAAAGTCAAAAGCTTGATGAAAAGCTTGTTTTTGATGAAACCTTTTTTTCAGTACTGGTCCAGGCAGAGCAGCTGCAAGTTCATTGTAGCTGTGACATAACATACACAGCATATACACTGCTAAAAAAAAACATAAAGGGATCAATTAAACAACACATCTTCCAGTTGAAAATCTTTATTTATTACATAGTGGAATGTGTTGAGAGCCAAAATAACATAAGAATGATCAATGGAAATCAAAATCATTATCCCATGGAGGTCTGGGTTCACAATCGTACTGAAAATCAAAGTGAAAAAGTCGGATCACAGGCTGATCCAACTTCTGTGGAAATGCCTCAAGACAATTCTAAATGAGGCTCAGCAGTGTGTGTTTATACAATCCCTACAACGTCTGGACATGCTCCTGATGAGACGATGGATGTTCTCCTGAGGGATCTCCTCCCACACCTGGATCAGGGCATCATCAACACCTGGACAGTGTGTGGTGCGATGTGGGGTTGGTGGATGGAACGAGGCATGATGTCCCAGAGGCGCTTGATTAGATTCAGGTCTGGACAACAGGCAGGCCAGTCCATAGTATCAATGACTTAATTATGCAGGAACTGCTGACACACTCCAGCTACATACTGTAAGGCCTAGCATCGTCATGTATCAGAAGGAACCCAGGGCCCACTGCACCAGCATATAGTCTTACAGTGGGTCTGAAGATCTCATGTAGGTATGTAATGGCAGTCAAGGCACTCCTGGCTTGCATATAGAGGTCTGTACTGCCCTCCAAGGAAATGCCTCCCCAGACCATCACTGACCCACGACCAAACTAGTCATGCAGGTTTGGTGGTGGGTCAGTGATGGTCTGATGGTCAGTAATGAGGCTGTAGCAGGCAAGTCTGTCACGTCTGTTACATGTACTCAGTGCGAACCTGCTATCATCCGTGAAGAGCACAGGGCGCCAATGGCGAATCTACCAGTCCTAGTGTTCTCTGGCGACTGCCAATCGGCCTGCACGGTGTCGAGCTGTGAGCACTGGTAGAGCAGTAGCGGCCCTGCTGCTGGGTTGTTGTCCTCCTACGTGCAATCACTGTAATGATTATGTGTGCCCTTTATTTTTTTGAACAGTGTAATTACTTACATACTGGTTCAGCAGGCGTACCTAACCTTTGCTTGTTACCAGTTAGACAAGGTCTTGCCCATCTTGCCACCTTAGTCCATTACATCCTGTATGCTGTTAAATCCCTTTGAAACATGGGAGAAATCTGCACGATATAATGTGAAGTACATTAAAATACAAATGTGCAACACAACACAAATTGTGTTGGTGAAAATCAGAAGAAACTATGCAAAGTGATGCACCATTATCATATCATAAAAACTGTTCTGCTAAAGAGGGGATTAGAAAAAAGCGGGAGCTATATGTTTACATCTACTTCAATGAAACCTGTTTGATAAATTAATTAAAATATAATATTATAATATGTCAGAGAATTCATTTCAGGAGCAGCTGATGGATCTCATTGTCAAATTGTTAAATTAACACAGTGAGTAATGACAGTTTTTGCCCTTCAACTCCACAGTGTCATTTATCATTGGTGAGTGGCTTTACCTGCCACAACGTCAACATGACCACATGTTGCAAACACAGCCAAGTGTCATTGAAAAGACATGGCAGGAGACCTTGCTTTTTGTCCACACCCATCCATCACAGCTCCTTCAAGTCAGCAGTGCATCTCCTTCAAAGAATACCCATGGTTTGTAGAAACTGGCTGACCTTCACTTCACTTGAACCAAACCACCAAAACATGAGAAATAGCGAATAATCCCAGCACACACACACACATTCCAATCTTTCAATTTCCAATCTGTGTTTGGCATAAAATGGCAACATGAGGCAATTGATGAATGGAGGATTTATGTGAGCAGTGGCCTACTTGAACGTTAGCGTGTGACTGATGGCTGCATCCATCACTTCAATGTCATTATTCAAAAGACATCAAGTAACTATCAGGAAAAGTGGGTCACATGAAGAACTTTGTGAGTGGACTGATATGACATTCGGGAGGGTTGCATCAGAGCAAGTTTGGCTTCCCACCTTGTGACAAATCGGAGCAGCACTGGAGTTCATGTCAGCGCAGTATCTAAATTAACATTATATGGGCGAAGGAAGGAGCAGAGACAGCAAAGGTGGAAGTTACCTCAGGGTCCAGAAAGTTAGCACATAATCCTGCATCGGAGGAATACCTGATGAGGACATGTTTATATGTATGAGGGCTGCTGCCACTTTTTATATTCCCATGAAATGGTGTAGCAGATGGTAATAAAATTCACACGCCTACATGTTAATGTTTCGTGCTGGGTGAACGTGTGTGTGTTCACGCATGTGTAATAGATGCATACAACATAATTATGAGGATGAGGAACTGTCTTGTCTCGTCTTGTCATGCTATTTTTTCCCCCTTTATGGGCCAAAACTATAGTAATGACCTGAATTCTATTGTGGCTTTTGGGGATGATTTTAAATGATACCACAGTTGTGTGAAGCACAAAAACAACAATACAAAGATCTTAGACATAAAGTCTACATGCAAACAGTAAATCATGTTATAAGGAAAAATCACCACGAAATTTAGAAATTGCTTTTACATGCACTGAAACAACCTGGTTACTATAAAACCTCTCAGTCAAAGCGAATATGTTTTAAGCATGAGGACCTTATTTTGAGCGAATTGGTGACTCACAACAGTTGGGTTTGTGTAAACAAACGTGTCTGCCATATGTACAGTGCAAAACATGACGGCAACAGCAAGAAAAGCTCCAACATAAGAAAGTGATGAGAAATAATAAAGAAGCGTGTGTATCTGTATCTGCTTCACGTGAACAGTGTCAAGAATGTTGAAATAAATGTTCAGTGTATGAAACAAGCTGCTAGTATACGTTTCTATAACATGGGTTACGCTGCGGGCACTAGTGTGGAGAGTCCACGTGGACCCTCGCGGTCTGTAGAGATGATGAAATTAATAGCACGGATACTGCAGCACACACAGATGCAGAAAGTGGTACAACCAAATCCTGTGTCCAAATCCTGTGCAGCCTTTATTCAGTTTAGATCCACACATTTCTGTGAGATCTCAGCACTATTCTTTGTTTTATTTGTGTGTGTGTGTGTGTCTCTGATGCCCTTACTTGCCACTGTGCTAAAGGAAAATCTATTGTGTAGGTTAAAAACGGAAATATACATTATGAGATTTATAGGAGCTTAATTGAACTGTGTCTCAGTCAAACAGATTTACAGCTCCTGATAAATGAAAACCACTGCGATCAGGGTCTAAACAGAATACCATGAATATTTGGATTACTGTTTAAAAGTCATTTTTTTGTCACCACCTTAAGTGGTGCTGACAAGTACAATGTGTTGAGCTGGCCAAGGCCTAAGTGCTGTAGAAAAGGAGCGTGATACATGGCAACCTGAGGGCAAATTACTTGCTAACTCCTCACATAAAAGAACATTATGAGTACTCTGGAGCCTTGAGGGCTGTCTTGATGCCTTATTATCAAAAGTTTTACCGTACCGTAAGAAATGAGAAGGAGATGGAGTCCATAAAGCAGTAAAAAAGGCATGAATTTAGAAAGTATAGGACAGAAAAGATACATGGAGAGAGTGAGATATTTCTTTATTCAGTTGCTGATATTTCCTAAATCATATGTATTTTTAAGCAGTGCAGGGGGAAGCGAACAGAGTGAATTAATGCTTGTATAAGAGCAATGGAAGTCTCGTGACCATGCACACTACAGCAAAGGTCTCCGATGGACAGCTGAATTTACTGGATCAGCTCTAAGTTTCTGTTTAGTAGAGCTTAAGCAGATTTTGTTAGATAAAATAGAAACTCAGAGCTAAAAGAAGATAAAATATGAGTGGATCCACATTGATGACGACATGGTAGCTTTCTGTGTGGAGACTCCCACCATCCAAAGACATGCATGTCAACTGGTGACTGTAAATTGCCCATTGGTGCCAATATGAGTGTGAATGGTTGTTTATCTCTACATGTCAACCCTGTGATAGACTGGCGACCTGTCCAGATTGATATTAAAAACTTTATCTGGACATATAATGTATAAGTCGTGTTAAGTGGATAGGTTTCCTCTTTTTGTTAATATCCTTTCTTTGCAACTCAGCGAGAAAGGATTGTACTTGTACTCGTACAGGGAAGGACAACAAAGGGATTTTATCTCAGACCTTCACTTGAGCTCAGTATTTAAAACCCTTGAAGTCCTATATTAGCTTTAGTTATACATTTGAACACATTTCGGGCTTAAGGAAAGAATCTATTCATGGCCAGTATGAACAGAAGCATAAACTGATTTCAATGTATAAAGGGATTGAAATTTTAATAGTTTGCTTGGAAAACAAACTATTAAAAATTCTTTTTCTTTAGTTACTGACTTACACTGTTGATATATTTTACTGAAGGTGATAACTGAGAGAGGGGAAATGACTTTGCTTTGAATACTTAATATTTTCAGGTTTCAATTAAAATGATGTGCAAACTGTGATTTCTTTGTGTATGTCTTTGAAATCCTTTCCAGGGAGAGACCATGACATCTTCTATGATGAATCAGTGAGGTGTTTTTTGAGGCTGTTCAAAACTAAAAAAAAAAAAAAAAAACACACTATTGAGAATACAGTGCTGACATAAAACAGATTCCTTCAGTGTTGGGGCAAGGTGAAGGTCAAGACGCTTCACTTTTATATGACTTGAACTTGCACATTCTGTCATTTATATGCAATGATTTAGTATGATCAAAATGCATTTGAGTGCACACTGCAGTGACTCTATGTGCCTAACCTTCCTTCAGCTAAATACACATACAAAAGAATAGAGCCCGATATGCACTCATCTTGACTTTTGCTCTCGAATCAATGACAGTCTGCTTATCTGACAAATATAGCAGCCATCTGAGGATTCATGTCCTGCCATGACTCATAATAATAATAATAATGATAAACAAATCCAGGGTGTGCTAGTGTAAGATTGTTTATTCCAGACTCTTCAGGGTCCAAAGTTGAAAAAAACATTTTGCACACATTCTCTGTTTTTTGTGTAATAGAAAAAGATTGAAAACTCGGCCGTTTGTCTATTCATTTCAGACGGAAACTGTCTTTTCAGTGGAAGCACTGAATCATAATGCTCCACACAGCTGGAAAAAAACGAATGTGTTCACTTTAACAGTTGACTTTGACCATATTAGAAGCCAGATTTTAAAAATGTATGTTTTCCACTGGATTTCACTGAATCCCAGACTTTCATCATTATCCACTTTGTACTTTCATCATTCCCCTCTGCTTTCTCTGTGTCTTTAAAGCTTGTATCCTTTTTTTAAAAACAATTTTCTATTCTTTTCTTTTGTTGCATGTTTATTTCATGTCTTTAACACCTCCTTTGCATTGTCTTTGTGTGAAGACTGTGCTATTTTGATAAACCTGCACGGGATGTCAGTGCTGAAGTAAAATTTTCAAGGACAGAGCATTTCACATCTTAATTGATTCTGTGACTTTTATGAGTTTTCTGGGGTTTAACTATTTTGTAACACTGTGTTCAGATGCAATGATAACCTAACTCTGATGAAAAAGCAACGCTCACATGATGACACATGAGCTTCTCTCTTCCCCTTTAAAAGCAGCAAATGTAGAAAAGAGACTAAGAGAGAAAGTCCATCTCGATAAATGATGAGAATATCAAGAGTTTATTTAGATTAAAAATGATTAAAAATGCACAACAGTAAAAAATCTTTAAAATAAATCACTATAAATATGTCGGAGATGAACAGGAAGCTAATCTATACTGGTGCACAAACTGCTGGAATATCTGATGGTGCTGGAGACCCATTGTGACGCCAACTGCATTAATCCACAGGATTTTAGCTGTAAAACTTGGAATCTGTGACTAAAAACTTTCCTGTCTCATGTTTAGAAAATCAGGTAACAGCTTATATCTAGACTGAGCCTGTCACCATGTGGCGAAATATAAATAACTGTCGAGCTAAGGTGAGGGAGGTGACGTATATCTCGAATACATTTTTTCACCTGCAGTGTGATAAATACAAGTGTGATAAAACTGTTACCCAGTGTATTTGTAGTGTTTTTACATTAATCAAGGGTTCATGATAAAGCACAGTAGAAAGAACAGCAACTTTGCATGCAAGTTCACTTAATGGTAAAAATGCATAAGGGGACAGTCAATAAAAGTGAGAGCTGACATTAGATCCAATCTGAAACATAAAGCAACACCAAAAATATGGATTTCCAGACATACATTGTGTTGAGTCGTTGCTTTGGTTGTTTCCATTTAGACTGCATTACAGCTTTTTGACAGCTTTGACGCTTTCAACTTTTCACATTCAGTGTCAGTGACATTGTGACCCCCAAGTAATTACTCTACTGAGCAGTAGATAATTTTCTCTGTCAGAAGAGAAAAATACATCCTCTGCTGATGTCCTGACTTTGACCAAACCAGTGACACGGAGGTACTGTAGTATTTATTTCCAAGGCATTTACTACATAATAACCATTCCAGGTTATTGCACACTTAGAGCTATAAAGTCATCATGAGATCTCAGTGTTGAACATATGGTGCTATGAACTATAGGACTGCCAAGCCACCCCGGAGCCATAAAATCACAACGCATTCATTAATGTTAAAACTTTGACATCAATCACACTAAAAGTGTTCTTTTCCTTTCCCACAGCACACAAAGTCACACGAAGAGTGCTGAGTTCTGCAGTCATTATAATTGTACGGTAGGTGCATTTATGATCTGTTTATACATAACAAATGCAAATTGCAAGACTCAAACATAATTGTAAGCTTTAGCATTCTGTATCCTAATAGTCACTTCTGGATAAAATGCACTGTGTAACCCCAACACTTGATGAGACTGCAAAGTGCATTACTAAAGAAAATATGGTAAATTATACTGTATGAAGTGCTGTAATGGCCGGTTTGTTTAATTTAGAAATATGACAGAGTTGTTTGACACTGATCTGGGGAGAGGATTCTGCTTTATTTTTTGCTCCTCATTATAGCTGAGCTCCTTTGTCTCCTCTTTTACTGTACATTGTTTGTAATCACGGCCATCAGGCTGTTATCTCACTCTTTACTGCTACCAGTGATCCAGAACCGAGGCAGGATTTTCTTTTAGTTTAAATGAATTAGTTCCTGGTATATATTTATTATCCCTTCTTATCCTTGGCTATTGTTTCAGAATGAATTGCAAAAGACAGACTAGATGTCTATTCAGTAGGCTAATAAACATTCATGAAAGACACAACAAAGAAACAACATGTTTTTCCAAATGAAAAGAGCTTTCCGGTCTTCAGGAAGTCAAGCTATGAGGAATTTTTACAATGGATATTCATTATAAACTGTATGCCATTGTTTTCAGCTTTTGAAAAACATAATCAATGTGTTAGACATGTTTGCTGCTTAATTAGTAAAAAAGAGAAACTAATGGGAAAGCCAAAATATATTTATTTAAAATAGGCAAATTGTTGTGATATTACTGAATCATATACCATTCAATTGCAAATCTATTTTCATCAAGGCTTGTTTTGCAAATAAATCAGTACATTCATTTGTAGGTATTCAAGATACCACATAAGTGATACAAGGTCATGAGGAAATAATTGAATCAACAGGGCCTGAGAGACAGGATGATCAGAAACAACTCTTTGTTTGTGCTGTGATAACTACCTGCTGTCACGCAGTATAACAAAACAGACCTGAGTACATCAGTACAAGATGATGACTGCTGAAGGGATTTGTTCGACTGTCGCACCTATAATGACACTTGTACATTAATGCCGCTTGTGTCAAATGTAAATGTCACACCTTAAGTGTCAAACTGTGATACAACCATGACTGGAAGGACAATAGGGCCCAATCAATGATAAATAATGACCCATGTTTAAATGTGGATCCAAATCATTTGCATCCATTCAACTGCAGACGTAACGAGAAATACAAAAGAGCAAAGGTGGAAAACAATAATCACATCCTTTTCATTCGTAGAAAAAAATGTCAATACAACAATAATTTAAAAACCTTTTTCCTGCTTGTTGTTGTTGTTTGTTGCCTGCTGTTCTTTTCTCACTCCTCTTTCCTTCTCTCCTCTCACCCCAACCGGTCGAGGCAGATGGCCGCCCACCCTGAGCCTGGTTCTGCTGGAGGTTTCTTTCTCTTAAGGGAGTTTGTCCTCCCCACTCTCTCCTTGTGCTGCTCAAGAGGGGTTGTTGGGTTTTCTCTGTTGTGATGTGATTTGGCACTATACAGATAAAATTCAATTAAATCAAATCACCACAAGTCCTTCATTTAAAATATTCCTAGAGTAATAGTACCTGTGTACTCTAAAAGTACAAATAAAAAATGCATGGCTTGTACCTAGAGGTGGACTTAATGAGCTACAGTTAGGCAGCATGCCTTCAGCTCTTCAACAGGCCCACGGTGATCTGCACGTTGCACTGGAAATCTTGATTAAAGGGATTTGAGTAGAAATAATGGTCGCACTCTAAACAATGTGTTCTGAAGCTTAATTACTGACAAAGTAGATGTGCAAGGAGTGTGCTGTAGTCACCACACTCGCTGTTACCATGGTAACCAAGGGGGGGGTGCCAAATCAACGGGGACTGACATCAGGTCAGGTCTACACCTTCAAAAGGGTTAGGGTTTAAGATGAGATCAGTCTTTGGTGAAACTGCCAACAGTTCTTAGATCAGTTATATTTAACACTATATATATATAGTTGTCAAATAGCATTGTAAAATCTCAAATATTATGGAGGAGAAGTTCAAAGACTCTCAAAAATGTCATTATGCACTGAGTAAATGTCCTTGCTATCGTTGATAAAGTAGCTGTGTGTAACAACCTCCAAGTACGTGTCTCAAATCTCTTGCTTCAAAATATCTTTGTGCCCAATGGATAGAATATGTAATAACACGAGAACTCACAAGATACAGTGTGAAGCCCAAATGATTACAGCTACACGTATGATCAATACAGCGATGTGAGACGCAGATTCCTTCCACTGCAAAGCTGAAGCTGTCTGTGGGGCTGAAAAGTAAAAAGAAAACCACTAAGATGAAAACATTCCTCCTCTCAAATGCATTCTTCTTTATTTTTTCATACTTTTATGCTTCACCACTCTTTATATTGATTGTAAGCCTTCCGTGGCTATAAAAATATTTTTCATGGTTTTTCTTTATAATCTGCAGACAAAATGCAAGTGTAAGGTACATTTGCACGCGCGTGCGCGCACGTGTGTGTATGGGCTTGTGTTTAGAGGGGGTGGTAATTGTGTGCGCGTGTGTGCACGTGTACACACAAAATATTTCTTTAATTTAGCTTACTGAAGCATGGGGACTCACGCCCTGCACCGGTGTTCATTTCAAACTCCCATTTGTATTGCACATTTGGAATGCAGATGAGCTTCACTGCTGGTATTTTAGCACTGGCTGTTGTTCTAATGAGGTTTCTGTAAATGGCTTTCTATTATACAAGATATGGTGCTTAGAGGCAAGACACAGAAATATGTTGACACAGACCAGTAGGATAACCTTAATGAGCTCAGACTGGAGAGTTCTCAATGTAGATATGCAGATACAAAATCTTGTCATTAGGTGTGATAACTTGCAAAGTCCTATGATAAGTGGACTGGTGTTTCCTTCAGGGCAATGTTGTTCTAACTGCTGCCTCACTCTACTTAGTTACGCATAAAAATCAGTGCTGATCTGCTGAGTGTCACATTCCTCTGAACTAATATTTGTTCAGATGCCCCAGCAGTATTTTCACTCTATTTTGAAGCACTGCAAGTGAGTCTGTACCCACCTACTCCTCTTACACACTCACACAGTCAGATGTCCTCACTCCAGAGCTCCCGGGAATGAGAAGGATCGATGATGGTGTCTGCACCTTCTGACCTGCACTCTGAGCCTCTGCCATCCAACAACCGAGTGGGATTAAAAAAAAAAAAAAGAGAAAACACCACAAACTTGCCGTGAAATGAGATAGTGACTCTGAAAAATGCGTGTGGCTCTATGCTCTTCATGCAACGAAAGGTCCTTGAAATGTGCTCACACTTACACGAGAGCCATCTTAAAAACAAAAGGCTGAAAGTGAGGTGGAAATGTACGTTAAAGTGCCACTGAACTTTGTCCGTTTATCCATGCTTTGGGCTGTCATCGATGCTGGCTCTCTGAAGGTTAGTTCATTTATGAAACAGGATCAAACTTTGAAGAATGCACAATAAAAATACACAAAGCAGAAACAGAATAAAACTGGTCGTGTTAAAATAAAACCTCGCTTCAGAAGAACAAAAATGAAACGAAATCACATTTAAAAAATCACTTTGAGCCCAACCTGTTTACATCTATATCTTCACTTGAATTCTGCACTGTAATACGAAGTTTGTTCATCTTACAAATTAAAGATTTAAAAAGCAGAATCCTTTTGATCAGAGAGTTTCTTTAAATAGACAGCGATCATGTGAAAGTCTGTGTTTAATCTTTCAGAAAGTTTAAGTGCGTCGTGGCACAAAGCTGAGACTGATATTCCAGTATTCAACTCACTAATATCACTAATGTGTGAGACTTGTAATCTCGACATTCACACTCCTGAAGCATCACTGCCTCCAGGCCAGGACTGTGGTCTGTGAGCTGATCACCGTTAAACAAACATTAGCTCTAACAACTGACAACTAGCCAGCAAAGACAACTTTGGTGAGGGTGACTTCACACCTCGATGATTTAATTTCACAACGTAAATCAATCAAACTGCTGTGTGGCTGCACTCGTAGTGCATGCCCAAGGGAAATTAGTGATCTCAGGTCAGTTATTAACAACACAGAGGGAGAACATGATAATTCAGAGACGTACGTAGAGTGCCTTCATTTTTATTTTTTAAGTGCATCACTCACACAGCTGCCTCAGAGTGGACACAGTCTAGCTAATGTACTGTAGAGCCAGACTGTCCTGCTTGCAATGTCATGACTCATTAACCCAAACGGAGCATGCAGCTCAGAGGCCCGTGGGCCAGAAAGAGGTCTCACACAAAACAACTCTGTCTACTACAAGATCCACTTACTAATACAAATTTAATTTGCCACATGCATTTAGGAGGGAATATAATTGCTGTGTGGATCATGTGGATGCTCTTATACTCACATGACTTTGGACTCATGATGTTGGTTTAGGCAACCTGCACTCTTGGTTGTCTCGAATACTTTTCTTTTCACAAATTGTCCCTTGTCAGTGCTATATCTGCAATTTTAAAAGCGTTTTTTTTACACCTGGTACAAATGTCTGGACGTATATGTGTGCAAACTACTGCTTAGTTTCTCATAACAAGTGTCAAGGTTTTAGAAACAACAAGTCCAAATAGCAGAACTAATAAATAAAAAGAATTTAAAAAATGCATGTATTTAAAACAACTTCAGATGGCATTTGATGGGTTTTCTGCATAATTTAATAATAAAGTTATATTATTTTGTAAGATCTTAAATCTGACATTGTGAAGTGCCTCAAGATGATAATTTGAGCTCAGTACGTTTAAAACAGTATGGTTTGAGCTATATGCCATGTGATCTTCCAGTATATGGTTATCAGTGAACACAAAGTACAGCACAATCAGATGTTTTTTGTATTGATTTAGTTTTAAACTGAAGTATGAATTATATGAATATGAATTCAACCCATTATGGCTTAATAACTTATTACAATTCACCCTGAGGGTCACATGAATGTCACTAAAATTGCCTAGATTAACTGTGCTATCTGCTCGTTGGGGAATTTTGATGAGGGATCAAACATATATTATATAACATATTAAAAATATCAGCTAATTTCAAATGTTGATTTTGTAGCTGAAGTTAGAGAGAGAGAACATAGATTTAGCTTCTTTAGTATTTCCAATTACATATTAAACATGTAGCATTCTAAGCATACTGCAAAAGTTTCTACTGGATGTATTTAATCATATAAAAATGTCAGAGGATAATAACAAAGAGCAAGTGGCATTAGAATTAAAGTATCACTGTATGTAACCTATGTCCATGAGCAGGTGTTGTTAAACGTGACTTCACTTTGGGTTTATTCTTGCCTTGAACTCCTTCCCTAAGTAAAACTTAATTTTAAAAAGAATCCCTAATCCGAAGTCCTAATCCTCGAGTACCAAGTGAACCGAGTAAAATGAGGACTGGTCAAAATGACCTGACTTCCCAAAAATGTCCAAAGCTCAAAATGACTCTCGCAAGCAAAACAGAACTGAGTCCACAAACACACACATGTACTTGCTCCGGTTCTTGATCTTCTTTCCAGGCAGGGATTTGGACACACTTCATCCGCTGGACAGCATAATCTCAAACTCGCTGTCTCACCCACCGCACTAAGAACTAAGTACAGGAAAGCGCGAGTGTCATGTGAGCTGTGTGTGGCGCGAGAGTTGTCATGACAAAAAACAAGCGGCAGAAGCAGTCATGAGGACCACGAGCTCCTACAGAAGTAACAATAACAGAGAGGAAATGATTTCCATAAGACAGAAGAGGAGCAGTGTGTGAAGAGGAAACACTGCACATGTGCACAGATGCTGATAAGTGGACGGATAAGTAGACAGACAGATATGTGCAGTGACAGGGAATGGTAGAAGAAGAAGAGCACATGAAAAGAGCAAAGACTTAAAATTCAAGTAAGAGGCTTAGTTTTAGTCGATGGACTCTTTTCAGTGTCCTTTGCAGCTTTATGAAAGCTGACAGGGCAGATTATCCTGACAGCAAGAGGGTCAGAGCGAATGTCATGTCTGTCTTTGAGCACAAAACCCAACAATTCCTTGCATCAATAACATGGTTCACTCACTGTCAAATATAAAATGTTACATGACATGGTCAGAACGTGTCCTACTTTTTGTTCCGAAACAAGGACGCTGTAGAGACAAAGCAGGTGCTTTACTGAAATGAAAAACAAACAAGACTGAGAGTGTGAGCCGCGCAGGTGGGTCTGCGAGGGTGCAGTCAGACACGCTGGTGCTTTGAGCTGAATACTACACGGGACGCCTGCATCCTAACAGGCTCTCTTCTAAAACAAATGCATTCTGTGGTAGATCTATTTTAGCACTGATGATATATGTTATTACACCAGCATGTTAGCATTTGCTAATTAGCAGTAAGCACAAAGTGTGGATTAGGCTGACAGAAATGTAATTAGTTTTGTAGGCATTTAGTCATAAAGCTTAAAGGGGTGAGGATATTGAAGCTTTGCAATAGAGGAAAAGTCACCAAAGTTATTACAGTTCATCCTGATGGAAAAAATGATTTTCTGTACTGAATTTTATAACAATCTTTGAGTTGTCAAGACATTAAAGGTCAGAAAGGTCAACGTGCTGGGGGAGTTAGCAGAAACACAAGACACCATACAGTAAGCCATTAATTTCAAGTTGTTGCATTTCATCCTCTGGGGACTATGAATGTGCACAATTTACTCTAATGCATCCAACAGGTGCTTTCTAAGTACATTTTGAACTGTTGGTGCTGTCGAATAATTTTCCCATTGTAAGCTAATTAGTAACACAGCCTAATCTAACGATAGCTGAAGGTCATGCTTTGTTTCTGCAAACTGCCACCTGTACAGTTTGAAAGCGTTTGGAGGTACTCTGGAGAGCGAGCACACTGGTTTATTTGGTCACAATGCGACAGTTTTCAGAGTGTGTACACAGCTTTGCCCAAAGTGAGGATGGACATATTAGCAATTGTTTGGATTAGAAGTGATGTGATGTATTCAGCTCGTGAACCCTGGCAAAAAGCTCATGATGTTTTCTTTTCACGTGTTAATGCGCCACCGACCAAGGAAACATTACATATTCACTAAAGCCTTTTTCTCTGCTAAGGCGTACAAAAATACATTATGAGCAATTATGATGCATGAGGAGCATCATGAGGCTGTCAGATGGAGCGCTCATAACATTCATCTTATATAATAATAATCCAATGATGACTTTGTTTTTCCAAGGTGACTTGACTAGTTCATCAAACAATCCTCAGTGGCTCTCTTTGTGTCTCTGAACGGCCTGGCAATCTGACTGAAACGCCCGGGGAGCTTAACCCTGATTCTAAGGCCAAATGTGTCGATCAATATAGTGGCCCAGCATGGGAAGTGCAAGTTCATTAGTGTTTCACAGCTGCAGCTGAGAAAATAAATGATGTGAACTGGTTCAAAGAAAAAGAAAAAAGATTTTCGCAGTGAAACTGACTAAATTGTTGCATGCGTTAGAGAAAATGTGTTTGTGGGGTACACACATGTGTTCACTTATTTACAAATCCTTTTACTAGACATGTTTCAAAGACACGTTTTTCTCCTCCCAGCAAACCACTTAATTTTCACTATCATAAAAATCTATACTTGCAAAAAGATCAATAATCCATCAAAAACATACAATATGTGTTTTTGTTTCTGTCTATGTTAATTGAGTAGTAATGCCGGCCAGACTTTTACTGATTAAAAACATTACATACTAAATATCTAAGAAGCTGCACTCCTAAAAACTGGATGAACAGAAAAGATGACATGATAAAAGAAAAAACACAGCACTCTGTGGCATCAATTTCAACTCCAATATGAAAAGCATGAAAGCAGCTGGAGGAAATAAAGTCCCTTTCAGACATGGACTCCTTTTCAGTAACCTGACGGAATCTGAAATGTTGAGTTTTATGTCCAAATGAGCATTTTTTTGTAAAAGAAGAAGTTACTAGGTCCGGCTTAGTATGCTATCTGCAAACCACTAAATGGAAGAAAACGTCAGATTTGTGCCAGTGAACAAAGAATAGCGGCGAGACCAGTAAGGGTCACATATTTTCCTCAGGAGTTACTCGAGCCCAAAACAAATGTAAAATGTGAGTGAGCTGAACTTATTGTTGCCTAGAATTCTCCAAAGAAAAATGTTGTTATTGAAAATTAAAATATATTTTCTCTTTTGGTTGACGCAATAAAAAATGAAATATTTGAATGAGATTAAGTAAAAATAGAAAAGTAAATCAAGCAAGAATAAGAAAAAAGAAAGGAAAATTGGCATAACAATGTTTTACTGTTCTTTATAAATGCAGCACAAAAACACTTGAATACTAGTGATTCAAAATGTCTTAACTCATGGACATCTGACTGTTCATTCCAGGTAAACCTTATGACTCCTGATGAGTTTATAACTTGCCCATAAGTTAATCAGACATTTGAAGTCGACTCACTAAAAAGGGTTATCTCTTCATGAGTTACGGATATTCCTCCAAACAAAAAACGTAAACATAAACTGCACATAAGGAATACACTAATTCATTTTCTGCATTATGTCTGCATTACATCACACCAGAACGCCTGCTGAACACAATTCACAGAACACTTTGCAGATGATTTTGTTGGCAACTTTACTGAACTGCTGGTGAATTTTTTTTTATATTTTCGAGCTGATGTTCCCCGAAACAAGAGTGCAGAGGAGTCCTGTGGTCTATTTGAAACATTTGATCTGTTGCAGCAAGTGCTGTACAATAGATTGAGTTATTAGCGAAAGTGTTGAGGCAACAACCTTCAAATTCACTGTGAGATCTTTTAAGAGATGTCTGGCTTTTTTTTTTCTATTGTCATCAACAGTGATACCAATAATGAGCATGTCTCATTAAGTAGCAATTTCTTTGGGAACAAATCAAACACACCAGACAGGCCATTCATTTCTCTATGTCAAACAAAGGATCCAGACCATTACTGCAGGTGCACAGGAACAATTCAGTAAAGACAGTCAACATCTGGTGCTATCCGAGCTAAAACTCCAGAGGATGTAGATAAGTACAGTACCTTAGCTTGCCCTCCTGCTGTTATGACACCCTGCCAGCCAGCTTTTTCTGAAATGTTTGGGGAATGAATGTGCTGAGAACTGTCTGTGTTTTACTTCTATCAGAAATTTCTCTTCTAGAAAGAATAATATTAAAAAACGACACGGCTAATCCCCGTGCAATCCCCTATATTCTCTGTAGTGTTGACAGAGCTGCTTTGATTCAGTGTGACGATGTTTTAAAAAGTAAATAACCATTTGGACTGATTTTAATCTGTCTGATAGATAGATTACATAGATTCACAACAAAACCTGTGAAAAGTATATGAAGGCTTGCAGGAGCAATGAAAAGAGGAGAGCACAGAAGGCAGTTATCCGTGTCCGCAAGAATGTGAAACATTAAGCACAGAGAGAAGCAGAAAAGGAATTAATCACCAATGGCTTTGAATTTAGACTGATTTCCTTCTGCAGTTTATTCTAAGCATCTGCGGCAGAAAAGGTGAAAGCCTTTTTTTTCCCCATCTCTATCTTTACGTTAGGCACGGATATGTGTTAAGTGATCTAAGGTTATGGTGAAAAGATAAGATTTGATTGCTACTTTAAGCTGCATGAGAAATATTATGGCTTTGAAATCATCATTCTCAGAAATTCTGTGCAGTGAATATATTTACATACACCAATCAGCCACAATATTATTAATGTCACCTTGTGGGTTTTAATGTTGTGTTGGACAGAGCCCAGCATGAGAAAAATGTAATGCTGGCCACGATCAACAGGTTTCAGCACTGATCTGTGTAGCTGCAGACACGTCAGGATGCCCATGACACCATATATGTTGTGGCAGGTTGTTGCCTTTGAAGTAAATTGATTTCCATGCTGCTCGTAGTAGGTTTGTTTGTTTTTGACCATATTACTAGAGAAACACATGGTGAAAAATATCATTAAGAGTTCATTAAAAGTGTCCCCACTTGATTAGACTCCTGACAATCGCACTCAATAATTACCCATCAAGCCCATGAAGGCCTTTTTTTTTTTTTTTTTTTTTTTTTGCATATGTGCTTCAATGCCGTTCAAAAGCACCAATCGATTTCAAGTGCATTCATTAGCACTGCTTTCACAGAGGCTATTTGTGGATAGAAATGCTGTTTCACTTCCTGAGTGGTGTCAGTGTTTAGTTACCTTTTCTCTGTGCAGACGCTCATTGTGTGACAGGTTTTCAGTATTCTGGGTCAGTCCTCCAATGCTCCAGTGTGACTCAAGAATGAAAGGGCATGTACATTGAAGAAGCAAAAATAGCAGCTGGGCCACAGAAGCCAATGCTTTGACAAAGCCTCGGACATGTGTGTTTCCTGACCTGAATAACCAAGAGAGCCGCTGAGCGCTGGACCAGGTAGGCCTGAAATGCTTTGGAAAACAACACTATTTCTCTTGCACATCTCTTCGGTGTGCACTCCTCCAACTTTCAGAAAGAGCCGTCGGAGAGCCGACACAATACTTTGCCCACTCCCAGATCTTAAAAAAAAGTCTGAATACGAAAGCTAATCAAAACCAGATTCATTTATTTTAATAAAAAGATCATGTTTAATGTGCTGAAACGATTGCTAATGTGCCTCAACCCCCTCACGCTCCTATGAAAGCTTCGGCTGTTTCGTTTCCAAACATCTTTTCTGCAATGCCTTTTCAATTACTCACACTAAAGTGGTTTCGGTCCAATCTCTGTCTTCACTCCAGGGTTAAATGGAATTAGCAAAGCTGAGACCTCATAGTCATCGGTTCCATTTTGTTCGCACTCTCACATTCACCACCTGCCAAGTTACGTTGCCTTTGCATTTTGGAGAGATTTTAAAGAACAATGAGCACACAGTGTGACTATGATCTCTTCTACACTGTGCTCATCAACCACAATTCATTATTTCCCTATAAAAGGTGAAGAAGAAGAATTACTCAGTACAACACATTTGTCTTCAGGGGGGAAACTACAGCGTGTTATCGTTAAGAACAGAAAGAAGTGGGCAAAACTCTTTGGGAGATGCCAGAGCGTTTGAGTGAAATTAGTCATTTTTATGTAATTTCAACAGAGATGATGCCAAGATTTCACATGGACACAGTCACAGATGCACAATCCTGCATTATGCAAAAGGCTTCATGTCAAGTAAGGTGAAGCCGAAGCTCTCCCCCCTTCCACTTCCTAATGGGGGAGGAAATCACAATATCATTCTTGACTTGAGATTACTTTGGCACATTGCATGTTACCAGGCCAGAGGCATTTGTGCTCGGGCATATTAACACCGCTGCCACGTCAAGACTTTTCACATCATACAATTCTGAGTTCCCTTCTCTCTTCTGCTGGAAGAAGTTGATTCAGCAGATGGTTGGGGCGCAAATGATCAAAATCGGCTACATTCGTCCTAAAGCTCAGCAGGCGGCCGGGGAGGGAAGAGGGAGGGGAACGGAGTGAGTCAAACGAGAGATGACAGAGAATTCAAATGGTGAAGAAGCAAAGTGGCTGAAAGAAAAAAAGAGAGACGGCTGGTTGGGGTGGTGGGAGGGAAGTTAGGGAGAGGGCGAGAGGAAAGCGAAGGAATGTGGAAGGAAGAGCGAGAAACGGAGGGGCTGCAACTTTTCAATTACAGCACACACAGACAACAAAGACCCAGATTTCAAGAGACTATAACAGTCTGCAGCCCGGAGGGAGAAGCTCATTTAGCCTCCTTCATTTCTCCTATCCTTTCTCCACGCAAATTACAATTTGGAATATTTAATGTGTTCCCTTTGTTGCACAAGCAAGTGAACACTTTCCTATCTTTACAGATGCCGCTTGTGCCAAGATCGGCTACTTGGGGAGGCGAATCCCCCCCCCCAACCCCCAACCCCCGTTGAAGGCAGGAGAAGCTGCTTGCTTTGAATTCCAAAGCGTTCTAGTTGATCGAGAAAGTCCAGACGTGTGTCATTAGACGTGACAGTGACTACAGCTATTTCGAGTTTGAAGATGCAACCTCTCCTCATTGAATTGACTGTCTTAACTTGAGCTTGAAAAAGAAAAGAAACATCCCCTGGCATCCCTGACCAAATAACATTAAAGCCAAAGGGAATCAATGGAAGCAGACTATTGATTCAACCTCATCATGGATAACAGACACCCTCCTCACAGCCCATTTAACACACAGAGGTCTTTGTCAATCAGGTTTCCAGTGTGAATGGGAGGCATAATGACAAGATGACTTGAAAGCGCGAGATAAAGGACTCTTTTTGTAAACATAAACATAAAATAGCACCAACATTGGCTCAAGAATATAGATTCTACTATTCTTTATTGTTGTAACCCTCATAGAGCAAACTCAAGAGTCAAATTTAAAGATTTATCCGCTGTACCTGTTGAACCTCATCTCTAAAAAACCTCCACCACAATTTGAAGGCTTGTGGCAGCTGACTTCCCTCTGTCATTCGCTGCTTACATAGCGGAAAACGTCCTCAACTGTGCATCTAGTGGTTGTGATGTGATCTCTTCTTACTGGGGAAAAAAAAAAAGCCATTACCAACACGAATCTCCACTAAAATGCTCTGAGTGGTCAAAGCAGTGTATTATTTACAAGTTGCAGGTCACACATTTCTTTTTGCATAATTTGGAATTTAACCATCCTTAAATTGCAGAGGCAGTTTTTTTTAATGCAAATCGTGTTGCGTGGAGGTGGCAAACTGAGTGCACCGTTGAACTTGAATCACATCACCCAAGAAACATGTTCCCTGATAATGGCTTGTAATTATTGAGTTGTTTTTTTTTTTTTTTTAAATCCAGCAATGTGCATCTCATCATAGGAGAGGTCAGTGTGGGCCACACAGACTGGTAAGCTGCAGGCTCTGAAGCTGTGGTGCAGGACAATAAAAGGGGGGGAGGAAACAGAAGATAATTGGCCTATTATCAGACTCTTTTTAACACGTTCAAAGAGAGGGGGGGACCCGCTGTGATGGCAAATAATGAGGGTGAATTATGTGAAGGTAATGGTGAATGATGGCAGCTTCAGTGATGCGCAATCATCACCACCCAGCTTTGCTCCAAACTTGGATCCGCTCAGACTGTATATTTTAGCCTCATCATGATGCACTTGCTCGCCCTTTTGCTATCTCACTTGGAAAAAAAAAAAAAAGCAGAGGAAGAAAAGCTCTCTGTGCTGAAGCGGGCGCTCATTCATCCACCAGCTTCTTACGCAGCAGAGGGGGGGGGGAATAACAGCTCACACGCACATTTGATTTTTTCACAAATCAACCACTTTATGGAGCGTACGGTGCAATAAGGGGATTTCACTCTGGATGGAGATATCTATGTTTTGCATTAGACCTTTTTTTTGGAAATACCTCTTTGCGCGCCGGGTATCCTCAGCGTGAACTCCTCTGTGTTCGTGTCTCCGTCGCTGCAACTTCTCGCCGAGGAGCGGATGGGTGCTCGGGTGCTGGAGCATCGTCTCCTGGAAATCAAGTGAGCACACGTGAAGTTGGAGTAAGGCGTGAATGAAAGGACTGAATAAAGGAGTTTTTCCCTCTGGATCACTGAACTGGAGACGGTTTCATTCGCAGCTCATGCGAGATCGGGAGACTTTTTTATTCTTTGCAGAATGTATAAGGTCCCTAATGAATAATTAGGTGAGTGTCCTTTCAGCATGGGGCTGAAATAAAACATCCGATCATGCAATTAGTCTGTTTAACTCTCTGTGTCTGTGAGAAATCTCCACCTTCTGCGGCCAGATCTTCACTGCGCGCCACTTTCTCATTCCTGAAACGTGTTAAACTGTCTGTCCTCCTCCCAGTCCGGAGAGGATGAGGTGTCGCTGGGTGAAGCATGAGCTGTCAGAGAATCAGTCATAAGCGGCTGTCTCTGCTATGGGAGGGGGCGGCTCTCAGCCTCTGGCTTTGCTGCTGCTGGACCTCCACCTCTGCTGCAGCCACAGCCGCCGCCGCCGCCGCCGGACAAGGCGACGGCGCCCCCGACTCCCTGGGCTGGCTGCTGTCGGATAAGGGACCTTTCCACCAGTCCCTGGAGTTCACGGAGGCTGCGGAGAGGTACCAGCAAGGCTTCAGCACCAGATATAAGATCTACAGGTGAGGCAGATGCGTGCGTGTGCGTGTGTGTAAAGCATTCACTGTGTGCGCACCATCCTGGGTTGTGTTTGTGGTGTGTGGCTTTCAGGAGTTTCAGGTTTGGGCTCTGAGTGTTTATAGGTTTTCATTTCCTCCAAACATGGCACTGGGTAATTTCACTGATGAGCACTTTGAGCTAGAGAGGAACTAATCAGGGGAAGCAGCTGCTGTAGTGTTTGGAATGAAAACCTGCACACTCTCAAGTTTGGCCTCTCAGGTATCACACCTGCACCACATTAAAATACTCCAGCTATGCTAAATTTGCCCTTTGCTCCCGTCTTTGAGGATACTCACTGAAAAAAAAAACCTATCTCATCTGAACAGCATTGAATATGTATTGCTCTCTTAGATTTAGTGCTGTTATTGTTGATGCCTTAAATGACCTCTGGAGCAGGAGTTCAGTCGCATGAATAGTGTGTGAACAGTCACATCCTCTCTCAGCTGCTGCTGCTGCCTTCGTCTAAATTTTCCTCACGATTGTTTTTCAGGCTTGCCATATGTTTCTGCTTATTTCTTTCTATTAGAACAGTTGCAATAAATTGATTTCAGTCCAACATACATGCAATAAGATATGTGTCTGAATATATATATAGATGATATATATGATGGCACTTGATGACATGTTATTGCTGTTACGTAAGTGCTGGGTGCCATATCAGTACCTTCAGTATCAACACAGGGATTATGCATCTTTTATGTTGTGGACCACACCAAGGGCTTCCTTATGACAATGACTTTATTGTCTGCATGTATAAATCAACTGGTCCATTATCTCCTCTCAATAATCTTTCAGACCATCAGGTTTATCTCTTTGCAACACCTGCATTATTTTCAGTGGGCCTGCTGCATAAACGTCCCCGTAGTCCCCTGACTTGAGGCTTCTTATTTACCAAACCTTTTCCATAATTACTGAAAATCATTGAAGGTGACAAAGTGAACAGCTTGGACTGTCGAAGGCAGCCACCATGTGTATTGACTGGCTGACATCTCATCTGAAGCAGTCGATCCTGCAACCTGTAAACTGCCTGCTCACATTTTGGCTGGTAGAAGGATTAGTGATGTAGGATAGCATATGAGACCCAACTCAGCATAAAAAAAGGAGCATCAGCGTGAACCAGTGCTTACTTATTGTCTTTATTTGATAAAATTAGGAGAAAATAACTGATGTAAACACCCACATTTATTCTTAGAAGTGTGTCAAATCTATATTTTGAGCCCTTTTAGCCTGGGGTCTGCTGTTCTACCCCTGTGGCCTCTGTCAGAGCTGTAGCATCACCAAGATCAGCATATGGCTGTCAGTCACGCATTAAACTGTCAGTTTGTCTCCTATAGCTTGTTTTCCTCGCTGTTGCTTACAGTATATACAGTAAAGCTTCGAGGTTTTATATCTGAGCCAGTTCATACAGCAAACACTACTGTTTCCAATATGTGCCTGCAAATGGAATAGCTGTAGGCTTAACTCTGGGCTGGATCTACACCACCCATCTGTCCACCAGGTTCAGGCACTCAGCCTGTCCCTCATTATGATGATTGGCTGTAATGACACACTCCACACTGTCCTGGATCGCCAATTATTTCTCTGCCGATTGTTTTTCTTATGGCAGAGATTTGATTGCCATCCCAGAGGGGGAGCGAGGTACACAGAGCAACAAGCAGCATCGGGGGGAGAGGAACCGGTGCTGTGGAGCGAGGGAGAAACACAGAGAGATGCTTTTTCAGTACCTTGAGTTCAGTGAGACTTGTGTCCAAAGGGCACAAGATAACAAATAGTGACAGCTGATGATGTGGGACTTTGTTTTGCACTTTTCCGCTGCGGTGGGAGTTACGTCGTCGCATTACAAGTCCTGTTTTACCCATGCAGGAGTTATTTAAAGCTTTGACAAGTGACAAGTCTAAGCCCCGTTAGATGTACGAGGGGCACTTCTGCAGTTTCTATGGGGTGTAGTGAAAGATTGTGGAGGAGCTTAGCTAATTTTAACAAGCAGCAATTACGATTTGGAAAATATGCACTCCCATTTGACAAAAAACTGGTGTGAAGCCTGACTGCAGAAGTGAATCTGAATATGTTTTTACACCAAAACATCACTAGTCTTATTTAAATTGAGCCATTCTTTTTTTATATATAACATTTTCAAAATGATATTTTGTGAATTACCCTTCATCTTATTTACAAGAGTTACATAAGAATCATATATAATATGGATACCACACATGTCTGTGGGCTAAGTATGAAGCCAGGTTCCAGCCATTTATTAGCTCAGCTTAGCTTAAAAATAGGAAACAAAGGGAAACAGCTGGTCTGCAAGGGTAACAAAATCACCTATCAGCACTACTGGAGCACAGGAATGAACACAATGCTGTTTAACCAAAAAGAAGAATGAATGCTAATAAGTTTAAATATCTTCATATTCACGTGAATCTATTAAGTAACTATCAAACTGTCTGCAATAACGTTATTTTCCCTGTTTTCTTTCCAAGATGCTAAGAAATTATACATCTAGTACTTCCCAACGTGAAGGTCAAAGGGCAAAGCCCACACTTATCTTACACTACCTCAAAAAATACAACTAGCTAGTTAAAAATCTCATACATCTTATACATCAAACTCCTCAGAGGATACATTACAGCTTCATTATGTGTTAACAACAAATGTGTGTGTGTTTGTGTGTGTGTGGTCAGTACACTGTACAATATACTGTATGTGCCTCAGTGTGGGTAACACACATTCACTTACTCCTTTGCTCTCACCACAGCTTGTTAAACAGCAGCCTGTGGCCTCATACGCTACTAAAGGCCTCAGCCAAGTGAGCAAAATGTGTGTGTGTGTGTGTGTGTGTGTGTGTACTTGTTTATTCATTTTCTGGTAAATCTGTTTATACAGTGACATTGTGTGAAGCCACCTTTCTTTTGACATCCCAAAGCAAGTCGCTATAATGTAAATCAGGAGATTTTGGAATAAGGTTAGGTGTTGGCAAGAAGGGTAGCGCTGAGGATTAAGGAGAATTTCCAGGAAATGAATGCTTCTCAGTGAAAGGTGATGGAAACATGTTTATGTGTGTTATGTGCGTGTGTGGTGTTGCAGAGAGTTTGGTCGATGGAAGGTCAACAGCCTGGCAGTAGAGAAACGAGACAGTTTTGGTGGCAGCGGTGGTTTGGCTCTGCCCCTCGACCCTGACTTCATGCAGACCATCCGCCAGCTGGGGAGGCGGCCAACTCTCCAGACGATTACAGAGAGTGTAATCAAGAAATACGGCACCCACCTCCTCCTTTCCGCCACGCTGGGAGGTACAGTAGAGTACGCTGAGATTCGTAGCAAGAACGATTCACACAGCTTCTGATTTAAGGTTTTTTTATTTTGTTAGCGCATGGGACACAGATTTTACCGTCTGTTGCTTTCTAAACAACAAAGCATGCAATCATTTTTCTGGATCAGTGTTTTTTTTTTTTTTTTGGGTCATAAAAAAACTCATCTTTCTGGTTTAGTGTAAAAAAAAATAAATTGGAGAAAGCAGCAAAAGACAGATTTAATATTTTTGTTTGGTTGTCAAAACAGCGTAGGTCCCTAAACAGAGCTTCATTACTTTTGTTCAGCACATCATTTATCCACCGCTGGCTTACAGTATCTTCTTACCCTTTAATAAATCAATATCTAGAAGAGTGGGTTTGAAATGTATAATGCAAATTTTAAGGAGCTATCCAAATATAAATTTAGTTGACAACTGCAAAGAGTGATGTGGTGCCCAGGATTTCTTAGTTTTTTTTACTTTGGCTTTGGCTTTAGTACAGAAACTGGCTAAAAAACCTGCACTAGACTTAGGATTTGGCTAGCGGCATCTCAGAAATAAAGACAAAAGGCTGTGCATTATTTCACTCTTTTATATCATGCAGATTTAATAAAGAAAAGACAAAGATTCAGTTGTCTCTCCGCACAGTAGAATCAACAAACAATCACCAAGCTGCTGATCTCTTTTCCTGATAGCTGATGTTCAATTGGTTTAAATGGGATTTTTGAGGAGGAAGTCCCTGTCCAGTGAGACCGCAGACCAGACTGTCAACAGGTGCCATATCGAATATTATCAAAACAAAACACAAAAATTCCTGTCGATTATCTTTGCACTGGAGCAACTACAGCATCTGCAGTAACTTAGATAAAGAAGGTATACTTATTTTATTATGCTTCAGTGAGTTTCCTGCTCACAGTAATGCTGCAAATATTATTGAATTTATGAAGTAATAAAGTAGACTAGAGAGTTATTAGTTACAGTTATTCTGACACCGGAGCAGCATTGTTGCATAAACGTGAAATCTTTGTTGAATCTGAATTGCCTCTACTGTGATACTGAGCCCAACCGCAGTCAGTTAATGTGCTGTTTGCTGAAATGTCTGGCGTTTACCTGACAAGGACCTTTAGCAAACCGTGACAACCAGGAGGCAGAAGTTGCTTTGTTATAGAGCCACGAACAATGGTAGGCTGGTTGCTCCCAGTTTCCTAATGTCAGTGAGTTGGTTACAGTCAGCTTTCTTCAGAAAGCTGATTTCCTCACTGTCATATAAATGCTTTTTATAATCTGGCTAAAGAAGGAGAGACAACTGATTTGGAGAAAATCTCATTTATCTGCACGTGTATCGCTCGCATTACCAAATAATTCACATGGAGCGGCTCTCCACTAAGTGCTAGTGACAAGGGAACAGTTTGGGAAAAGGTCCAGTGATATCTGCATTGGCAAAATAGCTCTGACATGCAGTTAAGGGAGGATTTAATGTTTGATTTCACCTATTGTCAACGTCATGCTCCAAGATATAATGATTAATTGTGTTTGCCTGGAATCTGAGACTTTTACTTCAAAAGGTAATAGATCGTATTAATGATCTGTTTGTCATGTAGCATCTATAAACATGTAGAAACGTAAACAACTAAAAACTCCTCAAGTAAGAGTTTTCAAGTTGAGCATTGTTCTTTGACAAAATGCCTCAAACATAATGCTGAAAGTGAGAAAAGACTTTTCAGTGTTGGATTAGTTGCCTGATTTTTGAATAATTCTTGTAATTGTAATCCTTAGAAATGTCCCTTGGCGAGGTGGTGCTGACCTGAGATCTGCTTTTAATTTTTTGTCAAATATAATAAGGATAATTAAAATAATTAGGGGAACTTGATCAATGGTCTTAAATAAGCTCCTGAGGAGTTTAATAGATGCAGAGGTCTTGTATGTGCCTTTTCCTCCAATCATCCAAACCATCAGTTCTCCCACAGTACTTAATCACTGCTGTGCTTTTCTATCCAAGCTGAAAAGAGACTAATGAAAGGTGATTAGTGCTGCTCTGTTAGAGCTAATGAATCTCTCGTTCATTGTGCCTGATTGTCACCAGGGGAGGAGTCTTTGACGATATACGTGGACAAAAGGAAGCTCAGCCAGGAGTCTTCACCCTCGGTGGTCGAGGGCAGCCGCAGCAGCGGCAACAGGAACTCAAACACTACAGGGACAGTGACGCTGGAGGCCCTCCACCAGCTGGCTGCTTCCTATTTCACCGACAGAGAGAGCACCTTACGCAGGCTGCACCACCTCCAGATCGCATCCACTGCCATACGGGTATGTGGAAGTCATAAAAGATCACAGGAAACGCTGCACCCTCCCACTCTGGAGGCCGCTGTAATGTTCCCCTGACTTTTTGTTTGTCAGCCTCCTGCATTTAGGAGCGGCGAGATGTAAAGAAGTGAGGTGGGTCCAGCTGATCATACAAAACATGAATGGATGGAGAGAAAAATGAATTCAGCCTTGATGAATTAATAAATGTATAAACACACCACATGGTTAAAATTCAGTGTGGGTCAATACAGCAGCAACATACAAAGATAGGTTAATTTTACCCTGCAGCCAATTTATAGTTTTGATAGTTTTATAGTTTGAGACCTCATCAAAAGGTCCATACAGCTTTAGATATGTGTATATGTAAATCAGTATTACTGGATCGATATTGATGATGTAGCCTATTAGCATGAAAGCAGTATTTAATGTTGTAATTGGTTGATGTGCAGCTAATTTTAATTAAGTTTCCTGGGTAGTTTAACAATGTATCATAGTCAAGAAGCAAACCATAAGCACAGTTTTAATCTGAACGTCATATTTTGAATGAAATGAAATTAGTCAACTAAAGTAAGTGAGTGCACTTTCTGTGCATGTAGAGCAGAGTTTTAGTTCATGACACTCTGATAGATCAACTTAAAGCTAATATGAAATCCTTTAATACCACCTCAGGGATTTTTCCCCATAACTTTTTTAATCAGGTAGGATTAAGAACAAATGCTTATTTACAGATTTTGTCTGGCAGTAGGAGATTCACCTGTTGTAGCTGCGGGGTTTTTATCTTCAGCTTATTATCACAGAAAACTCACATGTGCAGAGGAAAAGTTGAACGAACATCACACTTGATTTAAGTCAGATTCAGTTTCTTGGAGTTTTTATTGCAAGATGTATTGTTTCTAATCAGTGACTAATCAACTGACCAGTATGGCAAAACCAACACTTTGACTCCAGAGCAGAACGTTTTAAAAAGCAGAATAAAGCAGCAGCAGTCATACTTCCTCTAGTATAAAACACCAATCATCCATTTTATCATCTGAAGTGGCTATTAGGGTGTACGCATTAATCAGTCTGAGGGGCAAACGTAGATGCTAAAGTGAGTAGCCACTGATGAAGACAAGTGCCCCCCACACACACACAGAACTGAGAACTTGTTCCTCTGGGTGTGCATCAACTTGATGGATTAGAGATATCATTCCATTAATTTCCAGCCAGGCTGACTTCCATTCATTTACCACTTTGCAGCATGTGTGGAGTTCAGGCAGATTGAAGATCAGAGTGAGAGAAAGAGGGGGGGGGGAGATGAATAGTGCATTTTATGAGAAATGTAAAGCAGCACCTGGCTGTAATACATAGCCATTCATTAAAGTCACATTCAGCACGGCAGTCAGTGCGAAACAGAACGAATTCTGAGCATAAACTTATGCTAATGCACAGTAAGTTATGTGTTTTTGTGTCTCAGTGTGTCACAATCTCTAACTTTAAAATCAAGAATAATTACTGCTAGAACTGATGTACGCACAGAAGTGAATCAGTTTTAAAGTTTTCCAGTTGGGGGGAAGTTAAAGTTGATTTCTTGTCTCAGATCAGAACAAATTATTCTGTGTGAGGAGAGAACGCTTTGTGATTGAAGACCTTTTCAGTATAACTTCACAGTGACTCATTGCATTAATATTCATTTGAGGCATAAAATGTATTTGATGAAGCTTTTTATGTTTTTTTCGACCATCTTTTTTTAATAAGTACACAAGTAAAACGAGTCGATGCGCTGTCTGTTCTTCATATTTAATGTGGGGGAACACATCCAAACACAATAGAAGACTCGAGCAGCTTAAGTGAGTCACGTAACTGTCTCACACACACAATGAAAAAAGACAACAAAGACACACTCGCCAGACAGGGGATTTATGCTGCACTCTCTCTTTATTCTTGCAGGTGACAGAAACCAGAACTGGGCCGCTCGGATGCAGCAACTATGACAATCTGGATACAGTCAGCTCCGTACTGGTTCACAGTCCTGAAAACAAGGTTCAGCTACAGGGTAAAGATCTGCCTCAGCATCATAGAGGCAATAGCTCACTGTGTTTTGTGTGGCCACCACTCAATGTATTTCTCATAATAGGTATAAAAATAGAACTAGTTCTGCTTAGTTTTTGATGGACTCTTGGGGAAAAACCTTGCCATTGTCTCTGGCTACATGACTTATATGATATATATATATATATATGACCATATCCTCAAAACTTTTTCCCACTTCTCTCTGTTGAGCAGTCTTTGTCACTGCCACCTGTGCTCCCACAGTGAACTCTATTTTCAAAGTCGCTCTTACATCGTTTCTTGCCATATCGATGCAAAACCTGCATCAGCTGTCTCCGCTCAGTGTTTTTATACCTGCCACAGAGCATGATCGGCCGTTAATTGCTCAATTGTACCATGCAGCCCACCTGCGTGAAAGCATCTGCTTTCATTATGTTTCTCCAGTCAGTTTATTTACTCGAGTTTTCATTTAATTTCTTGCCTATCTCTATGTAGGTTCTTTAAAAACAAGCAGTTGTGTGCTAAAACAGCTTAGACACAAACGTTATTTAACCAGGAGTAATTAGTGCATTTTTGGTTTTTAGTGGCATTTATTCTATATTTGGTTCTCTACTTTGTCAACAAGAGGATGGTGATTAGTGTTTTAATTGTTTTTAGACAACAGAGGCTTAGACAGAACAAGAAGCCATAGCACGCTTTGGCTGGACAATATTTGTTTGTTGGATCAATTCATTGTTAGTTTTTATGACTATTAAAAATATATAGAGCTGTAGCATGACCAGTCGTTATTTGTAAACTTCCTTGATTTACTTTGATTACATTTTCCCCCCTCCACAGGACTCCAGGTCGTCCTTCCAGGATACCTGCAGAGTCGCTTCATCCAGGCGGCTCTCAACTACATCGGCTGTAAATCCGAGGGCGAGTTTGTTTGCCAGAGCGGTGACTGCTGGTGTAAGTGCGGCGTGGACTACCCTCAGTGTAACTGCCCCCATTCTGACCTGGACACTCTGGAAAACAACCTGCTGAACATCAAAGACGCCTGGAGGCTGACTAACCAGGAGTTTGAAGAATCTGGTGAGTCAGGGATTTTAATTCGCTGTCACCTTCCAAAATGGGACCTGAAAATGTCAGATCGAATGGCGCTTTCAAAAAAAAACCCACAGATGGAACAGTGGCTTTTAAAATCTCTGTCAGTATCCTGCACTTTGAGACACGGGGTCATTTTTACCCAGAAAATAATGAGCTTGAATTTGTATTTAAAAGCTGGCGTGAACTAAAATATATCTTGCTTTTTTGTTCTAAATTCATTGCTGCCTGTCAAACACTGGCAGCTGCGAGACACTGAATCAAGAGTCCTGTCAATCATCGCGTCAGCGTGACAAATGAAATTATGGTTCTGGTGCTCTCTAGGTGCTCAGGGCTCCAGAGTGTGAAAATAGGCAGACCCTTTAAAAAAGTCCATTCCTTCTAATGAAAGTCCTGCGAAGAACCAGAAAATGATTCAAAATGACTCAGAGCTTATGAGGAGATTGGTTGTTTTTGTCCCTAAAACTGTACAATGCTTCTAGTTCTAAGAAGAAAAGCTGTTTGTTAGCTCAGAGTACAGAATTTATAAAAAAAGCATTAATTAAAAGTTAAGTAAAGTAAAAAAAAATCACAGCTATCTGAATAACAACATAAAAAAAATAAGATAATGGGAATAAAGCGAGGATATGAAATCATAAAATGTTGAATGATTGCTTTAATATGTTGACCTAACCACTACATCTAGAGCACCAGTGAGCTCATTGTCCTCGTTAGAGCATCACTGTAGAGCTCTTCCATTGATTGTCTGATATTGACTGAAAACCCTGATAAGAGCACATTGTATTTTCCTCTTTCATGACTCGTATAGCAATTTCCTTCAGCTCTGCACACTGCGGGGGTAAAAAAAAAAAGGCTTCTAAACAAATAAATGAAGCAGCAATCACACAAAGCCTGGCTGGTGTCCACCTAATGATGTATTATTACATCATTTTCGAGTCGGCGCTATAATTACCACAAACACACGATGCCACCATAGAGAAGATTTGCAGCCTCAACCGGCATTTACACAGATATTTGCCCCAGAACTGATCGATTGTTGTGTGGCACAAATCAATAGAAAGGAGCTGCTGTTAATGGGAGCAAAGCGAAGTTATGTTCTACATCATGTGACGCATTGATTGCATTTAAAAAAGCTACACAGCCTTTAAAGCAGAGCGGGCGTTAATGGGAGCAAGTAGGAGCAAGTGGGAGCAAATGGGCGGTGGGGACGACACTAAATGTTTTTCGGCGGCAACTGAAGCCTGTTTCTAAATATAAAAGAGAGTGACAGAGGAAGAACTTGTATTACTGAGAGGCGAAACGCAACCTTCCAGCTGTAGCACAAGAAATGTCAGGGAACTTTTCTGAAGCACTTTTTTTTTTTTTTTTTGACAAGTTTGAGATCAGTTATTAGTGTTACCATGGTGACCTGTCTCACATTCACACGGTTCAAGGCGGCATCAGCTAACAGTGTCAGTCAGACTAGTTGCCTTGAAGGTGTACAGTGTTGAATGTTTGCAACAGGCGGTGATTAGCATCTTCATCTCTTTTCACAGAAACAAACTATGACATCCTGCTGAGCTCAGCAATCCTCCCTCCAAAGAAAAGAATCAGGCATGCTTTCTTGGCGGGATGCAGCTGTTATTGCTCCTCTTACACCGTTTGCTTTTCTGGGACTAACAATGAGGAGTAGACAGTTTTTTGGATATTGTTACAGGCCAGAGTTGACTTATTCATGTTCCTTTTCCTTCCAGAGGAGTTACAAAGCTTTGTTGGGAAACTGCCAACCCATTACGCTGTAAACACATCTGTCGTGGAACAGTTGTGGAGGACGGATGCCAGCCTTCTCCAGCGCTACAGGCAGCTGGAGACCAGTAGCAACCAGCTTTTCACCAAAGCTCGCCGCACCGCTAACAAGCTCTTCATCCTCAGCAAGAGATGCAGAAAACAGCCCAAAATAGTCCTGCAAAGGCCGAGGTGAGTAGCAAGACAGGAGAAGGAGGGAGGAGTATTTATGCTGCAGCCTGTTAACCCAAGGTGCTCCCCAAAACTTATAATTATGAAAATGATTTATGCGTCAGGCGCTGGAAGAAAGCGGCAGAGCGAGACGGTACTTATTAGAAGGCACTTGAGGAAAAGGAGTTGTGGAGTGAGGTGAAAAGTGCTGACAGGAGCAAGAGCTGCTTCTCTGCCCCAGTGGGAAAAAAGAAAAAGACAAACGGGATCATGTTTGGCCAAAGAGACGCATTTCACTGTGACTCCAGCGTCTCAATCTTCCTCAAGACTAAATTAATTTATTTTTACAAAGCCACAATTTAAACTGCAGTGGACAGTAATCGACTTTGCTCATATCTGTTCCTCTGTTTTTTTCGGTTACAGCTGCCATTTCAGCAGCACTCCCACCTGGGTGCTTGATTTCAGCAGCATACCAAAGACCACCGTGGTCATAACTTCATTCAGATTAATGCCTCTCCCATGAACACTCTATGTTAATAGCTATATCTGGCAGGGAAATTAACTAAATGATGCAATTTATCAGTGTGCAAGTCAAATGCAGGCACTGCCTCCTCAGTCCACAGTCCAATTTGTTATTACACCCTTAAATCAAAGATGTTTATGATCATAAGGTAAGTAAATTATTCATTTTTGTGTTCTTACTAGACAAAAGCATGTGCATATATATTTTTCTTTTTATGTAATAGTGTTCGTAATGTTTTTATTGGGCTGTAAATATAAGGTAATAAACTTGAGATGGATATGATAGTTACCAGTGTATGTATGGGTATGTGCATCTGTTTGTCTGTGTTTGCGTGAGTCTGCGTGTGTCATCGCCACCCATCTGCACCACAGAAGGGGAATTCAGTAGATTTAAATATTCATTTTGATCTGATTTTGCTTCTGTAACTCCAGCTGAGTCTGCATTTGGCCCAAATTGTTTTTGCTGCACATGAAAACAACACACTTTTTTGGGGGGGGGGGAAAGGCAGGATTAATCCTGTTGGACAAAACATCTCCTTCATTGCATATTCACAAAAACATGAAAAAAGAACTGAAGTGACAGATCGAAATTTCTGTAATAACAAAAGCAGCAGTGAAGTAACTCAGAACCCAGAGTGTTTAACACAGCTGTTGTCTCTCCAACAGGCCCCTGCAGTTCTGGCTGAGCTATGCCCTCTCCATTTTATACTGCAGTGAGAACAACCATGTTGGTGTTTACAGTGACGAAAGCCGCAGCTGCTCCTGCCCTTATAAACATCCACCTTGCCAGGGCCTCATTCCCTGCTCTGTGGGTGATGGCCCCCGCTGTGCCTCCTGTTCAACAGAGAACCGAACGCGATGCTCCAGCTGTAACTACGGCTTCATTCTGACCCAAGGAGCCTGCCGGCCTGCTGTGCCCGACCCTACAGACCCCTACTTAGGCTTGGAGAGCGACCGAGATCTGCAGGATCTGGAGATGCGCTACTTGCTCCAGCGGCGGGACCCTCGCATCTCTCTGCATGCTGTCTTTGTGAGCAACGACGTGCGTGTAAACACTTGGTTTGACCCGTCCTGGAGAAAAAGAATGCTGCTCACCCTCAAGAGCAACCGGGTGAAGTCCAACCGTGTTCATGTGCTCCTTGGGCTCGCCCTTCAGTTCTGCCTCACTAGGAACAGCACTCTGGAGCCAGCTCTGTCTCTGTTTGTAAATCCCTTCGGGGGTAGCCATTCAGAAAGCTGGACCATGCCTATAGGTCAGCATGGATACCCTGACTGGGAGCGAACCAAGCTGGACATCCCATTGGACTGCTATAATTGGACGTTGACTTTAGGAAACAGATGGAAGAGCTTTTTTGAGACAGTTCATTTCTATCTGAGAAGTCGTATCAGGGACTCTCTGGGAGGAACAGGAGGAAACAAGAATGCTACGTTCTATTATGAGCCTCTGGAGGAGACCGAACCCACTAACAACATCGGCTACATGAAGGTAAACAGCATGCAGCTGTTCGGATACAGCGTGCACTTTGACCCTGAGGCGATCCAGGACCTGATTTTGCAGATAGACTACCCGTATACTCAGGGATCACAGGACTCAGCCCTGCTGCAGCTGGTGGAGTTGCGCTACAGGGTAAACCGCCTCTCGCCTCCAGGAGGCCCGCACTTGGATCTGTTCGCCTGTCTGCTCCGCCACAGACTCAAACTGTCGAGCACAGATGTGACCAGAATACTCACTGCCCTGCAAGCTTTCAGTGCCAGGCAGCCGAACTATGTGGAGTACGAGGCAAATAAACTGTGTACTTAGTGGCCACTATTTGATGTTTTGTACTATTTCTTTGCAACAGACAGGCCTGTATCCTGTGTCTGCTGGACTCATATGTGTTAAGTGTATGGTATGCTGTTCTTTGTTGTACATACACTATGTGCAATTAAATTTGATGTTTTTATTATATGAGTTGTAGATTGGATTAAAGCCCTTGAAAGTTTGGTTTCAAATTAAGCATTTCTGTATTATATTAAATATTAATTGCTATATGAAAAAACAGTCAAAGTTAAGATTTAAAACACACCCTTATATATTATTTAGGAATTCAAAATGTAAGAATTCTTCTTCTGCTAAACTCTGATGGTGTAAAATGGCATCACTGCTTCCAAAAGGATACTCACAATCTTCAAATCAGTGAGAAAAGGAGGACAAAATGCTGAAAAAAACATCTAGACTGTTACACCTAAACTTTAATACGAGGGTTTTAACGCACACGGTATGGATACAAAAGCCTGGGTCAACAACAGCTGCCAGTTCGTTGGTAATAAAAACACCGCCACAGCCTACCCCCACAGAGCAAGACTGATTCAAAGAGAGACCAGCTGCACTACAGGAGAAATTTGAGAAAAGCTCAACTTTGCAAAAACATGCCCTGAATTATTGAAAGTTTAAAGAAAGAGAAGATTAAATAAATTCCAGTCGTTGGTGTGGCTGCTGGTGGCAGATGCGCCAGACAACAACCATCCTATCAGACCAGAGCATGTAAAGAACATTTTAAGTGCAACTCACCCCTATAACAAACTAATTACCAAAGCCAACGCTCTGAATAGCCTGAAAATTATATCTCTATGTAACTAAAATACAACTGAGATTATGCTTTTGTAGCAAGCATGTAATCAGCATTGACTCTTTTACATTTGCATCACATTTACATGTTATATTATATTTGATCGTTAAGTTAATAGAAAACATATTTGATTTGCAAAAATGTATTTCTGATCACAGCTTAGTTGTATAGAAATGGTATTTTTAGTAGACTGGGTTAACAGAGTCCAGCCACCGCCAACTACTTTGTTTCTGTATGTGTGAACGCCCTGCAGTAGGAGCCCATCGCTCATTCTACGTTAGATGAGAAATCATTTACCAGTGCCATTAAAATTATTTAAGTTATACACTGCCCGTCCAAATAAAAAAAAAAAGGCACCACCTGGATTTAACTGAGAAATTAGGTAAGAGCCTCCTATTGGATAATTACTGCATAGATGATTATTTTTCAGCAAGTTATTTAACCCTCACTGATGCATTAAGTAGCTTCTCATTTCTTAAACAACCATGTCTGAAGACACATCCTGTGGTTGTGAAAAAGATGTTAATCTGTTTTAGAAAGGTCAAATTATTGGCATGAATCAAGCAAAGAAAACATCTAAGGAGAGACCTTCTTAGACCTCCTTAAGGTTACTCTGTCTTTGCCTTGTACCTCACTTGAAAGTTGCTTTGGATAAAAGCGTCTGCCAAATGACTAAATGTAAATGTAAAAGTGGTGCAACGAAATATTAGAGTGTGACTTTTTTTTTTTTTTTTTTTTTTTTTGGCTGGGCAGAGTATTTTAATCCTTTTTAAACAAAATGCTGGCATGAATCGAAACATCCTCATATTCTCTTTTACCGTCTCTCCCAGTGGACAGTCGTAGTGGTGTGTGCTGTGTTGTTTTTGCCCATCTGGATTCTCAGAATACAAGGTCTCCATTCTCCATTGAGGGAACGGCCTTGGCATAGATAACTAAGTACATAGTGAGAGAAGGGAGGGTTGTCCACCAGCCCTCCTCCGTTCCTCTACCGTCCCCGTCCGCCAATCACAGTTACTGTGATAGATGAGCTGGGGAGCTGCAGAGACATGCCCAGCATCAAACAACAGTAAGCTTGGGATCAGTCAAAAGGATAGTACTCTCGCCCAGCGGAGTGAGCTGGACCCTCACACGAGTGACTCTGACCAAAAGGGAAATCAGCTTAAATCCTCCAAGGGCTGTCGACAGTGGAGCTGCAGGCTAGCAGCATGGCGCGGCTTTGATTAGGCTACCATCTAAAGAGCTTGTAGCAAAGACGCGGCTTCATCAAGATTCACCAGACACGTTTCTCTTGAGATTAAAGCCAGACACAGTTTGCTCTGATGCTATCATTCAGAATGAATGAAAAGAGGTGGTTGATGCAGTTTTGATTGGGAAATGAGGTGCTGAGCATAGTACAGTACTCATACCACTCCACTGTCATTCAGATTACCATATGCTGCATCATGCTGCAGCATTACAGTAAGAAAAATCTGTTTCATCAGTTCACAGGATGAAGTGGCAGAATGTCAAGTTGTGCTTAAAGCACTGATTTCATTACAAATGGTAGCATCTTTAATAGGCCACATTTGAGCTTAAACATTGACACAGACATGGACGAAATCATTGGCCCCCTTC
Source organism: Anabas testudineus (assembly GCF_900324465.2). NCBI lineage: Eukaryota > Metazoa > Chordata > Actinopteri > Anabantiformes > Anabantidae > Anabas > Anabas testudineus. The sequence goes on along the minus strand of NC_046626.1, from coordinate 7,123,166 downwards.
CCTTGAGTAAAGAAAACTATACAAAGGTCAATGAATTAACTTGAAACTGATAAAAGTAATAACAAATAAAAAGTATACTAAAAAAGATTGTTGTTTTGAAAAAACAAACTAATGAAACTGGCCTGGACAAAAATGATAGTACCCCTAGAAAAGATGTGAAATAATTTGACCATAGGGAACATGTTAAACTTAAACTCCACTGTTGATAACAAATAAAATAAAATAAAAATAAAAAAAACACGTATTGACAACACAAAAAAGCTTCTTGGAGAATGTCCTTTGCACAGATGAGACAAAACTGGAACTTTTTGGCAAGTCACATCAGCTCTATGTTCACAGATGCAAAAATGAAGCATACAAAAAAAAGAACACGGTCCCTACTGTGAAATATGGAGGAGGCTCGTTATGTTCTGGGGCTGCTTTGTTCCATCTGGCACAGGGTTTCTTAAATCTGTGCACTGTATAATAAAATCCCAAGACTATCAAGGCATTCTGGAGCAAAACGTGCTGACCAGTGTCAGAAAGCTTGGTCTTTGTCACAGGTCATGGTGCTCCAACAGGATAATAACCTAAAATACAGCCAAAAACATCCAAGAATGACTAAGAACAAATCACTGGACTATTCTAAAGTGGCCTTCTACGAGTCCTGATCGAAATCACATTGGAAATCTGTTGAAAAAGCTGAAACATGCAGTCTGGAGAAGGTACCCTTCAAACCAGAGACAGCTGGCCCAGTTTGCTTGTGAGGCGAGGGCCAAAATACCTGTTGACAGGTTCAAAAGGCTCATTGACAGTTACAGAAATCGTTTGATTGAGTGGTTGCCTCGAAAGGTTGTGCAAAAAAAGTTAAGGGAGCCATCATTTTTGTCCAGGCCAGTTTCATAAGTTTGTTATTTTTTAAAAGCAATGTCTAATTTTCATGAGTTAATTTTCAGTAAATTTTCATTTATTATTACTTTTGTCAGTTTCAAGTTATTTCATTGACCTTTGTGGGTTTTTCTTTCTTTAAGGGAAGGGTGCCAATAATTTCGTCTACATCTGTGTCTACTTGAAGGGAATTGTCATTATGTGACACAGTGGGATGAGAACAGGCTCTTTAACCGATTTAACATTTCTTATTGACCTTTTATTGAAGACAATATTACAATATCATAGTATTGGCTAGTTTACTCACATTAAAATCGCCCTTAAAAATTCCTGATTTCCTGATTGGCTCTGCTCACTTTTTAAAAGTTATTTACCTTTACAGTAGTTTATATGCTGGAAGTAGTTACAGCACTAACATTTAACTTGCCAATATCTACCAACTTGCACTGAATGTTCAAATTGCCTGAAGGGGAAAAGGCTGTGTGTGAGGAAGATACTAAATCTGGACCAGGTCCCAGTAAATGGTTAATTCCTGTGGTTAAAAGTGAGCATCTGGTGTGACTTTAAAATCACTTTAACAAGCAAATATTCAGCATCAGGGTGTGGAAATGTGGTGCAGTGTTATTGGAAGCAGTCCAGTGCACCTCTAGGGTGAGTCTGACAGAGAAGACAGAAGGAGTATGTTGCTGTTATGCGCAGCTCTGGCTTAGAAGGCAGGTTTTGGTTTGAGGACATTTACCTTCTCCCTCAGCCTCGTTTGAAAAAGCCTCCACTTATGCGTTGTTCAGTTTGATTCTGAGGGCAGAGAGCACCTGTAAGTGAATTTTTGCTACATTAGTACTAATGCTCTGCTGTATTCCAGTGGAGAGCAGTATCTAAATAAAGATTTTGTTGTCACCATGTTACTTTAACCAACAACCAAATGCACATAGGAAACACAGCAAAACAGCATCTGAACAAACCTTTGGAAATATTGACTACAAAAAAAAAAAAACACAAACCTTTTCAACATGCTTTCTATGGGACTGGTTTGGTATTAAACCTACTTCTGTCTTCCCTGTACTGACATATCAACAGACCAATTCTGAAAGCTCCGATCAACCTGCCAGATGATGCTATTTGCAGGAATTTTCAGGCAGAAGCGACACGTATTTTGCAGATTATAAGGAAGACATTTATATACTGTACATGTACTCCCCATACTGTACCACAGGAAGCAGGCTGAAATGATATATGAGCGTTTTCTCATATCTGTTGGCTGAAAACTTTCTGCTATTCATTCAAAACGTGGTCTTTTAATATCATAAATCACAGAACGACTTTGAATCAATGACTCTTGCTTGTCCTACCCGCCTCCCTTATCTGTGACCACTGATCCACAGAGGTCTGCTAAACCTTCATATCACCCTCTTTTTGCTTTCGGTGATAAATTTGAGCTTCATTTTTCAATTTAGACAATATGCACCACTTTTTGAACATTATATCTCAACACGTTCCCTGCAAATAAACGTCAAAATGACAAATGTACTTTTCACAGCGTGCAACTTTTGAAATCGTATTAAATAGTTCAAGAAAGCATTACCAGTGGGTTATGCCTAAAAGCAGCAGTGGCCAGCCAACAAATAATTTGATTTGAACAATAAGAGCTTTGCTCTGTTTATTTTCTTACTAATAAATTTGTAATAGCCTGCCTCTGCTGTTCACCAGGGACATGCTGTTTGTGCTCATGCACATGATGTTTTAAAGTTCAGCGACCACATGGAGCAAGTCAGTGCTCCATGTGCACTGACTTGCACAGGCCCGGATCCTGTAATGCACCCTGTCTGTTCGTTCTGCAGATTTATTTCATGCACTGATGTTTTGATTTGGCTTTGCTCAGGGTAGCTTATCTTGGGGTATGTTTATCTACTATAATTAAAAATAGATTTGATGCCATTTACCTTCATGCTTTTGAGGAAATTGCTACAGTGTGTACAGTGTGTTGACCATTTGACCTGCAGAGATATATATCCATTAAAGATGGCATTACTCTTGGCGATGATAAGTAAGAATATATGTTGTGGAAATATGTTAAACATCAGAATATTTCTTCTTATCAGAATTCTTTCTTATCCGTCTATTTCTGTTTTTAGAGAAGTGGGGAATTTGCATATGTTCTCTTTTGCTAATGGATTCTGGGTCAAATCTTCCACCATTGGAACCAAACACGCCAAGTGATTAGGAGGTAGGATGCTAAGGTAAAGAAAAAGTGCACATGCTTGGAGAGGTTTTATGTGAGGTTGGAGCAGGAGCATAAATATGTGCAAGCAGCTATGCACACACACACACACACACACACACAGGAGCTTTGGGTTGGCAGGCTTGTGGGCCTCAGAGGAAACATGAGTTAGACTAATGTGTGTGTCTGTTTAACAAGCATGCTGGTGATGGGAGGCAGGGGCTCAGTGAAGGGGAAGAGTTTATGGAGAGGACGACCCCACGGGAGGCATCAGGAATAATAGCTGAAGGTACGTCAGAACAGGCCAGACAGTTTGTTAAAAGCCAAGAGGGAACATTTCTTTGGAAACTACAGTAACTGCGGGTTATCATTTCTATTAAGACATTTTTATGATAAACGGAGGAAACAGCTAATTAATCACTGTTTTTCAACTTAGTCATTTGTCACACTTGTATTTTAAATCATAAAACTATGATTTATTTATCATTTATTTGGGATAACATTACAGTACTGGCTGCCTAGTGGATGTGTCACACATTGTTTCCTAATTGGATGTCCACAGGTGCAATAATAACCATTCTTTTTATCTAAAGGAGATATGGGTGGGCAGCAGCGCCATCATTACAGCCTTTCTCCCTTTCATTCTAAACGCTGTCTACTGAGAGCCATTAAAACTCCATTCAATTAGCATAAGGACATGTTAATTTAGAAAATTAAGAGCAGGGCTATGTTCTGCCAGCAGTAATAAGGGGCCTAATGTAGACTGGAATAATGATAAGACATCAAATAATGTGACGCCAATCCAGCAATGTAATACGACATTTGGAAACCAAATGAGATCCGACACACCTCTGTTTGAATGTGGTAGCGCAGCATGTGAAGATATTCAGCACAGTCGCTTTAAACTGAATCTTATGATTGCTCAGCATTGTCTTAGAGTTTGACTGATTGCTTTTTGAGGCAATACTGACATTTTTAGACTGAAGTCCCACTGTCAGTAATGCATCTGTTAAATGTGGTTAATTTCTTGTCAAAAGTAGCAAATGAGTGCTTCCCCCAGGATTTTACTTTCGACAAGGTGGAAAATCCTCTCAATCAACCTCAACCATAGACCATCTTTTGACACTAAAAATAGCATAGAAAGAACTGTTAGTGGTGCAATGATGAAATTCTGTCTGCAAGGCTGGGTGACAACCCTGACATTCAGTGTTAGAGCAACGCTGAAATGCTCCACATTTAAAAATCATGACTGACGTGTGATTTCAAATTTTAGAGAATTGCAAATGTGGCCACGAAGGAAACAGCAACAGTGGGGTGCAACACAATATGACTGCTATAAAACATTTTAAAATAGGAAGCAATACATCCGTAAAACCAATATATATTGTTTTGTTTTTCCATTCAGAAAGATTGTCCATTGTGCGATAAAGAAAATTGAAGTTACTGATTAGATGCTTCAGAATAATTTAGACCTGGCTATTTGCTCCCCAGTATCGCCATAATCAACACCATCAGCTTAGCTCATTTTGAGAGCTGTGTGTGGCACTAGAAAATGTTGGCTTCCTCACCAAGATTAACAACAACAGAGGCATTTGGATTTGCATAAAGTCATCCTATAATGAGTGGCACTGGTGCCCCTCCCCCTCCCCACATACAAGCACATACCGTACAAAGCAAAGCAACCAGAAGGTTGCGATTCTTCATCCCACACTCTCATTATTACCGCAGCACTAATGACACAGTGAGGATCAAGGTGGTGTATGGAGATGAAAGAGGAGATGCAAAGGATTTACAATGCTACTAAGATCACCGATAAAGAACAGCGTAAACAAAACTTCGCCTGGGGTTTGCACCGCCACGGAGTTAGGATTTAATCTCCTGTCTCAGCATCGGCATCGTCTGTAAACTCACAGCATTAGAAAGGCAGAGAGCAGAAATCCTGATGAGACCCACCAGAGCTCCAAAGTGCAACATATGAACAAAACCACTTGGTTTGGATTTCCAGGGCCCCTACACATGTACTGTACAGTCTTGGTGCTCATTATCCCACTGCCTCTGGAAACCCTGATGAGTCCTCTAAGTGGCTATAGAGCTGAACATACTTTATAATAGTCCATTAATCAGAGGCCCGGGAATACTTGTCGGCTAGGAACTTGAGGATCCTTGAAGAGCGATCATACTTAATGATAGTCGTCAAGGCCACTTTCACTTGCATCGAAGGTCCCTATGGCCATGTAACTGTAACTACGAGAGCACTGCTGTTTGTTTTTCCCCGTGAATGACATTCACTAAAGTGAAGCAGTCGTGCAACGTGCAGCAAGTTGCTGGAGAATATTTCATCATCTTATTAATAAAAGCCACTATCTTTGCCGCCATCTCCAGCAGTTTCCCCCTCGAAATGTTTACCCCCGAAAACTTCCCAAAAACATTATATAAGTTGCTCTAATTATAAATAGACACAGATTCTGTTTCTTAAGGGAGTAATATAATTACATCAAAGTCCAACTTGTGTAGCCTCAACATTTATGAAATTAGTTGTGTCCCACAGTAATGCCGGGGTCGTCCACGCTGTTAACAGTTATACGAAGCTACACCAGTCACAGCATATTTGTCCCCAATGGTGATTTCATATGATGGCCTCATATTTTCAGGGTTATTAATATTTCAAATCATAAACAAACAATTAGTTCTGTTCATTTATTCAGCAGTGTTGGGTGACACCTCTGAGCCTGGCAGCACTTTCAGCTCTCCCCGATCACATTAATCAAACTCGGGCTGACTCACACAAAAAAGGCATCTGGAGACTGTTTTGAGATTAAGAGAGAATAAGTTCTGTTGTAAAAGCACTCCGAATCAGCACTTTGGGCCTGTGGGGACTGTTGGAAAGCAGAAGCCGCCATAACTGGACAAACAGCAATCTCACAGCGGGGAACCAGCAGCCAATTATTGAGGGGGGAACTGACACATCCAAAGACAGAACTGAAAACCTCTGCTATATGTAGTAATTATGTCCCAAAATCACCAGTCATTCATCTCTCTGAATGCTGTTCACCAGCAGAATAAAAAGGTAAAGCAATATGTAGATGGTTTTGTTTAGATTAGATTTACAGTATATGTCTGCCATTGTTGTGCTGACTGTAGTAATTGCAGTCCAGTCTCTTGGAGTAGAGAGGAGCAGGGTGAAATCATGTTACCGATGACTAAACGAGTGACTAAGGCCACCTCAAGTGAAAATAAACCACCTACCTAAATGCCCTTTGAAAGATGTTGTGTCTTCCCTCACTAAGCTGTCTCTTCAATTAAGAAGGAATTTAGCAAAGCAAAGACAGGTTGTCTGTGCAGCAGCAGCAGCAGCCGAGGATTCATCTTAACTGGGTCACAGTAAATGCACTCAGATGGTTCATGCTCGTGGACTGAGTAAGGCCACTGAGCTTTAGTTCAGCAACGCACACTGACTCACACAGACACACAGGGAGTGACAAACCAGGTTCTGATTACCTGAGGAGGAATGGAGGGATCAGAGCACCGGCTTGTATGCTCTTTATCATCCTTTGCACTGAATTAAAAGATGCAACAAAAAAAAAGGAGAGTATCCTGACATGCTAGAAGTTCTTACTTGTGCTTTTGTTTGATTAACATTTGTGCCACCTCACGGTGAATTCAGACCAAAATTCACTTTCACACACGACACAATCACACGGAAAGTCCACGGAAAGTCAGGTATTTGCACAGATTGATGCAAATGAATCTAGAGCAGCTCAAAGTCAGACGTGTAAGATGCATTTGCACTAGTCTTAAATCTTTCAACTGGAGTGAAAAATTTATGAACCTCCTCTACAAATGTAGAGAGACGAAATAAAACAGGAGGGAAATAAGAGAATCATCAGTTAGAGGCTAATCTAACACAAACAAACACACACAAACAGTCACACATCCTATCTTTGGCCGTTTAGGGCAAAAGCATAAATTAATAGACTGCCCGGAAGTCAACTGTGCATGAATTAAGTGAGGCGAACATTCACTCCCTTTTCAGACTGAAGATACTTTTACTGTTAACATGCATTTGCTAATTTGCTATGAGCAGCACACATTTGAGAAAGATTTTGCAGGTAGGCTGTAAACTAAAATAGTCGTGTTAGAAGAACATGTTTAAGAACAAGAAAGTGAAACCCCTTAGTGGCACCACTATATATGTGCAGCTGTCCCACCAATTTCCCGTAGAGATAAATAAAGTATATTAAAATTTAAAAGTCATCCTCCAGGAAAAATTAACATACACTTCAAATAGCTGTTGTGATATTTCAGTCTCGACCAAAGTCACCGATATACCATCAGAGCAACATTTTCCTCCCTCGGGCCATGCTGCTAGCATGGCCAATAAACATACAGCTCAGAAGATGCGACTTGACTTGCACTATAACAACAGACCAAAAGAAATCACATGAACGAAGCTCCCATCACCTCAAATATATTCAGCTTTCAGAACGCACCAGAAACTACAGCCCCTCACATTGCTTTCTGTCACTCCGATGACAGACTCTTCAGACACTCCTGTGCCCTTGTTATGCTGCATTGTGAGCCTGCCATTCGGAGCTTTCACTCTTAATTTCCACACACATTCATCAGGCACAATAACAAGGCTAATTTCAGGGTAAATAATTGTCACCTGCCCGTGTTCCTCGCAGTGGGTGCGTGTCGTGTCTTTAATGACTACTCACTCTGCTTCCAAACACTGCAGGACCTGAAAAGCAATAACAAGACAGAAAGTGGAAGAGGATATTCTTTGAAAGTGAAATGTGTCTCTCCTCCCTGCAGGTAAATGCGTCTGTGCTATGAACATGCACATTTTTCAGATGATGATGATGAAAGAGCGGTTCAAGTCTGCCTGAAGATGAAAGAGATGTCTGCGCCTGTCTCTCGATTCATTATTTTCTGTTCAGGTGTCTTCTACACACTTCTCTATTTCACTATACCTTCCGAGCACCTTTCCATCCCCAAGCCCCAACGCCCTACACACCGCACTTCACACCTCCATCGCTATTCAAGCCTCGCACTCAGCTGTCAGATCCCCCTTCTCCAGGCTCAATAAAGTCATCTTCGCCCACAGACGTCCACTAATAGGATCACAATGATGCTCAAAGGATTTTGACGGACAAATTGAGACAAATGGTTGGGAATTTCGCAGAGGTTGTTGTATCATGCCGCCCCGCACAAACTGATTTTCTTGTAGCAAATCTCTTTCACAGCTTTCAGGGATCAAACAGAAAAATGAATGCTTAGCAAACAATCACACACACACACACACTATGATAAACTGAAGGTCACGTGTTTGAATTTGGTTTATTTACACCTGCAGGACAAAGGAAAACAGGCTTTGTCATTTAAACATTTTAATGTGAATACACCTTTTTGTTCTATCCTATATTATACTGAGTGTTTTATTGTGGTCATCTTTAAACTCTGAACTGTTGTCATCACTCGTTGTAAAGATGGCCATGCTCAGTTGACTGGGCAGTGTTAGACAGGTCACAGGTTGGTCGTTACAATTTGTTTTGTTCCCTTGTGTTTTCTGTTTGTTTTTTGTTTTTTACGCCACATCCACCCGAACCATCATTATATTTTCTGACTGACACTTCATCATATGTAGGCTGGCTTTCCTCTGTAGATTTTGTCTTTTGTTATCAAGGGCTATACTGTATAAATACATCTGACACACAACAAACATCCAAACTAGTTGAATACCCATTTTCCAGCTCATATAGTTTGTAATTGTGTTGAATATACAATATTTAACTTGGCACGTCCCAGTTGTCTTGAGTAGAGAAAAGACGGCTGAAAAGAAGTAGGACAGGTATTGAAGGATGGTGAAACTGCACAGTAAATCAAATACATTTGAACATAGTTGGGAGTGAAAGTATAAAGTATTTACTTCTTGCTGTGTCTGTAGTGCACGTTGTCGCAATTGTGGCAATATGACACTGAAAACAAATTACAGGGAACAAGGCTCAGGAATGAGAGTCTAACCTGATGTTGTTACACTGTTAGTCATTGTGATTGACCGCCTGACAGAGTTGATAACCTCGTCTCTTTGCTATGTGTCACTGGCCTTCTTTCCTCATGCGGTCCAATGTCTGCTGGCAGGAAAAGAAGGGAAAAAAGCAGAGAAGACAAGGGTAAAAACAGAGGAGGAGCAAAGGTAGCGCCAGCTCTCAAAACACCAACATCTGCGGGGTCTATTTCACGGACCGTAAAGCATCAAAGACATGCAGGATGACAACGACGGGTCCTGCCAGAGACAATGTCCTCATAAATCCTTCAGAAGACGATAGAATGATTTAGGATTGATATCCTACATTCTGTGGCATGGACAATTCGCTTGATGTGCTGAAAGAGATGAATGAAAATCAAGAGAATAATGTGTTTTGAAGAGTGATGGACTGTGTGAATGTTGAGAATAAATCTCACTGAACTTATGTGTTAACATGACTCATACATTTGCAGGACTTCAGCCTAGGGAATGTTGGTACATACTTTCCAAAAGGTAAAATCAAATCACATCATCAAATTATTTTGATGATGTCTGCTCTCTGTTCTACAATTTTTATTTATTTAGTACAGTGTTGAATACTTTTTTATTTTTGGCAACTTGGGAGTGCTTAATAGTCAGCTTGCTAAACTTGTTATGATGGATGCTTTAGCAAACAGTTGCCGATTTACACATACAACATTCAAATTCATTTGCTCGGACCACCTGGTAAATGTGGGTTCAATACAAACTTGGTTTTAGCTCTGTTTTGCTCTCTACCAAGTCTCAAGGGAAATATCTGTTTAGCTGCTAAATGCATTTCTATGTAACTGCTAACTTTCTGGCTCTAGCATTTTTTGCTGGGCAGATGGTCTATAGTGGGTTTATCAGGTCTTGGGATTGTGATTAACATGACCTAACTGATAAAAATGGTTAGAATCGGACAAATTTTAGTTTTAAAGTACATAAAACCAAAACAAAGAGCTGAAAGAAGCTAAAACTCTTCATAGAGGTGAAGCTGCAGAGTCAGGTGATAATTCATCTATCCATTTAGTCCATTGTTAAAATCAAATATTGATTAGAGCAACTTTAACAAAAAGAATTCTGTCTAAACAAAACCAGCTTTCACGGTAAATTCATTTTTCATCAAAAAAAAATGTGTATAGGAAAAACAATTTCATCTAAGGTTTTGTGGTTTTAAAATATTCCTAGAATTTCAGAATCACTGTTCTCTTAAAGCCATAAACAAATGAACAAAAGAATTTTTCACATTTGTTTTAGAACTTTTGACAAATCATGTCTCCCCGCTGTTAGACCTGTCAGCTTTTTGTACAAATCATGACTGAGAGCTAGAGTGAATAAAAAGACAAACACTGTGGGTTAAAATACAGCCCTATTACTTATAAAACCTTATTTTAAACATTTCTTTGATTGCTAAATGGGTTGTTTTATAACCTATGCTTAGCAAAGCGTAAAGATTAACCCAGTTGTCAAGATTATGAATTCATTTAATGGCTTGAGTGGAAGTAATGATGACCTGACTCATAATATTAATTCCCTCATTTGTTCAGTTCTGATTCTTCACTCTGACCGTGATTTGCTAATGTTACCATGTTAATATGCAAAAACAAGATAGCAAACATGATAAACGTCTGTTATATTCAACTGCACCAATCAGCATGGCACCTTGTCATGCTGAGCGTGTTAACATGTAGCTCGTAGCATTTAGCTCAATGCTCTGCCATGCATGCAGATGCACCAGAATAAAGGATGAAAGTTACTAGAAATTGCCCGAAAAGCTTTTCTCTTTGACTGAAGTCTTTCTGCAACTATACATTCTTCACTGATCGGAAGTGAGGCAGCTCCTTTCTGCTACAATAAACTGAAATGAATGTCTTAATGCAACTATTCTAATTAAAGGCAATGACCGGCTGTTATTATTAACCTGCATATAACCTTTACACACCACATCCTGAAACAATTCTTAACTAGATATCATGTCATGAGAGGCATTACCGAAATGACCCTGGTCTCTGAAGGCATTTTATAATCTATTAGCAGGACGTTACACCCATAGAATTCATTCACAAGTTATTCTTAATTTAAAGTGATCAGCACCGGCTAAGTCTTCATTTGTGTCTTGATAAGCCATAAGAGCTCTCCTGGGTATAGTGAGAGCTGACATACAGTGCGGGGGGATTACAATCAGCTTTAAGGTCTGCTTCGTTCCAGCTACCCTTGTTTGTCCTCTGCAGTCTGTCCTTAGACAGCTGAGATGCCCCAGTGGGTTGAAGGAACATGCATTTATATCACCAATGTGGTCATTAAAGCTCTCCAGAGTTTTCATCTCACTCCAGCCCTAGAAACTGACATTTTAAGCTGACTTGCAATTAACTGGCTCACATTTGGGCTGGGCCTCCAAGAGGACCATTACCATATGCTAATTTGGCAACTGAAGGCTTGGCGAATTACTTAAGAGGGTGAACTATATGTAAGTTTTATTACTGCTATGGCAGATGGTTAATGACCTTCAACAATGATAAATATTTTATAACAACCAAATTCGACAAATTCCAGGCAGGGGTGCTGCAAAATGGCTAGAAGGAGACAAATAATTTAACAGCTCTCTGTCTGTGTGGAGCTCAGAAACATTTTAAGGACTAGACTACATGGGCCCTCATATCACATGTTATATTCAGGCCACATATTCACTAGTCGAACTGTTTTAATACTCAAAGCAGTTTGTTTGTTTCTTAAATATGTATTAATTAAAACTGTTACTATTATGTATGCAGAAAACATACAAAGCTCCCAGAAGTATAGCTTGGTGATGAATTATTATACCTCCTCCCACGTTGCTGCTTATGCCTTGCGTTACGTTAATGTGAGCAATGAAAGATAAGAGCCTTTTCAGTCATCTTGGATTTCTTAACAAACTGATATGTCTTTCATGAAACCATGGTGATCTATAATCATTTCGTTATCTTTAGTGGTGCACTCGAAGCATAAATTCATTCATTACTGCTGCGTATATATAAGACTAGTGATATTCTCAGTGTCGCCTGCTGATAAAGACTTCTCTGTTATAGTTCAGTGCTCTTACTATCAGAATCTCTTCGGAAGATAGACAAATCACTTCAGTGGCTTCTGTCTCCGTTTATGAAATTATCCTTTCAGCTTAAGTGCTCTGATGAATTTCCTCAAAACTGAACAAAACTAAACTTGTATGTTCTTCTCTCATGTATTTGTAATTCTCTTTTAACATGGACAGAGAATAACGCCTGCCTGTGCAGTGTAAAGTAGTTTTGTATAAGATATTCTAAGCATGTTGTAAATTCAAAGGTCAAAAAGGTGGCACTAAAATAGAACTACACGTTATTGTCGCATAAGCATGAGGGCAGGGAGTTTGTATTTGTCTAACAAACTAACATAATAGTATTATTTTGTTATGTATGTGGACGTCCTCATTGCATTAAAATGTATATTTTGAAATTGTGCGTACTTTTCTGTCAGATTCATAAAATCAGGCCGATAAATCAAAAAGAATTGATGGATGGCAAGAAATGTGTACAGACAATAAATCCCATTGACTGGTGATAAATGTGTTCATAGACCTGGTCCTGTAGCAACATGATCTGGTCATAACTGTAATTTGTTTAGCACTGTTTGCAGCAGGACTTAGTGTTAATTAGCAAATATAGCTAAACTAAACTAACAAGGCAAATATTGTATCACTTCCTCATAGCATCCTGACATTATGACTTATTTCAACCTTAAATTTGTTTGCAGAAGCTGTACTTGTTAAGTACGGGCTCCAAAGTTTTGACAACATACCTGAGTTTCTTTATATTTCCCACTGACTCAGAATCACAATCACAGGTAATGGGTGTGCCAAGATAATGTGATTCCAAAAGATTTATGACAATCAAAGAGTGAATCGGCCGGGGAGATTGAGCCATTTCACAGACCAGGGGATAGACATCACTATTGCCTTAACTGCAGCCCCTATTTCCACTTCTCATTGCAAGAGAGAATACTGATTTAAGCTATCATCTTCAGACAGGTGCTCTTATAGCCACCATCCATTCCCATTAGGCCTCAAACAGAGCCACTGATCCCAGTAGACAAAACAGGTCTAGAAGAAGGCTACCTTAGCAAAGCTGCGTTAATGTTACCTCACTGAAATGTATTCACGCAGGACCATTGCTCATGCCGGTGTAGTATCCACCTTGGATTTTTTGTTCTAGTGCGTTCAGAGAAATAAGAAACACCAGCGATTCGGTTAAGACGATCGGATTTATTTAAGGCAAAACACTGGCATACATGATAAAATATGCTTACACATGCACATCTGCACCCAGAGGATAACACATGAAAGCATTATAAACATTTTCTCTCTTGTCTGCTATGGAAATGTGCAAGATAATGTGGCCCTTCAGGAGGAGATGCAAGACAAACGCAATACAAAGTATCCGGGGGGGGTTCTGCGGGGTAGAAAAAAAAAAAAGATTGATCGGAAAAACACAAACAGCATTCTCTTGCCTGTTTCTATTCATCTCTCATATCTGCAGAAAGTTATTTGTGCAGTAAAATAAAGCACAGCTTCTAATCACAGCATTTAAGACACTTTCGGTAGCTTGCAGGCACACATACCCGCACAATCCCATTATATATGACACAAGGCGTGCTAAATGGCTAAGGCCTTGAATTTAATGGTTCATTTGTGCTCGGTGCCCAGTGCTTTTTTTACTATGTGTAGTAGTTCAAAGCAACCCTTTGTTAGGATTGAATGCAATTTGCTTCTTAGGTCTTCACATGTCAATGACAAATGTTAGGCTCAACACTAAATTAGGGCTTTGTTTCATTATTTCGGCAGTCTGTTTTCATTCCACCCTGTACCCTGAAAGACTGAATGCAGCCGACAGATAGTTGCTATATAAATCGAAAGTGAGGAGTGGTACGTTAATGAGAGGTGCTGCAAGATTGTCAGGGTGTGACAGTGATTACAGTTGACACAGCAGCGATGGGACTCTGCTGCCATCTGCTGATCAAACCCTGAACTACACAGTGGGCCTTTGTCGTTACTTTTTTATTTAATAATTTATTTATCGAATTCAGTACAAGACTGAGCACTCAATAAGGGCAACAGAGTGGTGTTCTCCAGTAGCAGAACAAAAACCTTAGGCTAGATGTTTCTGATCTGAATTTCTGAACCTCCTTTAAAGACGACAGACAACAAACACACACACACACACACACACACACACACACACACACACACACACACAGGAAGCAAAATCACATCACCAAGCACATCAGAGACTGGTGACGTGAAGCCGTGTCTCTTCTGCTCTGACAATGAGTTTGATTATTATCTCTTATGATTTCTATAGGTCACTGTTAAATGTTTCTCTCCCACACTTTGCTGCAAGTAGCAGTAATTTGACAAGTGTGTCTTGTTTTCTAGTTAAATTAAATTTCAATGATCACTTTAAAATTAAAATAAACTTTGTAGATCAATAGAATAAAAGTCCAGCAAGAAGCAAGGAAGTCATTTCAACCACATGATTTTTGTTACTTGGCCATTAGTGACAACTTTTGCAAGAACATCTCTAACACCAAAAGACCACAGTGAGTTCTGCAGTGAGAAAGTACGGCATGTGCTTCCCTTTTACTAAAGGTTTGCAGTACATGGAAAGACTGCGTTAAATTTGGCCCCAGGGTTAAAACATTGGATTCATAGTCCCAGTGAAAGTGATGTGAGGCACGTGTTTGACTTTTACTAACCTCAAAACCCACAAACATGAAAGAGAATTTAATTAATTCCTTAAAGCTGTCTCGTGCTTTTCAGGTCAGCTAGTCTTTGATGATTTGGACCAAAATATACCAAAAGGATATCACATTTTTTAATTTCCCCTTCATGTTTTGATGTGTCACCTGTTGAGGACGCCATCTGGGGAAATCTTGTAAACCTACCTTATCGCACCCACCTGGAGCGGGACCTGCTCCCGTCTTGCATGTTCACTTTGTGATTAATGTTGACGCTGTGTGTCAAATGCATCACTGAGTTTTAGTTAGTGTCTCATATGTGTTTGCTCGCCGTGGTCAGACATAAGGAATCATCTTCTTTCTTAGTGATCTTAGTTCTTGCCTTTGAGGGAAAACCAGGGTTCAGAGATCAGTGCTGATAAAAGCTGGATGGGATTTCCGCTGAGCACTGTCTTTCACATTAAAAATGTTGTCACCCGTGTGTCAGATGTTGTGTTTCACTCAGTGATGAATGGTATTCCTCCCATGGGGAGCATCCAAAATTCCCACATATGACGCTGTGGCTCGCAGTTGCCATGGAATCCAGTGAGCCTGCACCGCCGCAACATGGGAAGTTTGTTGATCCTCACTGTCACGTACGTTCTTTATTAAATTATGGAGTGGTAGCAGAAGTGATGGTCTCTAAAATGTTTATTACTTTTAATAAGATGGTATTACTGCCATTAAAAGCTTGCCTATCTCATGATCAGTGTTTTGGAAAATTGAAGGTCAAATGCAGAGTGACCTTTTAATGGTCTCATTTATTTCCTTTTTTTTTTTTTTGCTAACAACAAGATCAGGAATTTTTTTTTAACTGATAAGACATTTTTAAAATAATGACCCTTTACCAAAAGGTTGAGACGTGTGTGTACAATAAGAGTGCACACATTTCCCTAAGGGGACAAACAAAGCACACACTGTGCTTTTCTTGTTATGTTGCTGAGTTTTAGACACGTGATGCTTCAGCTGCACCTCTTCACATTAAGATAAATCAAAGTTGCATACAGTATATTTAAGGTTGTGATTTATTTCTTTACTTAACATTACCCAACAGAGTCGAGCTACTTTCTCAACAATATTGAAAATTACTAGTTGCACCACTTATCTGACTTTCTGGAACAGATTCATTCGTCTTTTACCGTAAGTGCTTCTGGCATCTAGCAGTCTTTGTGTTCTGTCATTTTTTTTTTTGCGTTATCTTGAATCTTTTTGCTATTATTTTATTCCGTTTTGACAGGTGTTTTTTTGAAGAACAGAAGGTCTAGCACTCCACCTGTGTTAATGACTCACTGCAGCTTTTGACAGTGAGCAGCGCCGGGCCTCTTAAAGGAAGCTGGTTGCTATGTGGGTGGACATTTCACGCTGGCTTTCAACAGCCTTGAGCGGGTTTTTAAAGCATTTAAAATGATTGTTGTACTGCTGCGGCTTCCTACATGTCAAATCAGAGCTAGCGCACCATGAAACTGTCCTTATGCTCATTTAATAAGCTACCATTTCTACCACCTCCACTCACATGTAAAACACGCTGTTTTGTTTCAAAGGTTTGGAAAAAGGCTTTTCATGAAAGGGCTGCATCAGGTTAAACCCTCCAAACCAAGTGGGAGGATTTCAGACACAATCTGAAAACATGCAAGAGAATGAGGTGCATTTGTCATTTGGATTACAAGACTATGTAAATTCACATTCATCTAGGTCCTTTATCCTTGTAGTGTCGCAGTCTCACCTCTCGATGCTGGCACAACCCCTTCAACTTCTGTGCCCCAGTTCTTCTTTATAAAGATAAATCAAGAACAAGCACAAAGGTCGATTGGAGAAAAGGAGTAGATACACCGGAACACCAGAGCTGCTTAATTGCTGCTTGAGATGAACCTGTAGTGCTCCATTGTGGAGGACCTGAAAATGTGTACGGGTAGAGCCCGAAACTGTCTCAAGTACTAACTGCTGGTATTTATTGTATGTATCAATCATTGGTTGATTCTCCTGTGAGAATTAAAAGGAAGATATTCCCAAATGTTGCGACAGATTTAATGCCGCAGAAAACATTAATGCAACACACACTGATGAGTAAGAGTTATGTCAGCACTAAAATGTAGCGTAGAAAAATGCTGTTACTCATGATGTGCATGCTTGTTGTATGGTGTCCCTTGTGCCTTGCTGAGTACAGTCAACGGGGCCACCGAGGTCTCTCAACTAAATCTGACAGACAAAATGAGAAAGCAGACAGTGAAATGAGCAACTTCAATATGCAGCCAGTGCAGGAAGTAGCTGCTAAAGGTCAGATTTGATTACTTTCCTGTTGGCAGAGCATGAGTTCTTGTGTATTCCTGAATATCTTGGATGGATTTTTTTTTTTTATTTTATAGCTGCAGTTTGATAGACTGCATTATGGTCATTAGGTAATTGTATATAATTATATAACAATGTGAACCTGTTGCAGCCGTCTTCTCTGTTTTGGACTGGGTCGTCTTTGTGTTGTCCATTCTGTTATTCCACAACATGTCCATCTCTTTTGTTACTTCAGGTTAGTCATAAAGCTAATTAGATACAAGTTGCTGTTGCCCAACTCTGTGTTGCATAGTAATGAGAAGGATCTAATGCCCTCTGCACCCTTTGAGCTCTCGTCCGCTACAAGCAACTCTCCCAGTTTGGTTTTATAAGCGGGGCCAGGAAACAATCATCATGCACATTAATTCTCTCAGAACTTTTCCTGCACTCCCTGCAGACATGACTCATCCTATTGTAGCCTGAGTGAGATGCTCCAGCACACAAAATCGGCTAAGTGATTTATACATTTGTTCCTTTTCCTTGAGAAGTAAGTTATTCCCTGTGCAACGTGCAGGGAACACGGGAGCAAAGCAAACATGTACAGAGAGAGGGCAAAATTATAGATCCCATCAAGATCCCAGGCAGACGTCCTGTGAGTACAGGGAATTAAAAATCCATGTTTTCACAACCTGCATAGTGAGGGACCTTCTTTTTTATATAAACAGTAGGTCAGTAGATCTATAAACACAAGGCAACGTTATAAGTTTTTTATCTAGTTATGTTGTTATGAGGTTATGAGAGCTTAAAAATCTAGATCTGCACTGATTTTAAAAAATGTCCCTGAACATAACTCAGCCAGCTACACTGGTAAAAAAGACCGTGAACATGTTAAACATTTACATAAGGCTACAGAAATAGTCCGACACATTGGTTATCCCACCATCTGACAGGCACTTTGGACAGAGTACCATGTCAGCTTTAGTTTTCTAATGATCCACCTTCACAGTTCATTTCTGAGAAGAACTCAGCCAAGACTTTCCCACTTGAGTGTTGCCAAGCAGACGGAGCTCTCAACAGATGTGGCCAGATCATTTAAACTGGGCCAGGCCCAGAATATTCTTCACCTTTCCCCCAAAAATGGTCCAGTGGCTAAAAGCAGACAAACAAGTACTTTGTAATAGAAGGAGAAACAACATGGTGACATGTGTGATGCATGTTGTCTTCTTTATCGGTTGTTGTTTTGTTTTTGAAGGTTAAAGTAAAGATCACACTGCATTATTTAGTTATAATATAATATAATAATTGTCTTGCTAATGTCATTCATTGTACTAAATTGTTACTGATGTGATGATCCTGTCATTCGTATTTATTTTTTAACTGTGCTGTTTGTTCATGTTCTTCTTGAAGAGAACGGCTTGCCTGTTGGCTTGTGCAACTCCATTTAATAAATGATATGATGAATAGCGAGAAGACACCGCTGCCCTCACCACACTGACATGTCTTTCTTGTTTACTGGCACCTCATTAACCTTCTGTTCCCACTCACCCTATTGTCTCAGAAAGCAGCCATAGTTCAGAATAAGGGAAGGTGCATTAGCTTTATATGGTGTTGTTGCTTATTTCCTATAACACAGATTTCTCTTGCTTGTTGCTGGATTTCTGACAGTGTACCCAATTAGCTATGTGTCTGCCCGCGTCCTGCTGGTGCATTGCTAGCCTTGCTGTGGGCATATTTGTGTCGGTGCTAGAGAGTGCAAACTTAATTAGCCTCCTGCAGAGTATTCTTCGGAAAAATGAAACAACCTTTTTTCTTGTTGGCCTTGTTGCCTGTAATTATTCCAAGAAGAAAGAGGAGCTCTAAATGCCGTACCACACGTGTTCCCAATGTGATAAGAGGCCCTCTGTGTGATTCTGATTATAATGAAGCTTAGCTGGTTGATCCGAGTATGAATTTGTCAGTATGCTGTGATTTCTTCTTCAGATTACGAGCGCAAACTTGAGAAGCTCGATACCAGATGGGTGAAAAACACCCATCTCATACTCATGAATGTTTTTTGTAAAAGCCAGTGTGTCAGAATTAAAAATACATCCAGCTTCGGTAGCTGCCAGGTACAGAAGCCATGGAGACAGATGGGTGTATCCAGCCGTCCTGGATACACTGTGCAGTCATTGATATTCCACTGAAGCTTGTCGTCCTTGTTGCTTCATCTCCAGATGTTCAGTGGCCAGTTGACATTTGATGGTACATAGATAGGATCATGTGCATCACTGGCAGGGCTTCATAGTTGGGATACATTAGGTAGGCCTCCACCTGCTCTGTCCGATAGGTAACTCACTGAATATGCGGATCATGGATTCTGTGTCGGCTGCCAGATGGTGCCACTCGAACTGCAGCCTAAATACTGCACTATGCAAAGAGATGCTGCACGGAGCTAGAGATGCACCAAAAAGAGTCCAACGCTTCTTGTTGTTTTCGATTGTGGATCTGAATGATGCTGCCTACAAGCTCAAAACATAAAATCCAAACATGTGAGCCTCATTAGCGGCAGAGAGAGGGGAGAAAACAGTCTTGCTGGACGTCTTCCAGGCAGAGACTGGGGTCAAATGGGCTGGGAAATGCACGGGCCTATCTGGGAATTCCAGGCTGTGTACTTCCCACATTTGCAAGACACTTCCAGAAACCGGTTCTAAGTGGATGGAAATAGTCCCAGAGTGCGGCAGGAAGTGGAGTCAGCCTTCAGTGCGTCAAGATAACGGCTATTACAACATATGTTTAAATTAAAAGTTAACAAAAAACACATAAGAGTCATTTAGAGTAAAAAACGTATGCACAATCAATACTGAAGAACCTGATATTTAAATTGACAAGATGACATGACAAATTTGATTTGTTTAGGCAGGATCCAGTAAACGAGTATGAGAAACTCCTTAATGATGGATCTAAATTTGCACTTGCACTCTGTAACTGTAATGTGTACTGGATAAAACCTGTACACTGACACAATGAGTGTGCAACTGCAAATGCATTGTAACACTGACACAATTTTAGCATCATTTATATTTTTTATCAGTTATTTTGACTGTGAAACTATCAAAATGATGAAAATTGTGAAAAAAAAGCATTAAGTTTAGGAAATAATATGAAAACAGGACGGTCCTGTACTCTGTCGTGCTCCTCATATCTTACAGAGTGTGACAGCAACAGAAAAGAAAATGTGTCAAACGAGATTAATTGTATTTCCTGAAAAAACAAACATTTCTGTGGGCCGTAAGGAGGTGAATGATGAGAAGCCAGAGAGGGCAAAGAAATTAAATGTCAAGCCTCACTTTTTTTCAAATGATCCAGTTTTCTGGACATGAATCTATGACCTAAATGTTAACAATGTTGGACAGAGTTATCACAGTGTGGACCGTTATGACTCCTTTGTGCCGTCTTCTCTGAGACCAAGAATACTTTTAAATAATATTGGAGTAACCTAGATTGCAACCAAATCAATAACGACAACACACACACAAAATGGATGCAGTGAAAAGCTGATCAGGCTTTCAGAGTATCTGTGTCAGTGGACACAAAAAGGTGGGAGTACACATTAGGATGTTATTCTGCAGTTAGATAACACAAACCCTAAAATGATGTAACTTCAATTATATCAGTGTTTGTGACATTAAAGAACAACATTACAAGTTTCAGGGTTAGTAGGTGAGGTTCTCAAATAAAGTATGTCAGCAGCAGAATATTAGCAGTTTTATGAGATGTGAACATGAAAGCAGCAAATATAGTCATTTTATTTCAGCAATATTGTAAAGTATTCATTCTACCAATGTTGTCCAGTATATGCGATGACCATACACTGCATCTGTAAACGGAAAGAACAGCTGTCAGTGTCTTCAAGAAGGACGGTTCGACTAGCTGATAAAAAGGTTGTCTGAGCTCAGGCTTCTGTTCTTTAGAGTTTCAGCCTTTAGAAGAGTCATTTTGGTTTATGCTGATGAAACATAGAAAAGTTAGATTTAAAACGGTTTTTATCACGTTCATCAAATGAAATGAAAGGTTTTAAGTCGTTGTTTACATCATCATCAATTTGCATGTCGTAACTAACAATTATTAACTGTGGAGCATATATCAGAATATAATGTAAATTATACTCTGTCATTATTTTCTAAGGCTCATGGTGGCAAGTGGCTCAAAGATGTTCAGTTTAAAATCACAAAATAGAAAAGAAACTGCAAATTGTCACAATGCAGAACATGAAACAAGACAACTGTGTGTCAGTATCAACATTTTTCTGTTGATTTACTCACTATCATTTGAAAATTCAAATTTTCAGTCAGTCTCTCATCATGAACTATCATGGTGCTCTGATCAGGTGTGTGTTGTGTTGCATCCAGGACTTAGGGTTACGGTCAGGGGTCCCTACATTACCAAATAAACTGTGTCTCACTTCTCCAACATACCACTCTCCGGGAGCAGTGAATGCTGCCTCCTTCCTTGCAGGAAGTTCTTTCCTCCCTGTTGTGTGTTTCAGTGGAAGAAGCAGGGCAGCAGCTCATTAGTTTAGTATGAAATGCTGTGAGTTAGAGGGAAAGTATTGTTTAGGGTTGCGGGCAGAGGAAGCAGGTTGAGACAGTTTCAATGAGCACTCGTTTCGTCCCACTGCCTGACTGTGGCCTTTCCTGTGAGTTTTCCTGTAAACTTAGCGAGAAATAACTCATTAGCGGGGGTTTACTGTTAGCTGGCTCTCGGTCCAGACTAAATATAGACGGTGTGATTCTGGAAACAATAGTCTTCTCCACCCCGAGGCTATTTAAAGGCTCAATTATCTTTTAATGTTCAATGCTGGGTTAGAAAAAGGTGCAGGAAATATTGTCCAGACAGAGTTTGAGGAAGCTGTTCTTAAGAGGCTTCATGAAATCACTCTCTCCACTGAGGAACTAGACACGGACAGAAATAAATGTTGGGTTTTTGTGCAAAGTGTGCAATTTAATAAGTTCCTGCTATGATTCATTTTGTTCTATTTTTAATCTTGATTTTCATATGATGTGTGTGTTGAGTTTTTTATTCGTTTGGTTGTGATTTTCGGTTTTAATCCGGTTTCTTGTATTGAAGTTTGTGAAATCTTTTCTGTCCACATGTTTTTTTATTTTCTAATTCATCTACATCGGTTAATAATAATGACTAAATGCGTTGATGTTAACACTTAAAATATCTATACTGTGTGGGAGGTGACCAACTCTGCAAATGACATCAGATTGTATATTAGTAAATCTTTATTTCCATTTATCTATGGAAAATGTGACATCACATTTTCCATTCAGGTGTCTTTCAGCCATGAGAACAATCTTTTCAACCAAATAGTTTTTGTTGCCTGTCAAAAAATGCTGCTGGTGTGCAGAGATAGCAAGTAAATAATGTAATGTGTTTATGCAAGTGTTGTACATACACATATGTTCACTATCACAAGCAATTTCATTTCATATACTGCTGCCTAATTAAACCGAAGCTGTTTCATTAAGCTGTTTGACCAAGCTGCTGTTTTGGAGCCGTCACCGGTATTTTTACATTGTGTTTATGTAAAGGAAAGGATTATGGTCCAGTTCAGTCAAAGCACTTGGCAATGGGTCATTTTGGAATTTACAACCCCTTTAGTCATTTTGATATGTGGGATCGATGACCTGAGTCTTGACACTTCACTTCTATCAAAGGTAGGAACTGTCAACAAGTCCTCACTTTAGGGGATTTTCTGTCCTTGTGAGGATTTCTAGTTCTGCTCGCAAGTGTCTAAATGTAAAGAAACATCACACACACACACACACACACACACACACAAACCCAGATGCCCACATCCTGAATGAGGACAAAGACATTTAAGAAATGTGAACAAATTCACCCACTGTAACTATTACACATTGTTCAATGGGGAGGAAGTAGTCTGGAGGAAAATTAGAGTCAAGGAGTCTCCTCGTCCTCCCACACGTCTCGTTTCATTGGCTGAGAGGCATGATGTCACAGTGTGGCCTACCCTATAAAAAGTCACTCTCCCACACAGACGGCAGACCAGCTGAGAGCCAACACACTTACAATAGGGAAGATAGCTGTGTGACACACTTGTCAAAATCTTTGGAAATATCCAACATTGAGCAGGAAAAACATCTCGCCATGTGCAGAGGACTTGAATCACTGCCAATCACCTGTCTGGAGAGGTGAGACCAATGAGACTTTTTAATAAATAGAGAAAAAAGTGACTCTTCCTGCACTTTTGGAACATGCCAAATAGTTTTGACTGACTCTAAATTGTAAGAGTGCCTTGTCTTTTCTGTAACATTTTCTCCTCCTTCATCTTTGCAGGGCAAAGGAGCTGAAAGCTTTGTTTGGAAGTTTACTACAGAAGTCCGATCACATTGGACAGTCAAAGAAAAGTGATAAACAGAGGTAAGACACATTCAGATTCTCGTCTCATGCACGCCAGTGACATCACAACCGGTCGTGGTGCTGCATTTGAGCTGCTCCTAACGCTTCTCTGTTTCTGCAGCTTAAATGTGGACGAGCCTCTGAAGTGGACCGAGTCGTTTGAGAATCTGCTGTCCAGCCAAAGTAAGAGCAGTCCTCCACATTACACGTGGTGCAAAAGTTTCGAGACGAGAGCCGGATGTTAACCCTCTGTCTGTTCTTCCTCTTGTTTCCAGATGGATTGTGCCTGTTCAGAGCGTTCCTGGTGTCAGAGTTCAGCGAGGAAAATATCGCCTTCTACTTGGCTTGTGAGGACTACAGAGCAACCAAACCCTCCAAACTTTGCGCCAAGGCTAAAAAAATCTTCAACGAGTTTATTGCCTCTGATGCACCACGAGAGGTAAATATCAAATAACTCAGAGTTATAAAGGTGCTTTTTCTCTTACTTTGCAGTAAAGTACTGATAATAATTTAATTATTTCTTCCCCTACAGGTAAATCTGGACCATGAAACTAAAGCAATCACCAAGAAGAACATGGAGCAGCCCTCCCAGCTCTGCTTTGACCTGGCCCAAGCCAAAATATACACCCTAATGGAGAAAGACTGCTACCCTCGGTTCCTCAAATCCTCCACATACTTGGAGCTCAGCAGAAAGGCCAAGACAGGCTAATAGACTTTCTTTGGTCTTTTACTTTCCTGGAAGGAGCAGACGTGATGCGATCACTCCTCAAAACTCGTACTGACGCACAGCGGAGACTGGAAAGGTTCAGATGGAACAAATACCTCAGTGCAAGGAGCTTGGTGCCGGGATGTGGAGCTGTTCTGGAAACCAGAAGTTTCACACAGGCTAGAATCTGAACTGGAAGCTAAAGGACACGATGGAGATGTGAGAAGAGACAAAGCTGCAGACGATGTCTGTCTCTGAAAGAGACACATGCACTGTACATACAAGAATGTATGAGTAGCAGCCACAGAGGCATAAATGATAAAATACAGAGACAGAAGTGAGTTGGATTCACACAATGAAGCTACCACTGGAAGAGACTATATGATTATTTATTATCTATTTATTTTTAAATTAATTTTATTATGTGAATGTTTGCTGTGCAACTAGCTGGTGACTTGTATCTGAACAGTTTTTTTTTTTTTTATCTGTCCAGCATACAGACTGTGAGTGCTGTATCTGATAATGAGTGCTCTGAATAAATGACTAAAGTATTTTCCAGACACAAAAGATTACTGTTCTGTTGCATGAAAAATTCACTAAGAGAAGCGGGGATGTGGGTACTGAGGGTTAGGAAATGTAGGAGGTGGGAAGAACAAGACTTCCTCATGTGCACTGGCACAGCTGCTAACTAACAACGTGGCCTCAGAGGTTCCACTTCACAACTAAGTGACTGAATGACTGCTTTTCTCCAGAGTTAGACAACGGAAGGTATGAACCAAGTGAGGACGTTTCTGAACATGTGTCACTCCGTGTGCTTTAATCTATATTAGGATCTGTTGTGGAGCCGTAAAGACGAGGGTGAGGTTGTTTCTACAGGATTACAATAGAGCGTGAATTTAGATACATAGACAACACCTTTAATATCTTTAATTATGTACAGTCAGAAGCAGGATAGGCAAGTCGGACGTGTCATGACAGATGGTATACAAACAACACACTAACATTAAACAATGTTAACCAACACACCTAGCAACTAAACTAACTGAAGAGAGCTTTGGAGGTGCAGGGAGGTGGATTTTGTTGCTTTTATGTTTCCATTGTGTGTGCTGGGCTAAACCAACCAACCCCTGGTTCCAGCTTCTTATGTAGTGTTGTCTAACAACATCAATCTGTAAGTATTAACTTGGAAACTATAATTCCATGACATGGGGTAAACCCTATCTGCTGAGAAAGATCATCTGACATGATAAAAAGCACAAGTACAGCTACTAATTGAACTTTGAAGAGAGACAGTTTTGGTGGATCCAGTTTCTACAATAAAAAAAACTAAATTTAAAAAGTATTTTAGTGTATATAGGGATGAAACAATAGTTTTAGAAATATTATTGGCTTTCTTGCTAAAGCTTAAATGTGTAGCTGGAGCTGCTTTAACCTTAGGGCAGAGCTTACTGTAACTTCATATTTAAAACACGAATACGAGAGCGTGGATGATGATGATTAAAGTTCTAAATCGTTTTGGGATGCACACGTGTTCATTTCCTTGTTGAAAGTTAGATGGAAAGATTTGAAAACGTGGCATTTTGGAAATGGAATAAGAAAACTATATTCTGGCCAGAACACTTCTGGCCAGAATATAGTTTTCTTACAAGGCTGTGAAATAGTTTGCAGTGTGTGTGTGTGTGTGTGTGTGTGTGTGTGTGTGTGTGTGTGTGTGTGTGTGTGTGTGTGTGTGTGTGTGTGTGTGTGTGTGTGTGCACGCGTCCAGAGAACGGGTTCATTGTGCTGGGAAGCATCTGAGTGTGAGGGCCAGTCACCATGGAGACAGCAGCCACCTACTGAGCACCTCCACAGGCAGGTTTGTTTACTACCTCAGTGGCCACTCACAGCCTGTTAGTCAGAGCAGCCTCCCCTCGCTCTCTGTAAATCAGACCCTTCCATCCATTGTCTTCCTACTCTCCTTTTTTTTTTTGTTACAGCCATGGCCGACCTCATTATCACGTCTCTCACATTCATAGGAAATAACAGAGGCTTTCTGTCCTCTGCATCCCTCTTTCTCTCCGTCCTTTTCACTCTGATATGATGTGTAATGAAGCCTCTTCAGACCCTGAACATACAGCAGCATAATTGAAATTAAGGGTCTTCTTTGACTCCGCAGACTGAACATATTCTCCTCGGGGAACAGATGGACTCAAACTGCATCGACAACTATGATTTTGACCTTGTGCGCAGCACTGTTCAGGCGGCGGATGTTCATGATTCATCTCCAGTTTAAGCTTTTAAATGTCAGATCACACTTGCGAACAGAACAGAAAGAAAAAGGCATGTAGAGACCTGATCAGGCGCGGCTGCATGTGGCTGAACAGAAATCATTTAGACTTCTTGTTTTTCGTGTAATGTGATTGGGCTATCACGAGGGTGTAGTCTGGAACATTTTGGCCTTTTGGGATGAAATAAAAACACAAATAATCACAAAGCAACAGAGAGAGAGAGAAAAAAAGTTTCACCCAATTAAATGATTTTATTACACCTGGAGGAAAACTGGTTCCATGTCAACTTGGACCAACACAAAAATACAAAGATTTAAAAAACAACAACTTATGGCTGTAAGATTTCTATTCTAGGAGGTACAGGGAGGAAAAATTACAGCTTCAAGATGTGCATTTTCATGTGATGTATGTAACTGTACACAGATGGACCGACAAACGAATCTGATCTCTGAAATAGGTAAACTGTAAGTGAATCATGCTGTCTAGCACCAGTCAGAGTGTGACTGGACTTTTAACTCATTTCCTGTCCTGCCTTGCTGTTTTTCATCACTTTTTTCCAGCCAAAGTGGCATAACAAGACACGGAGCAACACAAGAAGAAGAACTTCTTTGACAGGGGTCCCCCAACACCCAGTGATGGAAGGAAATATGATAATAATACTAGAGATACACTGTAAAAGTATTATACATTCTGCACTGTAAGTATTAGCATTAAAATATATGAAAAGCAAAAGAACTCATTGTGCACAATGGCTTCATTATATAACTGGATTTGAATCGGTGACACATTCTGCATTAACACAACATACATAGTAGGCTATGCTTCAGTTTTCTACTAATCATTTGAATCTAGTAAATAACTAGTAACAATAAAGTAAAATACCACATAACCGTACTTATTACTTACTGCAAGTACAGTTGTTTCACCACTTATAATCTAAGGTTGAATAAAAGCGTCCTATCTTGCCTCCTTTTTATTATTATTTTTTTATATATATATATTTTTTTTTTTTTCATTTGACAAAGTTCCCTTTCAAGGTGAGGTTGGGACAGTTCTATTCATTGTATTATTTCAGGGCATTCATTGAAGAATAAACTGAGTTTCTGAGGTTTTAGGAGAGCCTTTTGTTGATGTTTCTAACCATAAATGTAGACGCTGACGTGCACAAGAAAACGTGGAGCCCTATAAAAAGAATTGGTAGTGTGTTTTATGTGTACTGGAAGGTATATAAGTCTGTAAAAGTTAAATGTACAAATCGAATGAAGTTTAACTTTCAGATTTTAACAGTGCAGTAAATGTTTTGTCATGTTTACCACATGAGTAAAGTCAAATTTATTAGCATATTTTTAGCAGTTGGAGTTTCTCCTGGCAGAAGAACAAGTGACTGCCCGCCAAGGCAAACCATAAATGGAAAAAAAAAACCTTCAGGGCTTTGACAACCACTTAAACAGAGAAAGTAATACTGAGCACAGCTGACGAGATCTGATGGAAGCTGATTCTTTATAAGTAAGTAGTGGAATAAAAACTACACATACATACATACACATAATAAATAAAATAAACACAGCTGTCTATGTAAATGTTTTTATTACAGTGCAAGTAGAAAGTATAAATCTTTATTTCTGTTAAATACAACTAGTAATCTTAACATCCCTGTATTAAGTAGCAGGGGACCCCCTCTCTCTTACTGTCTTCTTTCATTTCGCAGTAAACACTGATGTGTACCATCAAAAAATATATAAAACAAAACACAGAAATGGTGTCGTACATCCATATATGTAGCATCAGTTCAACTTGTGTAAAGCATCATATGAATAAATACAGAAACTCCATGTACAAAATGACTGTGTTAGCCGGGTTTAAAACACTGACTCCACACTGGTTTGACAGAAATATTCATGACGCAGGGTTCACGTGCACAATTACAAAAATGAAAACAAGAATGTTTTGAGAATGACCAAGTTTTGTTTTCATTGGCTGTTTTCTAAACATTCGGCATCATCCCGTTTATACTCCAAACACAGACAGGTCCCACACCTGGGTGAGCTGGCGTGGGAGAGGCTAAATCTGGACACGTGTTGCTAAAGCATGGACCGGTTTCAGTGGCCAGCTTTAAATGTCATGGAGGTGGGTTCATGGTGTGGCACCTAAGGAGGTGGAGCTCTGTCAAGCAGTGGCTCACTGGTAGGAGTGAGTCAGGACGCTCGTTTTGAACCATATTTCCTGCGTGCGTGGTGATTAATGTTGTCGCCAACAGGCTGGTGCAAAAACAAAGAGCTACAGTCATGGTTACCAGGTTGCCAAGGGAACAAACCCAGCACAGCGGAGTGGTCGCATCCCATCGTTTACTCTAAAATACTTAATTATGCTACGAGGGCTTAAACTCATTTACATCTCATTTGGTTTGCAAAATTAAAAAAAAAAAAAGGCCAGTACAAGTAAACTCATCTGAGCCCACTTGTTGAAAAAATATCCTCTTGTCAGTCACAACAATCTCATTACAGGTGTTTTTAAAATACTGGCGTGGAATATGAGAATACAACTCACCTGATGTTGTTGTTTCAAAGTCTGGTTTGCATTATTTCATTACCTGATGCCAGGAACAAGGCATATACAGCAAATAATGACTCACCCCCGGTGAGGTAAAGATACATGTTTGCTGTTAGTGTTAATTTCTAGGGAAGTGATGCATTTGTATGATGTTGCAATGTCGGTGCAGTATTTTTTCGCCTGGGCATTGTGTTTGTCCTACAGTCCTTCAAAGACCTATAAATCAGCAAGACTGAACCTTTTAAACCAACCAAACGAATGACTGTTGGAATATGTGGTGTCTATACATGCTTTTTCCTTCTCATCCACCCAGCGTGGGCCAGAAGAGGTGAAAGGATGTTTCCTTTAACATGAACAAAGGCAACATTCCTAACAGTGGACCTATGTGCACATACAAACACACAACGTTTAATATAAAGTGTCTGTTTCTGAGGGACTTTCACACAAGAGACTCTGAAGAATAAGAAACGTTCTTATTTATTTGACACTTTTTCTGACGCAAATGAAACAACAAATGAAATTAGTCAGTTTTCTACTTCTCTACTAGAGAGGACCCATGACTGGACCGAGCCCTCTCCCACAGTCTTTCTGTGGAATTTACTTTAATCATGGACACAATACAGTGAGTAAATTATACACAGACCGAACTGTTTACCTCCAGAAGCAGCAGTTCCCACCATTTATTTGTCTGATTGTATGCTATTTGTTTACTTTTATCCATTAGTAGGATTTGACATGAAGCAAAACTGTGAATGTCATTAACCCTTAAATGTCATATAATAATAATAATAATAATAATAATAATAATAATAAAACAAATGAAATAACGTGCAAACAGTCACAGTGACCCCAACATACTCATTAAAGGAACAATTCAGCATTTTGGGGAAATATCAACATTAAATGACGAACAGGTGCTTTCTTGAATGAGATGAAGATTGATGCCACCCTCATGTGTTTCCTACATATCTGAAGCTGCAGTGCAGCAGTGGCCTGTTGGCTTGGATCAGCTAAAGAACTGGAAACTCAGCTCATTAGAATTAGAAAACTTCAGAGGATCTACTGTTGGACCACCTGGTTCAAGTAATTGTGCAAAGTCTGTGAAGAATCTCAGTTATCCAGGTGAAGTTATTTGGCAACTGGACGTCTTTCTTGTTAGATCCAAACATTTCACTACTCATACAAAGTCGCTCATAATCAGTCTGAGACTGAAAAAAGTAGCTTCTTTTAGCCAAGCTAAGCATCTCCTCACTGCAGCTAAATACAAGCAGTAGTTAATGGCCTAGACTCCCCAGACACTGACCTTTTTTTTTTTAAATTTTATTAGGGCATTCAGAAAACAGCTGAATCATCTCACAGAAAACAGCTGTGTCATCATGCTACTAAGGAAATATTTGAGGTCAAGGATCCTTTTAAGGGCAGTGCGAGGATGAAAGGAGATGTACTGTATGTAAGAGTGAATAAGTAGTTTGTCTGAAGCACTTTATTCCAGTAACACTGGGGCTAATGTGATGCTTTTAAAGCCATCAAGTTCAAACAAAGACACAGGAAATAGAATGACATGTGGCTATCACATCCATATGACTAAGTGAGATATAAGGGACAATGTGTGTGGCAATAACTGTGTGGCTTCCACAGTAACAAGATAATTGGATTTGTGCAAAGGTCAGCTTTGTACCCAGCCACTCTGACAAACACAGCAGGCTGTGTTTATTGACCTATGAAGAGCAATGAATGCGGTTGATCTCATGGCAGCGTGCAGTCAGTCTCGTGCCAGTTTGTAGATATCAACACCCAGTTTATAATTTGCCATTGTGTCAGTTAATACAAACAGAATTTATGCCCAGTTTGGTGATACAGTGCTAAATAAGGATAAAAAGCTGTTTATGACAGTCAGGATGGTGACACTGACTCAGCAGCCTTCCTACAGTCTTCCTGCACTTCCTAAACTATTAGAGCAGCAGTCAAGTGGCCAAATATGAAACATGGACATGTGATTGAAACGTAACTCCTATGAAACATCACATTATAATGTGGCTCTAATTTTAGGTATGAAAGCAGTAGGAGTGAATACAGACCGGCATTTTAAAACCTAACCTGTGAGATTCTAGCATGAAAAACAGAAACTGGAAGCGTTTCAGCCAAAACTCTGATTTGTTCACTTCAAAAATTGAACAAAAAAACAGAAAAGTGTGTTACACCCCAGTGTGAGACTACTGTGACTACTCTACAAACAACTGAGAGATAAAAACTACGCAGCTCTTTCATTACATGGCGAGTAAGCAGGATCACAAATGAAAAGGATATACACGTGACAGCCGTGTCACCAGTCAGTGCAGCGGTTGAGGCAACAAAACAATCAGACGGCATCAACCGGAGAACTGGATGCACTGAGCAAGACGCCAAGTCAGATGATTTACCCTCTCTAGTATTCCTGTTCTGTTCACGCGTGACCTTGGAACACTTTGTGCCCGCAAAACAGCCCTTAGATACTTGTAGCCCAAAAAAAAAAAAATCAAGTGAGGGGGCGTGATTTTCTCAAGTGACAAAGCACTTGGACCATTTGGACCTTAATGGAGTCTCTTTGTGAGTTACAGTGAGACAGAGAGCACAACAATCACGCTGAGTGGTTCCTGACACAGGTCACCTACATACAAGCAGCACAAACAGGAAGGAACAGGGAGAGTAAGTCGCTTCATACATAAAGTGGATGTTTGACTTTGTCTCTTCAGCTCGGTCTTGTGCTCTGAGCTTTGAGCTGTACCGTGTGAAGAGCTCTGTTGCCACCTTCTGGACAGAGAACATGTTTGAAGTTTGATCAGGCACCATGTGTGACCATGTGTGACCGTGCAGAAGGATGAAAGCACAGCAAGCATCAAGGAAAAATGTCATTTCTACTGTGATACTCTGAGCGAGCGGCCTAAAAAAAGATCATATCAAGCACACGTGACAGTCGCCTTCAGTATTTTCCTGTACATCAGCATACTAACGTGATGCAATGCAAGCCCAGCATCAAACTGCAGGTAAACACATCAGCTAACACCCAGCAATGTTCAGCCACATTTTCCTCAGAAGCTGACTGAGTGCTGACTACTGCTCTCGCTTTCATCATCTGACCTTTTAAGTTGGTGAAAAACATTCACCAGATGAGAAACAGAAGCTTTAAGGAGAATGAAGTTTGCATCCTTTAATATTGATCCAGATGTCAAACCATAGTTATGGAAAGTACAGACTTGTTCTTTGAGCTTTACTGAATTAATCAAAATAGAAATAGAGAATATTGCTAAAAAAATAAATAAACAAAAAGCATTTAGATGAATTAAATCCAAACTGCCAAACATATCTTTAAAGTACTTTTACTACAAATCCTATTTAACAGTTAAAGTATTTGACAAGAACCTGCTGTACTGTATATGTAGAGAGGGGGCTTCTTAGATATCACTGACCCTGACAGGGAGGAAGGGGGGGACTAAGTCGGCTGCTGTACCGTCATCAGTGTCCACTACCACAGCAGCTTAATCAAAAGTGTCAGAGCCATTTTTCTCCTGTTACTGACGACCCTCTTGATACATAAATATTTGTATCATTTCAGTTTTTGTCAGCACAACATGGGCTATTTTAATCTATTTGCTGCACGCATGTCATGTTGCACTGGGCCTTGCTGAAAAGATAATTAGACAATGTGATTATAATATTGCTGTTGTGTTAACAGGTTGTTTCTGCTGCTCCCAGGTTAATTCAATTACAGGGTTAAACGTGTTGATTTAATTTGTTAATAAAATGCCTTTTAAGCCTGTGGATTAGCTTTCTAATGCTGCTGCTTAAGAAGTTCACTCTTATTATGGAGACACAGCAGCAGAAAGGTCAAAACGTCAGCACTGGCACCGCAGCGTGTCTTTCAGTGTGTCAGATAACTGCACGACCCCACGCCTCCTTTATTCGGTTTGTCAGAGAAACATTATGTTTGCTGTGTCTACTGTGTCTCTACTGTATGTGCATGAGTTTCTCTGCTGTTGTGTGCACTTCAATGAGCCCTGGGGGCTCCAGGAATCCACTGGGAACAAGGAGCTGGGGATGTGTTTGTTCCCAGTGGTGCCGCTAGATGTCACACAAGCAAACGGTGCCTCACGTTAGGTCTCACACCCAGCTGAATGACACACACACACACACACACACACACACACACACACAGCCTCTGGATATTGATTTCTCTCTCTGATAAATCATTTGGGAGGCTGAGAGCTCGGCGCGTTAAGTAGAAAACCATCATGTGTTGGTAACCCTTCGCGTCTTCGCGGCCACGGCGGCGGCGCGTACACTTCCTCCGTCGTGCTTCAGACCGGAGTCAGCAAGTGAACACCCCGATCACCGATCAGCGCGTTCATCGCATCCATCAGCCAATCAGTCTGTCGCCACCGGAGCGCCTCAACCTGGACGACCTCCGGAGTGACGCGCATCTCCGGTTAGTGCGAGTGCGTCGGGGGAGCGGTGCCGGAGGAGACGCGCATAGCTGCATCTGTCTGTGGCGCTTTCGTTAAAACAAGAGCAGGGAGCAAGTCAGCTGTCGTTTGAGCGATGCCAGGGGTGACCAAGTACAATTTAGTGGATGACGCGCACGATTTGAGGATCCCCATGCACAACGAGGAGGTGTTTCAACATGGGGTGTGCTTCGAGGCAAAGGTAAGGAGCACCTGCAGCAGATACTGACAGGAGGCTTGAGGAGCAGAGGAGCGTAATGGTTCAAAATATTCAAATGAGGACCATTCATTTGCGAAACACATATCACTAGTGTGATATCTTTTTATCATTTCCAACCGTGTGCTTATGTGATGTGGATCTTATTTATTGGCCATATAAGATATGGATTGTTGCCTACTTTGTATGACTTGTGAAATGTTTGGAGTACAACCTAATCATCATTAGAGCTGAGATAATTTTGGCCTTTAGTGTTTCAGTCAATCAACAAAATTGGGGCAACCAAAACAAGACTATTGTGATAATATTGGGACTAAATTCTTTTTGTTCATTTTTACATGGGCAAAATTAAAGCTGGATGATTCACTGAGAAAGTGATCAGCAGATGAATTGACGTGAATGATGTGTAAATGAAAATCATTTGCCTTTTTTTTTTTTTTTTACAGTAATGCATGGGCAAGTGTTGTTTTAACTAATAGCTCGATGAATGCTGTGGCCTTGAAAAACAGTATTTATTTACGTGTCATTATAGAAACACACAGCTTTATGTCATTATTTTTATAGTATTATTATAGTATTTTTGTCAATCAAAGACTTCATTTTTGGCTTTTCGTAGTTAACAATGTACTGGAAAACCATCACAACCAGTAGAGTGCTCTCACCACGTAACCTGTGGCATTCAAACCCTCAAATTACAATTACAAAATTATCTCACAACCTCTCTCTTACATTTTGCAGTACATTGGCAGTTTGGAAGTGGGACGCCCCGGTAGTCGAATGGAGATAGTTGCTGCAATGAGGAGAATTAGAGTAAGACACTTGACACAACCATGCCCTGAACTTGACCCCTGTGGTAATTGCAGTCCAAACACTTAAACAATGACCTAAATGGTGGTGCACGCACATTAATCCTCTATCTCGCTCTTCTGTTTTATGTCTCACCTTGTGCACGGTGCTCAGAGAATTCTCTCTCCCCTCGACATCCTCTTTACAGATAAATCACCGGTCTGCGTAAAACTCCACACTCGGCAGATTCAGTGGGCTGTCAGGAGAGTTTTAAATCAAGGCAGGATTCATAGGGCAGCTCAGATTTTTTATGGCTGAGGGGAAATACGGCACACAGGTTTATACGTGATACCATTAGAAAAACCAACATCTCTTGAGCATCCTATTTTAGACCAGACAAGGCCACTGGACGCACAATGCCTTGTCGTTACGCGTCACTGCGGTTTTACAGAAGCACTGGGAGGAGAGGATTTAGCTGCTTGTCAGCTGTTAGATCTAATCTAACAAACAAGTTATCATGTCACTCAGATCTCAGATGGGCCACATCCGTAGTGACACCCAGGAAGGACTTAATCCTGATCCCTCGAGTACAGCTCAGGATAATGGCTATTTGATTGTACTGGCAAAGATCTAGTGCTACTGTGGGTTTGAATTTGTGTAGATGGATGGTATGGGTTTAAATAAACACTTTTTATTAAATACTGTATATATTACTGTAAAGAAAATACATTAAGAGAAAGAGTGATATTAAAATGGATATGTAATTCAGTAAAAATAAATAAATAAAGCCGGACCTGTTTGTGAGCTCTGTAATAGCCCAGTAATTAAGAATCTTCGCTTCTGGGGGAGACAGACACTGAGTATTCAAAAGCTAACGTGCCCTTTAAGTACTCGCAGTGGTTTAGAGATAAAACTATCGCCGGGGTTGACCTGTAGAGCTTAGTACAGCCGGGGGCAGCGTTAGTCTGAGTTGCTGAGGCTGATGTGCATGAAAATGTGGCGTGAACACTTCTCGTGTTCCACTTCATTGCCCTCTGACAGATGTGTGTGTGGAGATGGATGGTCCTCCTGCCCCAGGTTGCACGGTGCTGCATTAACCTGGATAACACACGCTAAGGGAGTTGTGTCGTTCACCTAAAACAACTAAATCCCGAATGCGTGTGGAAAAAAACTCCCACACACAATGAGGCAGTTGAACCGGATAAAAGAACTTGACAAGAAATAACAAGAGGAAGAGCTCCTCACTCCTGAATGTGACACCGGTCGCAGGTTTCTAAACAAACAGCTCCTCATTCATTAGGGCTCGAATCACCAGATAGGACTCGTCGTGTTGGTAAAAGAAACATCCCTCACTTATTTTCTTCTGAACCATCATTAAACAAGTGTGAAGGAGCTCCAATTATGCTGAACATAAGAGACAGAACTGGGTTGTTATTTTTATACAAACCAAAGCAAAGACAGAGAATATCCAAATGTGTCGTGCAGAGCGGGCGACGGTTTGTTCACCGAGGAAGACTGGTGGTTTCACAGAACTTCATCTGACCAATTAAACATCCGATGTTGGACTTTCAAAGTAAGCCCCGTTACTTCACCAAAATTCCTTGCAGTTCTTAGATCTCTGGGTCCTGATATTTAGAGTCTGCGCCTGCAGTGGAGGCAGAGGGTGCAGGCTCCTGCATTAATCAGGGAGGGGGATGAAAGTGTCCCACACATGTCTGCCTCCCTCTGGGAAGTCTGCCTTTGAAAGCTTAAACAGCTCCCAGAAGCAGAAACTGACAGTTTCTGAATGTTTACTCAGTCTGAGCTTTCCCCCTGAGAGGATGATAGTCAAAAATATCTTCCATTGTCTGTATGATCTCTTCTCTCTTTTCTAAAATGTGATTTAGCTTGTGTAAAGAGCTCCATCTCAGCGGGAATATGTGATACGTAGTGTAATGCAAGTCACATCACATAGCATTACATTCAATTTGGTCTAATTTACCTTTTGGATTACTATTGTGGACCACGTTGAATGTTAATATGCGTCTTCCTTCACAGTATGAATTCAAACTGAAGAACATAAAGAAAAAGAAGGTCAACATAGTCATATCCACGGACTGTGTTAAAGTGATTTTGCGCAAAAAGAAGAAGGTCAGTCTCCGATTTTATATCTACAATTATTTCTTGTCTTTTCAAAACACACCTTTGACACTGTGAAGCTGTGTTTTGTGTTGTAACAGAGAAGAGGGTGGTCATGGGATGATAACACCATCTTGGTGACGCAGGATCCCATCTACAGGTAGGCTGTCCTCACGGTATTAAATCAGAAATATAGACAGACGCCAAATAACCAGGCAGCTTGCATGCTATTTAAGGATCTAAAACCCACTGAGCTGTCATGAATTGTCTTGATCCACAGGATTTTTTATGTTTCACATGATGCTCAAGACTTGAAGATTTTCAGCTACATAGCCAGAGAAGGACAGAGCAACATCTTCCGCTGCAATGTTTTCAAATCTAAGAGGAAGGTAAGTTTAATCCGCCGATCGACTTAAAATGCTCGAACTGAGTGACACCGAGTGGCAGCTTCCTTTATTAGGATGGACACAGTGGTCACTGTAGTTTATTTTGAGTCAGTCCCATATACACAGAATGCAATCATTCAAATCCACATGTGCATAAATATATATTTAAATACGTCATGCTTTATGACCAGCATGTCAAATCCATAATATTCCTTTAAGGGCATTAGAGTTCTATCAATTGTTTCATCTAAACCTGTCCTCAAAAGAAACTGGAGCGTCCTTCTCAAAATGTTAACCCTTTAAATTTTGCATCTTGCATTTGCATAGGGTTAACCCTAATGCATTGACAGCAGGACAGGCCAGGGAAGTCTCAGAATATTAAGAGACCGACTAGCACACTGTTGATTCAGGTCTTATCGTTGTGGATTTTGTTGCACTCCGTTGCAGTTAGTTTCCAGCTCCACAATTTGTAGATAGCTTCTTCTAATCAAGATAGTTCTGCTCATTGTCTTGGTGATGTATTGGACTTGTACGATGAAGCAGAGACCATTTTTCCCTCCATGACAAAAACAGAGCATCAGTGAGGTTGACTCCTATCCCTTCACCATGGATACCAGACAGTGACTTAGTGAAGCTGAATACTAATCATCCTGATGAGGAGACAAAAGAAAAGGGAGCTTTTTTCAGTCAGCACTTAAAGACTTTTTCAACACTGCTGAACAAAAGCACCCACTACATTGTCAGGGACGTGGCCGCTGTCGCCTCACTGCCTCCCGGTGGCTGCGGAGCCTTATCTGGGTGCTGCAGACCAAGCATGCGTGCTGAGTAGGAGGCGATGGACCAGCTGATAAGAAGAGGTTTGATTTGTTTTGATCACGGCATGTTGAGCCCCACCAGGGCTTCGATGTCAGCCCGGCACATCAGCACAGCCTTTTGTGTTTGGGCTTGGGAGGGCGGGCTTTTTCACTTGACAATTTTAAAACAGAATGTAATTTTATATCGAGGGAGCAAAAATCCATCATATGAGTCTTTTCCTGCGTTATGGTTTTTTTTTTCTGTTTTGTTTTGTTTTTGCCGTTTCACTTGATTGAACTACTTTCAAGCTTGGGTTACCTTGACATATTGAGTGAATGCCCTGGAGGCAAGGTGATCCTCCAGAGGCGGATAGCAATAAATTTATATCAGTGCTGCTTCTGCTACTGTTCAATATAGAAGACACAGAAATCCACCTTTAGTGAGACTCGGGAAGGACATGGTGGATAAAGATTAATTCCAGTGGATTTAGGTTGCTTCCACGGGACTGCATATCAGAGCATTAGGGTGGTAAAGAAGCCTTGAAATCGATCGCGGAAGAGTTGGCGTCTCATAGGCCACGTTGAATTTTATTGCCTGTGAGTTCAGCTGACATTTAATTTGATAGCAATATTAAACATAACTACTTTTCTTTTAACAAGGATGACAGAAACAGTAGGATACTACAATTTACAATTATTTTCATTAATGATAACTCTCTGTCAGTTTGTCCACAGTATTAGCGAATATATATTATAGTCACTTACAAACACAGGCACAATAGGTTTAACAAAGACACACTTTCATTTAAAGATGCTTAAAGAGGCTCCAATCAGTACAGAGCAAAGTCTTCCCTCTGGCTGCAGCCCCTTCAGGGCAGGTGTGAAGGTTGTATCCGTCGTCTTAGACTGAAGGAACATATTCCTCAAGTCTCTATTTTTACCTCATGTACATCAATCTGTGTCTCGCCCCCTTCTCTAAGTGAGCCGGTATCCTCTGTGACTCATTGTAGGAACATGTCAGACATTAAGTAATTGTTCTGGGTCCAAACCTGCTGCGCGACTGGTCGCTAGTTTTTGAATTAAACTGTGCTGTATTGATAAATTGATGATGCTGACACACCTACTGTCTGCAGCAGAGTGCTCTGCAATCACAGCAAACTTTATCTTCACTCCCTCTGCCACCAGAGTTACTTGCCTCTGAAATAGACCAATCTATCACTGTGACAGCAGAATACATGCAGAACAGATAGACGAAGACAAGCACCTGAAGTGCTGCGCTCATAGTATCTTCTGCCATTAATTTTGTCTCTATCTCTCTTGGCGTTTCCTTTTTGCTTCATGTTCACCTCCCATTCTGCTTTAATATCCCCCCTTTTTCTCTTCCTGCTACTGTTGTGTCTATTTTTCAAATTCTTCCTTGTTACATATGCAAAATTCACTCTGTCTACTCTCTTTCCTTTGTGCACAACTCCTCTGGCACCTCGTTTTCTCCCCTACTGCGTCCCTTCATTTTTGCATCCTCCCTTGCTGTGCTCCTGCTGCTACCTTCCTCCACCCCTGCTCTCAAAACCTCAACTCACACACACATGCACACACCTCCCTCGCAGTCTCAGGCCATGAGGATCGTGCGGACTGTAGGTCAGGCGTTTGATGTGTGTCACCAGCTGACC
This sequence comes from Anabas testudineus, assembly GCF_900324465.2. Classification (NCBI taxonomy): domain Eukaryota; kingdom Metazoa; phylum Chordata; class Actinopteri; order Anabantiformes; family Anabantidae; genus Anabas; species Anabas testudineus. The sequence goes on along the minus strand of NC_046626.1, from coordinate 7,083,603 downwards.
CTGCAGCAGAAAAGTGATGACCAGGAGGATGAGGAGGGGAAGACCGAGGAGTCTGAGGCAGTGCCAGGTGACTCACACCTACCTACACACACACACACACACACACACCTGCCTGCACGTATCCAGTCTCCACACCTCTCCTGTCTCTCTCATTCCTGTTCTCCTTCCTTCACAGACACAAACTCACTCTCCTTTCTATTCTCCTTTCGCACAGCTACATATAAACTCCCCAGGACTGCTCTTCCTCTCTCTCCCTCATGCTTTGTCTCTCACACAAACAAAAACCCAGAGCGCCTTGCAGAAATAAACACTGGCAGAGCACACACCTCTCTGAGGAAAGATGTCGTTATCCACTGCAGATAGTTTCCTTAGCAGCTTGCCATGCTGCAGCTGCAGATTGGGTTTGTGAGTGTTATGCGAGCCATTGATCAAAGGCCTTGCCTGTGTGGGCTTCTGCCAGCTCTTTGCCCACTTCTGCAGCTGCTGTCACCGCCTCTAGATCATAAAGCGCCAAGTAAAAACAGCACGAACCCCCCCCCTACATATGTATCTGGTCTCTCTGCAGCAAAGAAAAGATTTGCATTGTCAGAAGAGACGGACCTTGAAGCCACTACAGAGGAGAGCATTGACTGCGTCTCCTCGTCAGACCTGGAGAAGAACAAAAAGGACGAGGCCCTCGCTAACGAGGAACAGGTAAGAGTAGAGACCTTGTCCTTGATCATTTCTGTGTTGCTTATACAAAACTGCAATATTTCCTCACTCCATTAGAAACAGGAGGTTGCAGATGAAGAAGACAGCCCCGCAAAGTGTGATTTATGATTTATTATGGCAACCTTGATAATCAGTTCATTGCTTGGTTCAGAATATCTCAGAAAGTAATAAAGAAAAAGTGTTCCTTACAATTCAGGCCATCAGTGGTCCGAAAGTCAAAAACCGTCAATTTACTTCGATAACAGCAGCAAATATTCACTATTGAGAGTCAACAACAGTTGAGTTTGTTTGACAGGTTTTATTTTACTTTAAGTTACTTACTGCACCAATTCTACACATCACAACAGTTGTATTTACCCCTTGTAATGAGTATAACCTAGTTTTTAAAAACTCTTTTTAAATGTTTTCTCTAGTTTTATAAAGTATGAGAAGATAACCCTGATGATGTCATCTTGAAGAGATTACACTTATATCAACTCATAAGCTAAGGATGGCTGATGCTTGATCCATTCGTGCGACTAATCTGACACTAAGTGCAATGCTAAACAACTGATTACGAAAAGGGATCTAATCTCTTCATCCCACAGGAATAATATCTGAGAACAGTATGTGCTATATGTTCTGTAGGATGTAGGTTATTTTCCAATGTTTGCGGCATTATTGATCTGAAAGTTAAACAAAGTTTGCGTTGATGTATAACGGAGAATCACAGAGGGACATGATGAAAGGTCGGCACCGTTAAAAGTTGTAGAAGACGATCAGAAAACATCACTGAGGGATGCTCGGTATAGCAGTCAACCACATCTTTAAGGGCTGTTTGTGAGGAATGTCTGTGAGGCTCTACAAAATTGATGAGAACTTATAGTTTATTGATGAAAACACAGCGTGGTCTTGTAGCGCCGCTCTGCGCTAATCCTGCAATGTCAGGCAAGCAGCCATGTGCTCTGATATTTGTCGGCTCATTTTCCAAAGCAGCCTCTGAGACACTGCGAGCTTCATTACTCAAGAAAGAAAACCCGCTACTGTTCTAGTGAGAAGCTAATTAGTTTGAAATGAACTGATACTACATCTAATTGCATGGGTACAAAAAACAAGGAATATTCTTTTATTATTATTGCCTAAAGCGTTTCTGCATCAATAAAGCAGCTGTATTTCATACAGTGCGTTCACGTGTCACATCTCTTTTTGAAGGTCAAGTGTCCTTCACAACGTGGTCTTAATGACAAGAGAATCCACTGTATTGATCTCCTGTCTCAGATATTACAGATAAGTCGTGTCCTTCATGGCTGCTCCTCCCACAGCAGAGTCTACTAGTCTGTATCAAATTCCCATGTGGTTCAACCATCCTGCAGTAGACCACTAATGCTTATCAGAAATAGATGGAGTCTACGGCAGAACTAAAAGGAGCATTAATATTCATCTGACGTGAATGTTGCTAAATGAAGCAGGATTTTGCTGACACTCATATTACTCATATCAGCTTTAAATGTGATTAAATCGTGTGTCAGTATTGTGTTTTCAGCTGCCGCCACGCAGTCATATTGTGGGTGTAGTGCACGTTTCAGACCTGATGTGATGTTATTTCAAGATATTTCAATCTTCAGCTTGTACAGTGGCAGCAGGAAATAATGTAAAGGTCTACAGTGTGAGTCAATGTGCTGCTTTGGTGTTAGGCCCTCAGAACCAAAGTCCAGGCTGTTCTTCCTGCACTCATCTCACAGTTCACCTGTAATTCAAGTGAACGTCTAACAGAAAAGGGGACACAGTCCTCCACGAGTAGCAACCACAGCTTCTGCAATGATCCAATTTGATGTTTGAGCTCTGATGTCTCACCTGCTCTCTCCCTAAGCGCTCACCACACTTCATTTATCTGCACCACAGTAGCATTGTAGATCTTCAGTTGATACTTAATATGCAGGACAGACTGCGTGTTAATTCATCACTGAATGTGTTGTAGAAGGCCCTGAACATCAACCAGTGGCGATGATATCTGGTAGTTTGAATATCTATCTGTGGATTTTTCTGTTAGGATTAAAAGAGACAGGCTTTTTTTCTGCATTTCTTTTGATGAAACTTGAAATTTTTGTCATTGGTGCTCATGTACTTATGTATTTGTAGTTGCTCTGTTTACTCCAGCTCCCAGCTTCTTCTGTTTAATGCAAACAAACCAGCAAAGCCGACATTTATAAAGGAAAGAAATATTCACAGCTTTTCACAATACTACATTATTTTGATCCCGTTAGACTAAGTAAAGCCCAAGTTTGCTGTCACGTTTTCTGCAGGTGTCTGGTGACCCATCCCTTCTACTGAACTCTCCTGTCCTTGGAGCTTCTGTGTCGGACCAGTCGGCAGCAGAGGGCCCCCGCCCTGCAGTGCACCAGGTCCAGCTCCTTCGGAAACAACTGCAGCAGCAGGAGCAGCAGGCGCTGGCAGCTGCAGCACAGGTACTGAGGGCAGTGGACAGTGTTTTGTCACTGAAACTTTCAATATTTTTTTTACACACAAATCAAATTTATCCGATTTTGTCAGCTTGGATTTAAAAGTTTTGTTAAACGAAATCCTCGGAACCTTATCATGACAAGCCAGACCTGATTTTGCCAACTATTACTGATCACATTTTGGATAATAAATTGTCTGTTAGTGACGAATTTTTCTAGATCACTTTGTTAAATTACCAAACAAAAGCCTTTTCCCGTTCCCTGACATCTCCCATTCTGTTGATGTCTCCGCTTGTCTCGTAGCCCACGCACACCTCTCTCTCTCTCTCTCTCTCTCCCTGAGCTGCTGCCACGGTGTGAACACAACCGTCGCTCTGCTCCTCACATCATGTTTTTTAAATACTTTGGATTTAATGGCCAGATGGAATCCCAGGGTGCAGCGCAACAACATTTTAAGAATATCAGACAAGTGGTTTTAAAGTACGCATCGAAATCGCCTAATTACGATTCTGAACTCGTATGGCTTCAAATCAAACTTTCCAAAGCAAATAATGAAACACAAACCTGGCATGATCGTTAAAAAAAAGAGGGGAGAGTAACGGTTTCATCTAATCTGGTGATAACAAGAATGGTGCGCTCTTTCCATTTTCAATCATCGGCGTGTTAAATAGGCCCCGAGGTATGTCTAGGTGTTAAATACAAAATGAAATCACTGCTTTTATTACTCTGTTTAACAAACATGCCAGCAAACTAAATAGACTGAGCTGAGGTTTCAATGTTTTTTAAGGATTAAACCTTTTTTTGAATCTCAGTTGAAGTCAGAATTAACCATTTGTCTCTGTAACTTCCAACCACTGGACCTTATTAGTCAGTTTTCTCTTAACAAATGAATGGGAGTCAATAAACGACTCAAAATTCCTTAGATATAAAAATGTAATAATGAAATCTGTTTTTCACTGTGTGTCTCTTTGGACTGTTCAGGTACACGTGCTCCAGGACCAGCTGTCGGTGGAGGTGTGCGCGAGGACCGAAGCCCAAGCCAGGGTGCAGAGACTGCTGCAGCAGAACACTGACCTGCTGCAACACATTTCATTGCTGGTCAAACAGATCCAGGAACTGGAGCTCAAAGCTGCCGGCCAGATAACGTCTAGTGAGTGGAAATCAACTTTGGTCTTGACTCATCGCTCAGCCTCCCCCCTTTTTCATTTACAGTATGTCTGTATTTTGTTCAGCTGCATTGGACCGGTCTCTATTCCCGTGTTTCCCCGTCTGTCTGTCAGCTCTTTTACTTTCCTTGCACTTCTCCTCCTGTTGTTACGGCTCTTTTCCTCATTCACTTCTGGCTCGCAATTAATTATCCCGTGGCAGCCCTCTCAGAGGATTCAGTGCTGCTCTCTGCTCTCCCCTCCCTACATGTAGCCTGTGGCAAAGTGCTGCCAAATAGTGATAAATTATCAAATCCTGTCAGCACAGACTTCATCCCACTCTACATAATCTCGCCTGCTTTGCTCAGACGTCTATTTTTACATGCCTTACATCTCTGTTTACATGTTACAGCTGAAATTCTTTCTGTGGGTTGTTGTGGTCCATCTCTTGCCCTTTTTTGCTTTGTTCTCAGTGGGCTCCCAGGACAGTCTACTCGAAATCACTTTCCGCGCCAAGCCGCCGAGTGCGCTGCGTGAGCCCCTGACTCCTTCCTCATCCACAGGCCCGTTAGCACCTCAGTCCCAGCTCCAGATTAGTGACGGTGCCTGGGTTTCCACCCTCCCCGGGCCCTGCTCTCCAGGCACTATGGGGGCCAGCACCAGTCCTCTGGGGCTCAGCGGCAGTGGACTGCGGCTCGAGTGCTTCCGTTTCTCCACCCGGGGCCTGGACAGCCAGGAGCAAGGCCAGGACACAGGGGAGACTCCCAGCGATGGAGCCACGGATGAGAGCTCACTTCTAGGCGAGCAGGTTTTGGGAGCCCTGGAGCTGCTCCGGTTTAGAGAGTCGGGGATCGGATCCGAATATGAATCCAACACAGATGAGAGCGATGATCGGGACAGCTGGGGGCAGGGGGAGGGGACAGGGGCTGAGAGTGCAGCTCGACTCTTAAATGTGCTCAATGCAGAGGGGCTGTCGGACTGCTTAGGGGATGAGATGGCTGTGTAGTGATGCTCTTAAAGCTGCACCAGGCAGCTCTGCACACCAGCTCACCAATCTCAATACGACTGTGTAATAACACAAAAATCATGTATGGTTACGTCATAAACTGCATTTTCTGCAGATATTAATTAACGACGGCTAGTACTGATCAGAGCACCTTTGTTCTGGCAAAATTATAAATTGTAACTTTAAGGTTTTGATTTGTCCTTTTCACAGACAAGATGTTTCAGTGTGAGTGGCTGATGGAGTGTCATTACTTGTACAGGTATCAACAGGTACGGCCATGAGCCAAATAATCTGACCTGAGAGCAAATGAGTCCAGGTACACAGGATGTGCTTTCCCATTATGTGTTAATAAGCTCCACAGCACATACACTGGGCATTACTTGTAGAAAAATCCAACCTTTAGCATTTGTTTTCTCATGTACCTCTACATGATGCAGCTTGTGACCTGTCAGGTTACTGTGGTGTTTCGGACTCTGTAAGTGTGTCACATACTGTCACGTGTGCATCAGATTGATGATTGTTGTACCTTATGTTCGGTTCTCTGACTTGGTGCCATCGCCACTTGCTGGGCTTGTTACACTGTGGCTGTTTCTGTGTTTATGAATTTGTGACACACCATGGTCGTTTATGTTGTTTTTCTATGAAGATCTATAGATAAAAGACTGTCTGGACATACTAACGCTTTTTGGAGTGTGAAATTTCTAAACTTACTGTGCTTGCTATGACACATTATCAGTAAATCACACATGGGTTTAAAAATGTGCATGTATCTCTCTTAGTTGGATTCTTTTTCTTTTCAGTCCAATACTTCGATTAACTTTAACTAGATTTGACATGTTTGTTTTTCTCACACATTTTATTTTACATAATTGAATGACATTTTATAAGTAGCTGATACTGTGTGTCAGAGGGAATCATCTCACTGTGCAGGTGCTGGTACAGTCTTGTCTCTGCTGCTTCAAAATGTAGCCACCACGTATTCCAAGTATTATTTATTAATGCCGTACTGCGGCAGCCATAAACTGCTGTGTCACTGTTGCTCCACCCTTCAGCCTTCAGTTGAATAGCGCGGAAAATCCTGAAGTACCAATTCAGGGGAAGATGGAGGCGTATTTAGGAAACTCCTGGACTCCTTCATATTCTTCTGGCCAGCTGTCGCACCAGCTTCATCACACTCGCTATGAGCCAACTATTTGAATCATTGAATTAAAAATGTGTCTTTGAGCTCTTTCCAAAATCAATTAATCTCTTTCTAGCCTTCCTTTTTGCCGCACTCACCTTCCTCCTCTCTTTTCCCCGATGCTTGTCACCTTCTTCATGCTCTTTTGCACTCACTATCTGTCATCTGTATCCACCTATCCATATTCCTATGTCAGTCTCTGGTTTTTCTCTCCAAGGTTGTGTCTGTTCACATGAAGTGTGCAAAAAAATGAAAGTGCACTTAAATCTGTGTTGCTTCTTTTGGGATTAAACGCCCTTTCTCAAATGGCATCTGGTGCCACAGTACAGCATGTCCAGTGCATTTAGTGTGACTTACTAATGGCTCAAAAGGGTGATTAAAACTGAAACACTGTATGCATCTGACATAAAGATAAGCAGCACCAGTTCTGGAGCTGACCTTTTCAAGGTGTTTCCCTCGTTAGTTTATATAACAGCTTGAGAAAATGGGATGTGGGCATGTGGAAGGTCTTCTGCGAGGGTGCTGGCATTCTGTTATCATTAGAGATACACCAGCTGTGGTCATTAAACAGGGTCAGCTCCAATTAAGCTTGCTGTGCGAGCTTACAGCGGCGGCGTGATGAAACGCTGGAGATAAGATGGAAGGCATGAATAACATCAGCCATTACCCACCCACATCCAGACAAAACACCCCACAGCTCCACTAGGAGAGCTGCTGCTGACACAGATAGTGGGTGGCCTCCAGGACTTGGCCTCTAATTTCCATTACTTGCTTTATTATAAAGAAAAATGGTCTATAGTGGCATTCTGCTCACCCTCTCTTTCTCTGAATTGCATAGGTGTGTTACATGTAGCCCTTGCTTTGTCTTTTTAACAAGACTTCAATATCTCAACTATTATTAGTAACTACTATTTGCTGGATTGCCGTCAAATTCTGCACAGACAATAATGATATAGAAAGAATAAAAGTGCATTACTTTGTGTTGAAGGTTTTTCATCTACAGTTGTCTGCAAAAGTGTGCGTCACTGGGCAATTTGTTTTCGAAGTAATGAACGTAATACAAAAAAGCACCAAAGAAGTGTTACTTGTCAAATGTTGATATAATGTTGCATTAACACTTAACTTTAAACACACACACACAAAACAGTAATTGTCATATAGCCAAAAATCTGTTTTACTCGTGACCACCTCACTGACTCATTAGAACTTGAAAGGAAAAGTGTAATTTTATGAATAGATATTGTTAAATTATGACGTTTCCAGACTCTCCAAACCTTGTTGTAACACTCAAAAATCATGGACTCCTCTAAGCAGGCAGCAAAATGAATACAGAGCAGAAGAGGCTTTAAAAGCAAATCAAATTCTTTCCAGTTTTCAGTGTCATTAAAACATAGCTGAGACACAGCGGGAGTGAAGAGAAGACGTGGGAGACAAGACAACTTTCAGATCAAACTGCAGGACGGCTGAAGATCTGCAGGAAGGTTTAGCTGCCACAGGGAAGGTATTGTCCCGTTCCACTGTGCACAGTTGATGCACAAGCACGGTTTACATGGCAGAGTTTTCAGAAGCAAATTAAAATATACAAAGCAACGTGGACAAAGCCGTTTTACAAATACGTAAGTGTCAACAGATGAAGTTAAAACTGAGCTCTGTCAGTCGACAGGCCACTGTCAGCAGACACACACTTCCCCAATAGAGGGAAGAAGACGTCCACTAAATATCAGCAAATTCTGGATGTGTATTTCCTGCAGCCAGTAAAGAAACTGAAACTATAAAGAGTTTAACAATTTACAGTTTTTCTAAATTCAACTTGGTTAGAAACATCTTCATGAGTGGCTTTAACCGGTATTCATCCACCTCCTTTCCACTGTATCGCTACATTGGTCACTTCTCATTATACTAATTAATCACCTGTATGGGCGACGTTGATGCTCTCCGCCAGGTGTGAGCCACCCATTACTGTCTCCATGTCTCCATGGGCAGACGTCCTCAGGCAGGCAGCGGCTCTGATGACTCATGACTCTCTCTCCCACCTGGAGAGTGAGTGATACTCTACCATTGTCAATTACATTGTCGGAAACAGTCACATTTCATGATGGCAAAACAGCCCACGTGGACACAAAGAGCTTCATGACGAAATCCATATGTGACACAAACTGTGAAGGTGATGAAATTAACACCAGAGAAACCCTAGTGGACATGATATGCATTTGTCTGTCAACAAATAGCTTCTCTAGCTATTTTCTGTTAATGAACAGGTTCAGTTTTTCCCTCTGTTTTATAACAGTCAGGTAGCCATGAAAGTCCTACTTATCTATAATCATTCCTCCGGCTCATAGTGGCCATGAAGGGATCACATCCTAAAGTCCTTTGAGTGGAATTAATAGGGGCTGACATCCATAGACCGGGTTCTGTGGTAGAGGGAGCAAAATCTCTGGGCAACTGAAAATGTGAACATGCCTTTTAGGTTAAGTTTCATATTTAGGATGCTAAAGTTATAACAACAGTCGGGGATCAGATGTACTGAAAATATTTCACTACAAGAGAAATATAAGAGCTAATGTGTGGTCTTGAATATACAGTAGTAGCCACTGAAAACTCTCTTACTTTCATTTTCTCTGTCCCGCCTCCAGCCATTACTTCCACATTAGCCTTTATTTTCATACATAACATCCTGAAACATTTGGTGGTAACTTTTGTTGCTGTAGCAGCAGTTGTAAGGGACAGAGTTGAACTTTTTCTGGTATTAATTCCAGTTCCAAGTTAGTAAACCTAACTGAAGATGTGTCATTAAAAATATGAATTTGATTTGTGTCTGGGAAAATGTGTTATTATAATGATTCGATCTTCTGTGTCTGTTTTCCTTTGATTCCCCAGACGTGACTCACTTGTTTGTATCCAGTGATCGTTTTTTTTCTGTGTCCTCTACAGTAATTAGCAGGTTCTTCTCTGCTGGAAAATGAGCTCCTATCTGTTTTTTTTTTTTGTTTTTTTTTTTTGAGCAGTTCTTGGTGGAAGTTGCTCTGCTGCTCTCAGCTGCTCCTGTGGGCCATAATTGAAACCATTTGTGGATCAGGTGGAATTCTGGGATTGCGGCCTCATCTCAAAATCCCAGAGCATATTATTTTCTCTGTTTCTATCCTCTAGCCAGAAAGACTGTTACATCAGCTTTGGTTTTCTCTCTTGTGCACGCGCCCTCTCTCTCTCTCTCTCTCTCTCTCTCTCTCTCTCTCTCTCTCTCTCTTTCACTCTGTCTCTCTCTCTTTTCCATTCCCAGAAAGTCCTTCCGAGGAAGAGGTCAGTGCTGAATGCATCAACTCACAGTAGATGTGGAATATTCCCTGCGACAGACGCTGTCATAACAACAAGAGGAGAAGCAAAAAGTAAGTCAAATCCATATTTTTCTCGTGTGACTTTTAACCCCAATATCCAGGTCGACTTTATAGAGGGAAATACACTGGACAAGTTGAAAATATATCAATTTATCCATACACTGCTATTAAGAAAGATGACGATTCGTATTTACGTTTGCACATTAATTAAAACTCTAGTGACAGTTTTTAGTATAAAGATACTGCATATTTCACTCAAAACATGGATACGATTCTCTATTATTTCCCTCTTTGTTTATGAATAAAACAGTTTACAAACAGAAATAGATTTTTTGTGTATTTGTGTGACAGTAATTGCAGTTTCTGAAAAGTGAGTGTGTTACAGACATATGTCGCTTCACATGACTTTTACAAGTTAAGTAAATGCAGGTACTGTGGTGGGAGAGAGCAGCACTCTAAGTCACAAGGAGGACAGTGTTTGGGCCAAAACCCTGAATCTCAACAGGGTTTTTATTATTACGTCTTCTTTTTTTTCTTTTTACACTTACATGAATTATTGTTATTGATCTATTGAATCACTTATTTCAGTCTTACTAAAAGTTTGATTACTTTGGATGAAATAGATGATTCACTTTGACGGTTAATTCAAGTTGCTAATCTTTCCCACTGATTTACAACCTTCTTGAAACATGTAGGTGTGCAGGTCACTGAGAAAAGAGATGAAGGTCAAGGAGGTCAAACTGGTCACACATCATGTCTTCTTTATCCTACTGGCCGACGCTGTACGAACACAAGTCAATCCAGGTAGATATTTACCTTTAATGTTCATGTCGTATACCTGACCCACCCTCTCTGACTACACAGGCCCATTTAATATGCAGTTTGTTAGGAATCCTATGTTACCGTAAGGATCAGACCTCATTCTGAATTGCAGGACAGTTTCACAAACCACTGGTCCACCATGGTCACTGCACGTGCAGCTGAATTATCCCTCCTAGAATGAGTTTATTTTAGTTTATAGTGTGTGATCAAAGTGTGGCGTATAGGCCACTGCGTGTGGATATGACACATGTAAGCTTAAAATAACTTGTTCATATATCTGATGTTCAAGCATGTTGACAACATGGCGAAGGAAAGCAGTTTTAGGTGGGTGGGCAAGAATGTGATGTGTGTGTTTGTGTGCATGCCCGTGTGGTGTACCTTGGTCGGACAGCAAATATGCTCCAAACAAGCAGAGCTTTCAGAAGCAGGGGAGCATTCAAGGAAAGAAAATAAGGTTTGTAGGCATAGTTGTAGGTAGCACACACACACATGCACTCATTTGACTTTCTCACTCAGAATATTTTCACAGTAAAAGGATTATTTATTCTGCTGCTTTCTCAAAGTACACGTCAGGGAGTTCGGTAGGAAGGTGAATAAAACACAGACATCCCTTAATTACCAGTTAGAGATGAGAGGAATAAACAGTGACCCTCTGGTTGATGCAATAAGCAGCTACACAGTAAGGCTATTAAATCACGAGTACTAAAATGCAGCTTGTGTTGTAGAGAAACTTAGGAATGGGGATGTCTTAAAACTCAAAAGAATTCTCTCACGTGTACCTGATAGAAATAATGAAATGTGATGGAAAATTAAGAGCAGGCATGCCTGAGACCACTCCCATCTAATTTTGCTTAGACTGGCACCTACACAGTGTTGCTTCTGTTTTGGTGCAGAGGCCTTGCAGGGCAGCAGGAAGGGGGCTGGGAAAGGGAAGGGGCAAAGCCCTGACCACTCAACACTCAACCTTTCACGTTCTGAAAATGCACAAAGTGAACAGGAACAAATGGCATGTGACAGTAGAGAGTCTCGCACTCACGTAAAAACACATGAAAGATGTTCTCTTCACCTGAGCAGTATGTGTATGAGCGATTGTTAATGTGTTTCTAGAAATGTGTCGTTATCCTCTTGGCATGACTGGCGGTCAGATTCAGGATGAGGACATCTCAGCCTCCAGTCAGTGGTCTGAGTCGACTGCTGCAAGATTTGGAAGGTTCGATTCTAAATGACTCTTCGTTTATCTTATTGTAATGTCCTTTATTTGGCCGACTTACAGAACAGAAATCAAATGATGATTTGTGTGACTGTCTTATATTTAGCTGCTGCTACATGAGCCAACTTCTTTTTCTACTTATTCCCATCTAACCACTACTTTGGCTTCTTCTCATCTTGCTGTGATTTGAAAACTGCCTTGGACGAACCACACGTGAAAGCTGACAGCCTCGTCTTAAGGTCCATTTAGTAGCTGTTCCAGAGATTTTTATTCGAATGTTGTCGTCTTCATCAGCAGATGGATTTGGTTCAGCTGTCATGGAAATTAACATGCGGTTTAACTGAAAGCTCCAGAACAGCTGCTAAATTCACCTTGAGGTGAGATTGGTTGGTCACCTGCACTTTCCAAGGTCAAGAATAAACTACCATCTAAACAGTCTAAATTAGGATTAGTATGGTTCAGCATTGTGGGAGATTCTTCTCTAACTTACAGAGATAGAGATAAAGCTTGATACAACTCTTATATCTTTATATTAAATGCATAAGGACCAATCCAGCAGGAGCAGCTTAGTTTGAAGCCAGCATATGTTAACGGTTCATTAATTAACTACATGCTGAATAATTATAGTGCTGTTTTATAATATGACCAGCAGCAATATGGAATAGTCAAAGATGTTCTCGTGCAAGTGTGAATACATTAACATAGAAAAGATCATGCATACTGTAGCAACCGAGTACATTAAATAACTTTTCCCTCCTTTTGAATTCCTTATACCTTGTTTCTGTTCACCGCTTCCCCTCCTCCTTATGTTCATGTGCTACTTGAACTCTTTGCCCTTCCTCTCCATCGCTGCCTCCTCTCTCATTTCTTTCTTTCCTCCTCTTCAGACTTGACTTTGACAATGGAGACGGCGATGGGGCCTGGTGTCCTGGCATCACGTCAGAGACAGACGGGCTCAAGGAGTACCTCCAGGTGGACCTGCGCTCGCTGCACTTCATCACACTGGTGGGCACCCAAGGTCGCCATGCCGACGGAATGGGTAATGAGTTTGCCCAGCGGTACAGGATCAACTACAGCCGTGACGGCAGCAACTGGGCGGGCTGGCATGATAGGAAGGGAAGGCAGGTAAGAATGATTGTTAGTCACAGTAGTGTCTGCACGTGGGATTCAGTTTTGCCTGATTATGACTGGAGCTGGAGCTGGAGGAAAATCCTCCACGACAGGCGGTCCTCCGAGGATAGTTTGGCTTTCTTCATCCCGGCACAGTTTTGAAACAGGTTGCCACTTTGAATCTGTGTCTTTAAATTTAATAATGAATGACAGATCCTTTGCTCATCTTATGTCCTCACATAAAAATGTATTGTATGCATAGATGCCAGTCATATCAGTTTAATGTACTAATGAGATGTAATACATCATTTAAATATTTATTGCATCACTGCTGCTAGATGGCCAATAAAACAACTAAAAAACAAGATACCAAGAAACCAGATAATACGAGAGTTAAATGCTACACATGGCAATTGTATCATTCATGCCATTTAGTACAGTGTTCTTGTTTAAAGAGTCAGTATGAACAGCGTGTGGATACACATTAGATTTGTTTTCCTGGCACATTTGTCACGCTCTTTTTTTGCTCTTGTCATCTGAATTTCTTCCGTCAGGTCATTGAGGGGAACAGGAACGCATACGATGTGGTGTTAAAGGATCTGGAGCCTCCCATCATAGCTCGTTTTGTACGCTTTTTGCCCGTGACTGACCACTCCATGATCGTGTGTATGAGAGTGGAGCTCTATGGCTGTGAATGGCTGGGTCAGTCATCACTTTCCATTTTACCCAATGCAGTGTCTGCTGGATGTCATCTTATTCTATATTCAGGCAGTGACTTAATCATTCATAATCATTGATTTTTGACTGAACCCTTTTAGATGGCCTGATGTCTTATAGCATACCAGACGGGCACCAAATGATCTTCAGGGGTCTCGATGTCTACTTTAATGACTCTGTGTATGATGGAGCAACAGCTGAAAGGTCTGGATTGTACTGCTGTTCTGGGTAGAAAAATGTAGGCCACTCAGGACCATGATTTTGTTTACCTCCTTTTTCCAGAACTAATCAAGCATGTTAATTTTTCTTTGAGCTGACACAGCAGCCGTTAATTAACATAAATTTTAGATCTGCTCATTGAATTTACTTGTCGTGTTTGTATCTTTTCAATTCTTCCACCCTTCCCTCCACTAGACTGACGAGGGGCCTCGGCCAGTTGACAGACGGCACCTGGGGTCTGGACGATTTCCTTCACAGCCACATCTACAGCATGTGGCCAGGGTACGACTATGTGGGCTGGAACAACAAGAGTTTCCCTAAAGGTTATGTGGAGATGATATTTGAGTTTGACCACGTCCGAAACTTCACTTCCATGAAGGCAAGGAAACATTTTGACTAGTTGAGTGAACAGTTTAACTGGAATGAAATAGTGGAATATTTTTAACATTGCTGAACCACTATGCTGATATGAGCTGTGCCGTGCTAGGCAAGTACCCATCTTCTATAACCACTGCAAATTTAATTGGTATATTTAAAATTAAATAATGCAAGTCCATGTTCTGTATAATTTGTTTGTATGCCATAGTTAAGTGCTGTGACCAGAGAGCAGAGATAGAAGATAATGTTTTTCACCACACCTGGACAAAAAGGCTATTAAAAAAATATGGGTTTTTTTAATCACGCTTTTTTAATTAACCACCAGGTTCACTGTAATAACATGTACAGCCGAGGGGTGAGGATGTTCAGACAGGCCACCTGTTACTTCCGGTCCGGACCAGACTGGGAGGCTGACCCAGTGACCTTCAGGCCCACTGCTGACCGCGTGAGCCAAATTGCCCGTTTTGTCACCGTGCCCCTTGGGGACCGCACAGCCAGCTCCATCAAATGCCGTTTCCACTTCAGTGACCTTTGGATGCTGTTCAGCGAGGTGGCCTTCCAGTCAGGTAAAAAATGATCAGGTGTCATCTTCCAGGCAGAGCCTCATCAGAGACTTTGATTGGATACTTTAATGCTAGAACGTCCTTCAGATACTTCCCGTCTGTCTTCAGCATTGTGTTTGTTCCTTTTTTCTTTCACCTACAGGTTCAGCAGTGTACAATACATCTCGCAAAAAAGGACAACCCACCAACCTGCTACCAGGTCAGCAGGTGAACCCTTTCTTTTTTCAATAGGTATTATTGGCTCTATTTTTAGTGAATGGACAGATAGGCAGTGGAGGAACATCCTGGCAAGAGAAAGTGCAATCTGGTTTGATAAATGAAGGTAATGTGGCTGTAAACAAACCACAGACCGAATTCAATATCCACTGATCCAGAAACACAATCAAAAATCTATTATATACTCCGAAAATCGTTCATTTGTGATTTTTGCTAATTTGGCTTGAATTGGTATCATACATCTTACTGTGATGTGAAATGACTGTGTTCAATCTGAAAGAGCAGGCAATTGCACAGTTTAAAAGGTTGGTTAACCAAATGTTTTTCTGTTAAACAGTGCCCCCTGCTGTCAGCATCTGACATGACTTACGCTCAAAATAAATTCCCAGCTTCTTAACTAGCTGTAAGAAAACATAGAAGAGATCAGTATAATTAAATTATTTTAGAATACATTGTAATAAGATCATGAACTGTGATGGAATAAATCAAGTTATTCCAACTCTCATTTGATTTAACAGGGGATGATCCTACTCATAAGGTTGATGACAGCAACACCAGGATCCTGATCGGCTGCTTGGTGGCCATCATAGCCATCTTATTGACCATCATAGTCATCATCCTGTGGCGGCAAGTCTGGCAAAAGATGCTTGAGAAGGTGAGAGGGTGTTTATTTTTCTATTTGCTTATAATTATGTCAAACGTCTGACATCCTACACTAATGTTCTATCTTACTAGCCTGTATAAGAAAAGCTTTTGCAGATTATTTGACAAAAAGCAGGTAACAGCAGTTAACACAAATCTCAGCTCTCTCAAATTCACTTCCCCAGGCTTCTCGGCGCATGCTAGATGATGAACTCACAGCTCGTCTTGCGGTCCAAACCCAGGCCTTCTCTTCCCACCACTCCTCTTCGTCCAGTGATGGGGACTCCACCTCCAACTCCACATATGAAAGAATCTTCCCCCTGTGCGCGGACTATCAGGAGCCCTCCCGCCTCATTCGAAAGCTGCCCGAGTTTGCGCAGTCCACTGAGCACCTGGAAAAGACAGATAAAGCCCTTGCAAACGGTGGGTTAGAAGGTGCCCCCCACTATGCAGAGGCAGATATCATCAGCTTGCAGGAGTCTTCAGACAGCAGCACCTACTCCATCACAGCCGTCAACATCAATCTCTTTGCTGGCACTGATTCATCAATGAAAGAGTTCCCCAGACACAAGCTCACCTTCAAGGAGAAACTGGGAGAGGGCCAGTTTGGAGAAGTATATCTAATTGTTTTCTTTTCGCTATCATTATGTTGATGTACCTTGTACAATTAAATGACAGATATTGATCTGTGGTGAAAGTGTGCAATGCAGTATCAATACAGTGCATGCTGATGCTCACTAATAGGCAACATTTAATGGTATTAAAGCTAAACAGATGGTTTGATGTGGTGCCAAGTGCATGATGGACTGACAAAGTCCTTTTTTATACAGGTGCACTTGTGTGAGGCAGAGGGCATGCTGGACTTTTTGGACGAGGATTTGTCTATAGAGGGAAACAATGAATCACCTCTGCTTGTTGCTGTTAAAACACTGCGGGAAGATGCCAACAAGAATGCAAGGTAAAATAAAAAGGGAATTTAATCAATTTATAATAAATGTGCTAATTCCTTGATAAATTTAATTAATTTCCCCCAGGTTGTTATTCATTCCTTTGCCAATCACATGGTCTGTTACAATTGTTTGTCCTCGTTGTGTTGCAGGAATGACTTCCTGAAGGAGATCCGAATCATGTCTCGTCTGAGAGACCCTAACATTGTCCGTCTACTGGCAGTGTGTGTAGACACGGACCCTCTGTGCATGATCACTGAGTATATGGAAAATGGTGACCTGAACCAGTTCCTGTGCAATCTCAGGCTCATGGAGGCTGCTGCTGAAGACAGGACTGAACCAGAGGAGAAGGAGGAGAAGAGCATGGTCTGGTAGGCTCAATTCAATTGATTGATAAGGATAGCATATCTATACAGCCAGTGCACAATACTTGACTTTCTTTGGGATCCTTTCTGCCCTTTAGCTCCAGGAAGTTGATCCGCATGGCAGCACAGATTGCATCTGGTATGAAATATTTGTCCTCCCTTAACTTTGTCCACCGTGACCTGGCCACCCGCAACTGCCTGGTGGGGAAGAACTACACCATCAAAATCGCAGATTTTGGCATGAGTCGAAACCTGTACAGAGGAGACTACTACAGGATCCAGGGTCGGGCTGTCCTGCCCATTCGCTGGATGTCCTGGGAGAGCATCTTGCTGGTGAGTGATGTGCTAAGGTAGAAACAATGTTGATATCTGTCTAGAAAGGTGTAAATGAATGCAATACAATATGTTAAAAAAGAAAAACTAAGAACAAATAAATAAATAAATACATAATAATACATACAAAATAAAACAGCTGGAAAACTCAGATGAAGGGAATAACTCACATTAACCTGACCTGACATTACTATGTGTGTGGTACTTAATGTATGTGCATTAGTCTAATGCCACCGAACAATCCAACATCCAAGATTGTTGCCCAAGTCCAAGCCAGACTGTTTATGGGTTTAAATCATGTGTTCTCTCAGGGAAAGTTCACCATGGCCAGTGACGTGTGGGCATTCGGCGTGACTCTGTGGGAGATTCTCACTCTGTGTGAGGAGCAGCCCTACTCCCAGCTCTCTGACGAACAGGTCATCGAAAACACAGGAGAGTTCTTTAGGGACCAGGGCAAGCAGGTGAGCATCACACAAGCTGTTTATGGTTTCACTTGTGTTGTGTGGCGAGCACACAGAGTATCATGTATTTCTATTGATTCATGCCAGATTTGCAGAATTCCAAAAATAAAATAATAATAATAAAACTCATAAACATACTAAACTCTTAGTCTTTATAACACTAAACCTATTGTGATTATTTTGTCTCATGCCTCCAGGTGTACCTGCCAAAGCCTGCCTGCTGTCCTGATAAAGTCTACAATGATCTGATGCTGAGCTGCTGGAGGAGAAATGCGAAGCAGCGGCCAAGTTTTCAGGAGATACACACTCAGCTGATGGAGAGTCTGGCATAGCAGACAGAATAGATAATTGCTCTCTTTGCTATACAGTATACTGTTAATTTGCTTTGTTCAGTATGGATTTCTTGGAATGGATTTGTAGTCACAAACAAAAAATGTTTTTATTATCATTATTATTGTTTTGTTTATCTCGATTATGCAGTAAATAATAAGTACTGAGGAGAATGTATTACAATTGCACAGAGGTTGTAAGGTAGATATTGTGCCTATTGGCACTACTGGTACTACTAGTAATCTAGTATGTAACAGAATAATAACAAGAATTATTCTATTAATGTGTTGATAAATATGTTATTAACTATTAATAATTACACATTTGTGCAATTGTAGAGCACATGTATGACATAATGTTAGTACAGTTGTTTTTTTATTTTTCTATTTTTGCTTTGTAACATGAACATATGACACTATGACTGTTTTCTGGATGGGAATGTGTTTTTTTACTATGTAGTAAAATGTTTGATGTCCTTTTGACTAAATAGTAGCAAAGTAAAAGCAAATTGTGTTATTTTCTGCCATGTATCACACTTCATTTGTGTTGTTCTTTACAGAATACAGTAATTGACACTTATTTTTCCACACGCTCTCTCAGCATCTCTTTAAGCGTTGCGCTCTTTTGTCCCGTTTGGGCCTCCCCGCTCCCCGTAGTGGAAGCTGATTGGTCGGATGTTTGTCCACATCCAGTCACACCACGGGTCTGTTCCTTCATATAGGCTGATGTGTGTTCAGCACACTCGGACGAGGGGCTGTACGATCCCGGTCAAAAAGCTTTCACCCCGGTTTCTTTTCCTTTTCTTCTGGTTCTGTTTCGTCTACGCCGATTAGCTCCCGTCAGACATGGAGAGAGTTGTGATTGTGACCGGCGCAAACAGGTGGGTCCAGAAAAACTGCGTTGTGACGAGTTATACAGGTGGATTGTCGTGTTGTTAACTGTTTGACTCCTCTCACTAGATGATAAACACTAAGAGTGTGAATAAATGTCTGCTGACTTGACGATAAACAACAGTAATAAGCTGGATCTCTTCCAGGCTCCAGCTCTACATCTGTACTTTATACAGTGGCAATGAAAAGTTTGGAAACACCCACACACTGAAGTGTTCTCACTAGGTTTTGTTGATTGGATTCAACCAATTGGTTGTGAATGTATCAGTTAACACACAAAAAAGAACAATTCATTAAAGCATATTTGAGCACAGAATAATGGTTAAAACAGCTGAGCGTGTTGATTTACTCTCATAAAAAGTCAGAACCAGGAAAAATGCTTGGTGTCATTGTGCTGTTGTCCCCAGTCAGTTGTTTTTATAGAGGCAATGGTATGCCTCTTCAGCATGGAGCAGTATTCGTCTTGATTGAAGATGCCTTGCACAGATGCAGATCACCCACCCTGTGGGTCACAGTGTCTGTGATCAGTGGTTGCTCTCTTGTTATATTCGATCATGCAGCCAGTTCAGGAGAAGTGAGGCATCTGTTTCTCAAGGTCGACACTTCTAAGTACATGTCTTCTTGGACACGTGCACTTGAGCCTTCCATTGCATCTTCTGCCCTGACTGGATCCAGTTGTAGCATGTCACTGGAGAATATACCGTGTCACCTTTCTAAAAGAAATCTTTTCTTGGCTATATCTTGTAGAGAATTACATTTGTTTCTTCAAAGGTATGGAGAAGGTAGGTAAGGAATGGTTACATCATATAACTCCCACTGGAAACCTAAACCCTCTTTACATTGGTATTTGTGAACAAATTAAACATGTTAATAAGTGAGTAGTTATTATAGTGTTTATAAAGAATAGATTTTTTTACAGTTTCCAGTCTTTATGTTAAGCTAAAATACTCCATCTTCAGATATACCATCATACTGATGTGATTTCTAATCAAGTTAAGACACAAAAATTGCATATTTATCTCAAAGATAAAAAGAAGTCGACCTGTTTCACTCCTCAGTTCCCACATACTAAATCTAACCTTAGGTTACATAAAACACAAAGGATATTTTTTTCCTAAACTAAGCAATACACAAAACACTAAATGTGACTTCCTTTACATATGTGTATGACTGTTTCTCTCCCATCTATCTCTCTCTGCAGCGGCATTGGCCTGGCCTTGTGTGAGAGGCTGCTGACTGAGAACAGCCAGATTCGACTGTGTCTAGCCTGCAGAAACATGCAGCGAGCAGAGGCTGCACGCTCCGCTCTGCTGACCTCTCATACCGGTGCCTGTGTGGATTTACTACACCTCGATGTGGGCTCTGTGCGCTCAGTGCTCACGGCTGCTAAGGAGGTCAAGACCAGGTAAGAGATTGTTGATACACTGATCTTAGTACATAGGTTTTTCTGCCTCTTGTTCTTTAATGAATACAGTGAATATGAAATGAACAGAATGGACAATGATTTGATAAACATTTGTGTTTTCCATAGGTACAGAAAAATTGACTTTCTGTATCTAAATGCAGGAATTATGCCAAATCCACAAGTGGATATCAGAGCTTTTATAAAGGGGCTGTTCTCCAGGTAAATGTCCAAAGCCAGCTTGTGAAATTAAATTTGGTTATATTTAATATTGACTTGAAGCTAAGTGGCAATTAATGGTGAAATGCGTCCATTATCCATGTGGTTATGTAATACAATAACGTCTCACTGCAGGAATGTCATTAATATGTTTGCGACGGCAGAGGGTCTCTTAACCCAACAGGACCACCTAAACTCAGACGGTCTGCAAGAGGTTTTTGCAACCAACCTGTTTGGCCATTTTCTCATGGTACTGTATTCTGCACACTGCACACCTACGTGAAATTAATTAAAAATTTTATCATCTAAGAAAACGTATGTAGAAACATACTATGTATTTAAGTGAATATACGGTATACAACATAACTCAGTTCATGTAATATTAGCAACTGTTAAATGATGATTCAATCTTGTAACATATTAAATTGTATTTTACTGTATTTGATCACACGTTGGTCCCACTACCCACTGGTCCCAAACACACAGTAAAAACCATTGTTTTTTAAGAAGAGTAAATATGAAGACTTGTCCAAGTATTATCTTTGTCTTGAATCAGTTGTTTTCACTGTATATTTGTCCTTTGGACCTAATCTTCATATCCCTGTGTTCCAGATCAGGGAGCTGGAGCCTCTGTTGTGTCAGGCAGGTCACACATCCAGGGTAGTGTGGACATCCTCAAGCAATGCTCGCCGCTCTGCCTTCGACATCGAGGACATGCAGCACAGAAATGGAACCGAGCCTTACAGCTCCTCTAAGTATGCATCAGACATGCTCAGCCTGGCTCTCAACAGACAAAAGAACAGCCAGGTTTGTCTGTCTCACACACACTGCAGACTAGTAATGACTATGACTGCAAGCACAAAGCTACAGTAGATCCACCTACATGCTAATATTCCAGCCTTTTACAAAACGCGACAGTCTTCTTTGTCATTGACCATAAATGATAAGGTCTGTGATCCATATTTTTGTTCTTTTCAACGCGTCTCCTAAATGGATGCATCCAATCAGTATAACATCTGTGAATCCATAACCGTATTTTAGCTTATTTATCAAAGAGCCCTTGATGAACAAAAACTCCAACTCCATGTTTCTTTATAAAACTCTTTATGTCCCTGAAAAACATGGGTTTAAGATCAAGACAGCAATTTGGTACTTTTTATTTTAAAAGAAATACATTCTGTTTAATGCACCACACCGCAGTAACCTTTACAGTGTGAAAACATAAAGAGATAACAGAGAGGGCAAAAGGGAAGAAAGACTCTGCAGCTTATACATTTGTTACATTACTATTTATTTTTTCTTCTCTTTCTGACAGGGGCTGTTCTCCTCAGTAATATGCCCTGGGCTGGTGATGACCAATCTGACCTACGGTATCCTGCCCTCATTCTTCTGGACTCTCATCATGCCCATCATGTGGTTGGTGCGTCATTATTGATTGATTGATTGTAGTAGTGCTTCTTTTTTATGTGTGTTTTCTATAAACTGTCTCATTTTGTTCCCTTGTTGAACAGATCAGGATTTTCACTAACACATTCACACTGACGCCATACAACGGAGCGGAGGCACTGGTACGTTATCAGCCTGTCCTGTTGTTGTCCATATGAATAATACTTTAGGGAATCATGTGCTTAACAACGAGCATGCTATAAACATAGATTCCTGCCCTGGTCTTTCACAGCACTGGCTGTTTCTTCAAGCCCCAGAGTCTCTGGATCCAAGAGCAAAGTATCACAGTTTAACATCAGGACTTGGAACGAACTATACTGAGCCTCAACGAGTGAGTAACTAGAGGCCATTGGATTCACAGACATGCTTTTCAAGTTAATCTTACAGAGGCAGCATGAAAAGGTATCATAATATGCTGCTAAAGATGCCTGATTTACATGTAACTAATCATATTTCCTGTGTTTGTATTTCAGATGGACATTGATGAGGAAATGTCTGAGGCCCTCTACAAGAAACTTCTTAAACTTGAGACAGTAGTCAGAAGGAAACTGAGTGAGGAAAATGCTGATAACAAAGCTTATCAACAGTACCTCAATGAAACAGAATAGAAATCAGTCTTTTGTGATGGAATTTAAAAAGGGTGAAATGTTTTTAATTCTTCTCAGATTCAGCATCTCTGACATAGTCATCAGTGATCCTCTCGTCTTATTTCACAGAGCTGCAGGACAATGCTCTCAGCATATGATTGTAAGAATTCAGATGCGATTTTAAAGAGGCACTTTATTTTTTCATACATGTTCATTCTACATTACTTAAGAACTATTAGGAGATATGCTAATGATTTGTCATTTTTCTGCAATGTTTTGAATAAAAGGAAAATGTTATTGTGAAAATGTCACCTCCAGTAAAATCTTCACGCACAAGCTGCAGCATTCACACTACTCCAAAAACACAAAATACAAAAAGGTGTCTTCAGTTAATTTGTTAATTGAACCTCCTCTCAGCACCACATGTTTGTACTGGGTTTGACTGACAGCTCAATTGTCCACAGTCTATTTCACTTTGAGGGAACAATGTGATGTCCGTTCATATTCTCCGTCACCTAGCAACAGTCTGATGACTTAAAGCGTTTGACCCACTTTCAAACTGAGAATTCAGAATCAGAACAGCTGAAAAAATCTGACTGCATGAGCCTTTCAGAACAATCTACTCCGTCTTTTCTACGCAACATCTGACATGCCTTAACGTGCCTTTTTCGTATTTTTTTAATACACTGCCCATCCTAAAAAAAATGTCTAATATCTAACTAATATACTAATACACTAATATTTTGTTAGACCAACTTTAGTTTTGCATTCACAGTGGCTTCGTTTCAATAAGCTTCTGCAATGTAACAACATTCATTGCCGTCCATATTTGCAATAATTTTTCACCAACATACTATTGATGATGGGAGAGTCTGGCTGCTGCGCAGTCTTCTCCAGCACATCCCAAAGATTCTCAATAGGGTTAAGGTCTGGACTGTGGCCAATCCATGTGTGATATTCAGGTAGTCAGCTGATCTCATTCTTTGGACACATAACGCTGCTCAACCTAGACCTGACCAACTGCAGCAACCCCAGATCATAGCACTGCCCCCACAGGCTTGTATTGTAGACACTAGACATGATGGGTGCCTCACCTGCTTCTCTTTTCTTACCCTGATGCTCCCATCACTCTGGAACAGGGTAAATCTGGACTCATCAGACCACATGACCTTCTTCCATTGGACAGTTCTAAAACCCAGTTTTAGTATAGTATTAGTTTCATATATTATATAGTTATATTATAGTAATTATCCAATTGGAGGCTCTTACCTGTTTGCTTAGTTAAATCCAGTTGGTGACTTTTTTTTTTTGGATGCGCAGTGTATATTAATATTACCAGGATAACATAGATGACTTGTTGATTTAAGTCACTGAGATGTTTCCTTTTGTTTAGGTCAGACGGTCACATGTCAGGACAGTGTGACATTTAAATAATTCATTTATGAGGAGTGTTTTAATGTGTTTTAATATTACTTACTGAATAATATATATAAGAAAAATATATACAATTAGGAGTCGTTTTTGCCGAAAAAAAAAGCATTGCATTTTACCTATGAGCTTGATTGCAGCAGTCTTCTCTTAATCGTGTCCTTAATCATGCACAGGTAGCACAGGCTCAGCTGCTGCTTTTACTAGTAATACATGTATTCATGCGGCGCACACTAAGCATTTTAAAATATTTATTCAGTTCCATAGATGCGCATATAGTGTTTTTATCAGGCAGAACTAATGTGACTCTATTAAAAGCATCTATTATTACGTCCTACTATCATCTATTGCATGTGACCTCCTCTGAGACCTCCTTACATATTGTAAATAACAACACTGCAGCCACCGTGCGCTCTGATTGGTGCGCGCTGCGCGGTGTCCCGGATGGTGCTCGCACCGGAAGAGAAGGGGCAGCTCTCCCAGCCATCTTGTGGCAGCATCCTGCGAATTGTTCGCATCAAGCCTCGTAGAATCGGAGGTGAATCCCGCTGAAGGGGCGCCATCATGCCCGGACACCTGCAAGAAGGCTTCGGCTGCGTCGTAACCAATCGGTTCGACCAGTTATTGGACGATGAGTCCGACCCGTTTGAGATCCTGAAAGCTGCTGAAAACAAGAAGAAGGAGGGGGCCGCCGCTGGCTCCACCAAGACCGCGGCTCAAGCCGCTAAGCAGCCGAAGAAGGAGTCACAGAAGGACAGGAAGAACCCGCTGCTGGACAAGAAGGAGGAGCCGCAGGCTCCCGTCCCCCTGAAGAAAGAAGGTACTAATTTCACCTGCTCTGTCTCATATGTCCGCTGCGTGTTGTGTATTTTCGCCTGTTTGCTGTCATGTGCGGCTCCTATTAGCTACGTTAGCTGCTGCTGGTGTGAGCGACACACAGCGTGAGGTCAACACGGACTCTCTCGGTTTTTAATGTTGTTGGAGGACAGACCAACAACAGTTAATTCCTCACAGGCTGAGGTTAGCTAGACACGGACGGGAGTGTGTAGCGGCGAAGATAACACACCAGTGAACCTGTCTCGCAAAAATGGTTTCCACTAGCATCCGAGAGGAAGGTGTAGTGTTGGGTTACCGTGTGGTGGATGATGCTCCGTGCACTGGCTACGCAGCTCCGACAGCAGCTGCAGGCTTTGCAAAGCAAATGCGTGAGATAATCACGCGTGTGCTGGGAAAACTGGACAGATAACCCTTTGTTTGAATAGACGGTGTCTCTACAGAGAGAATACCTAATTAACTTCAGTCGTCCAAAAATAAAGAAATCAACAGTAAACCCGAGTTGAGGATCATCTGTAAGGCAGCTGCATTAATAGTTGCAGTGAAACTATGCAGTGTTGATAAAGAAGCTGCTGGAGATGAAACAGGAAGTTTGATCATCTTAAATAGTTAGTGGCTTCGCATCTCAGTTGGCATGTTTCTGCATGCATGTGTAAAACGTGTTGCACAGACACAATTGAAGATATTGTACCAGCAGAGCTTACTAAATAAGATTTTCTGCTCATGTCATGTGGAGGTATCAGGCGAGTGGGCCGAAGACCAGACCAACAGGGCCAGCCTGGTAACCAACACCAGGGCGGGCAGGGTGAAGGCCGACCTGGAGAAAAGAGGCAGGACCGGAGACCCCCTCGAGAGCGCCGTTTCGAGAAGCCCACTGAGGAGAAACCTGAGGGAGGTGGAGAGTTCTCCGTAGACAAGTGGGTATCTGTGATGAAGAATGAAGGGGAATATTAAAACATGCTAAACCCAAGGCTGACTGTGTTTCCTGCCACTGATATATAGATGATATAATCATGGCTCATATAACCTCAGCATCACAACACTGGCATCTGTAAGTTGCTAGTTTTTGAAGCTGCTCTTTGATATTTATCTTGGTACCACTGACATTAAGAGCACACACATTTGTACATGTTTGTTTGTCTGTTTGTCTTCATCAGACCTTCTGGAGACAGGCCCCCAAGAGGGCGTGGTGGCGGCCGGGGCGGGCGTGGTGGAAGAGGACGGGGCATGGGCCGAGGAGACGGCTTCGACGCCCGTGGGAAACGAGAATTCGAAAGACACAGCGGCACTGACAAATCGTGAGTCAGCGCTGAACTGAGACCATAGCAGACCAGTGAATCCACATGTAAAGGATTGACTATCGCCCCAGGGCATCCTGTTGTTGTAGCTCTTAACAGCTGGTAGTTTCTTGAGCCGTTGAACTGCTCAAAGTTGGCAGCCCATGATACTGTTGCAACTAAGTGTTTATATGAGGAGAAAAAAAACCCAAAACCTCCAGGAAATGTTTCTTATCTATAAGTCTGATTGGGATCAGTTCTAGTGTTTTGTTTTGTTTTTTCTCATTTATTTACACTAATCTACTTTAACTGCAGACTTGAGGGTTGTTGTTGGTTTTAGAATGACTTCGTTCTGGATTATTTTACATCAGTGCGTGTTTTCCTGTCTGTTTGCTCTCTGTTAGCAATCAGAAAAGCGAGGAGAAGCGCAGTGGCACTGGCTCGCACAACTGGGGCAATGTGAAGGAAGAAGTGAGGTGAGTTTTCACAGAGAGACACATGGCCTGTTTATCGGAGCATTACTGTCTACAAGATAATTGTGCACATTTAATATTTGTCCAGACATTGTGTACTGCATGCTGCCGAAATGAAGTCAGTTTTTCCAGAACATGTCACAGGGTACTATCTGAATACAATCTGTCTTTCTGGCTAGAATACAAATGCAAACCTAAGTTGGATCATTCTGAAATGTTTACACATTAGTTGTGTCTGTTCATTATCACAACTAAATAATAACATTACATAAAACAAAATTGCATAAATAGATGCAACACCCTTGAGTATAGTTCTACAAGTGTTGGCTAGCTTCGTGACATACTGCCCTTAGTAATGGACACTGTTTTTTTTTTCAGAATTTAATTGTTGAAGCTTTATATCATAAATAGCTTTAAAATCTGTATTAGCAATACAGCTTGATGTCTTTGTTCCCAGTGAGGCTGAACAGACTGCAGCTCCTGAGACGACCCCAGAAGGAGAGGAAAATACACCTGCTGGCTCTGAAAACAAGTGAGTATTAATTTCCTGTCAGGTGATATAAAGCTTCACCTGTTGTTGTTGTTGTTGTTGTTGTTGTTGTTGGTGTTGTTTTGTTTTGTTTTGTTTTTCTTTTTTTAGACAATGTAGGCTGAAGCTACAGAGCATTATCAGCACATCATAATGTTTTCCTTTGGATTCTGTGTCACAAGCCGTATTTCTGCTTGTACATTTTTGTCACAAAGCTTTGGTGCAAATGGGATAAACATTGTCGCTGTCCTTTTGGCCTCAGGATTAGAGGGCATGTATAGAGCTAAGAGGATTGGCAGTTTTAGACTTTAGTCCCTACATTGTTGTGTGCTGGCTTTCCAGGGAGAATGAAGTTGAAGAGGTGAAAAACGAAGGCCCCAAAGAGATGACCCTGGACGAGTGGAAGGCCATGCAGGACAAAGAGCGCACCAAGGTAGAGTTCAACATCCGCAAGCCCAACGAGGGAGCCGACAGCCAGTGGAAGAAAGGATACGTGCTGCACAAGTCCAAGAGTGAAGATGTAAGCATGGTGGTTAATTCTCTTTATTTCAGATTTCTAGCACAGAGCAAAAGTCTTAAGACACTGCTGCAACATAACAAGCTTTATTGTTTGCATGACAGAAATTTGAAGACTAACGGGGGGCCTGACTGTATTTTACAAGGCATCCAGACTCTCGTCTTTCTTATCACTGTTATAGGCTTCACTACTATTCCTGTATCATCATTTTGTGGTGATCTTAGTCGGGTACATATGCTCAGCTTGTTGGAGACGTTTTTCTGAAATATTACATCGGTGAATAATTTTGTGCTGCTATTTCTTGTGATGACTTTTCAGAGGCCTGTTGGTGCTTTGATTGATGCCACAGAGACGGAAGCTGAGCCACACACCCTGTACCACAAGGTGCGTGTAGATCTCTCACTGGTTTTACATCCTCACTGTCCGTGACAACATTCAGTGTTAATAATCTGTATAAGCACCCTTGATGGAAATGTAATTACGGGTGGTTACACACAACATAAATAATCTAAAGACAGTGCACACTAAGACACATGTTGACTCCGTCATTAACTGTTCTCCGTAGTGCATTGTTAAACTTTGTCATTCTTACCAACAGGGCACCCCTGACGAGTCCAGTGACCACCACTTCCGCAAACCAGCCAATGACATCACATCCCAGCTGGAGATCAATTTTGGAGACCTGGGTCGCCCTGGCCGCGGACGTGGGGGAACGCGCGGAGGCAGGGGAGGCCGCGGAGCAGGAGGCAACAGGACAGCGCGCGGGGGAGGACGGTCCGAAAAGGTAACCATGAAACAGAAACCTTTGTTAGTGCTGCCGACAACAGAGGTTTTGTGTCTCTGTGAAAAGACTAAACGCATTGACTGAACAGGCTGCAGCAGTGAACACAGTCAACGCAAATCTCAAACGTCAGTGGTGACATGTAGGGATGGATTTCTGTTAGTAACAAAAGCCAAGTAGCAAAACAAGTAGTGAAGTAATAAAAAAATAACTAACTGAAGTAATCCTTACAAATGTAAAATTGAAGCTGCCTATTAGTTTAATTTTTTCCCCATCAAATTAATAGTTTGATCTGTAAACCATTTCAATGCCCCTGTTGATTATCTAATTCATCAGTTCAGTACGCTTTTTGTTTCTTTGTTTTACCAAGAGTTAACCCACTTCACATTTCGGAAGCTGGAACCATTAGATGTCTGACATGTGGCTTGAAAAAAAATATTGTGTAGCAAATTTGCTGCAAATGAATTTTCTTTTGATCATTTCATTGGCTTGACAGCTGTAATCAAATATTTATTTATATATATATTTGATTTGTTTTCCCACTTTTAAAGGTATTGAATTTGCACAGCTCACTGTGTTGAAATAACATAATGTGCCCCACATGTATAAACTTAGTGACTAAATCAGCACTAGCATCGTGTTCTGATCAGACCTGATACCTACTTATAAATAAACACCTTGTCCTGATTTTTGTGTGCTTCTTCTTCAGGCTAGTGGAGTGTCAGTCCCCAACGTGGATGATCCTGAGGCCTTCCCTGCCCTGGCCTAATGGCTCCTTTTCCACCACCAGCCCACCCATCAGCCCTTCCGGGCCCCTCCTCTACGAGGCTTGCATGCTTACCACATCTTCAAGTATATAAGAAAACAGAAAAAAAAGATTTTAATGACATAAAAGACTGTCATCCCATACCACTCTCACCACCAGAGGACTAAATTTTAACTTGTTTAACGGAGAACAAAAGACAACAAAGGCGGAAAAGGACCTCTTGTTACACTGAAGTTTTGTATTTAGGAACATGAAAGCAGGGATGTTTTCATACTTTTTTCTTTTTCTTTTTTTTTTTCTTTAGAGATTATGCATACTTCATTGATTTTTTTTTTTTTTTTTTTTTTTTTTTTTGTGCTGCTTGAATTTATACATTTCTGCGACTAGGTTGAAGTGTGTGTATCTCTTCCCAAGAAGCTTTTGTGCTTTTTTTTCCTGATTTCAGCTCAGTATTATTGGGTCATCTTAGACTTTCTACTGGAGTTTTCCCCCCCCCAGTAATACACACTGATGTGGTAGCACTACACTACATAGGAATCTTGTACTAGGTATCTGAAGTATGGCTTAACATGCATTCAAAGTGTAATTACTCTGATCCTGACTACTCATCCCCTTTTGCAAGGCACAAATTCAGGATGGGTAACCAGGAAAGTGACTTCCTACTAAAGCTTAGTATTTTTCAATTTCAATTTCTTCTTGTTGTGCAGTGAAGAGTAGATGCCTCTTTCTCCCCCCTTTTTTAATTTTTATTTTTATTTTTTTTGGATAGCTTGCCTTTTTGGTGAACTAGTGGTTAGTAATGCTTTGTATCCCCTGATCCAGATGTGTTTTCAGGGTGTCCCAGGGTCCAATGTTTAACTTTAGGCTGGTCCTCTTAGGTCATACGGACTGTACTACTTGTAAATTAAGGACCACTAAGCAAATATGGTATTTTTTTGTTAAGGATATGTGTGTGTGCGGGCGTGTGCGCAGCAATGTGTGAAGCTGAATGTGTGAATTTGACAGCTAGTTACTTAGAATTTAAGTATTCCTCTGCTACGAACTTGTCATTCTTAAACAATAGACTGCAAGTTCTCACCTGAAGTAGTTCTTATGTCTCTTGAGAAGTGATTGTTGAAATCTAGGTGAGAATGGTAGATAAACCATGAACATATCTTGCTTTTAGAGTATCTGTAATATGTTTCAGATCTGAAAGCACCTGTTTTTCTTTTTGTTTTGTTTTGTTTTTTTTATCAGCAACTGTCCACTGAAGATTGTTTTTCTCCTTCCCTTCTATAAATCATATTTGTACTCTGTTATTTTTTTGTTTTATCAGCTCAGCAGCACCAATGCATAATTTGTCTGAAAGAAATGTGAGCTGTCATAGTGGAACAATCACGAGCTTCAGAATGTAATGTGAGCTAATGGTGCTTTTAGCCACCTGTGTCACTGTTTCCAGTGAGCATTTGCTTTCAAATGAAGCAGGATTATTTCACATTGGGGTGGGAAGGTGATTCTAAGTGGAAGTGAATTCAAAGCTTTACGTGCTGTGCTCTGTGGTGATGCACTGATACAGACGGCTGAAGCAGTGTTTTCTTTTTTTTGTTTGTTTGTTTTTGTTTTGTTTTGTAGGACTGTTCGAGCCACGTGACGGTGAAATTTCTCTGCAAACATCCCTGTTCTAATAAATTGCTTTAGAGGTGTTACATGTATTCTGCCAATTGCTCTTGGGTTGTTTAAAATCAATACTGTGATTTTAAAGATGTGAACAAACATGTTGTTGATTTTTTTTTTTTTTTTTGCTTTAAACGTACCAAGGCTTTGTTGTATTTCAGGGTTGGAGCATTCCTTATTAATCCAGTATCGAAGTATATTAAGTTGGATGAAAACATGGTGCAAAGGTTTAATTGGTGCCTGCAAGGTTTAGCTAACTAAAATGAAGATGTGATATTTAATAAGTGCATATTTACGTTTCTGCTGAGAGCTGCGTAAGATTTATTAAAACTACCCTGGTTTATAGGACAACTGATGAACTTGAGTGGTCAAACAATATTTGAGTCAATGCCTTTTTAATGGCATTAGCTGAAAATTAACTATTGACTTTATGTGTAAAGTAACTGGCAGACAGCTCTGTCTGTCAGCTCCTGTGTATAAAGTCGAATGTACCGTTTTGGGCCGTAGTCAAAATTGTGTCTTGTAAGTTTCATAGAGAGATTTAGAAAAGTCACAGCAGGTGCTAACCTGAAAATACGCAACAGAAGAAATGAGGAATCTTTTAATAACCTTATAAAACATCGTAGCTCTAAGGTAAAGCTTCATTAAACGTTTCCTCTGTTAAGTACTTCTGTCTGTTTGAGGTTACACTCACTGTGGAAAGTGACAAAGACCAAATGTTCCTGAATTTTAAACGGAATTGAACCAAGATGTTTCCCGTCTTTGCTCTTCCGCCTTCGCCGACAGAATTCTATTTCTGCTGGCTTAGGTCGCTGTACGCATGTGCAGGAGGTGCTGGTCGGCTTCCGCTCGTCGTGGTGAACTGAGGTGAACGATGTCGAAGATTCGCAGACGTGCTCAGCTGAGCTCCGCAGCTGACACACAGCTGTCATCGCAAGGAGCATCCTCCAGATCCAGAGGAGAAACATCCAGCGACGGCCCCACGGTGTACAGCAAACTGTTGGCCGCGGGCTTTTACGGAATAAGTTCCTTTCTTATCGTCGTTGTCAACAAAAGCGTGCTCACTAGTTACAGGTAAAGTACAAAGTACAAGTTCCAGTTCGAGAACAGCTGAGTGTTACAGTGACAGGAGAGACACGCTGATTTAATGAGGGCACAGGGAAATAGGACGATGAACAGGGGACAAACTGTGATCGTCCACAAAGAGGAAGCTGTGCTCAGTCTGTGCAGGGCTGGAGCCACATCTGTCCACATGTTGAATGTTTGACTCTCACCAACCAAACTATATTAAAAAAAAGAGTTATCTAATGTGAATATTATGTCTAATATTATATAATAATAGGCCTAAAACATAAAGGCCTATAAATCCAGATATTTGTACCATATTTACATATATTCACTTAATAGTGAAAGTGAATCAACCCTGTCCCATTAAAAACACTAATTGTGTAGAGGATCATTCTAAGTCTTTGTAGAATTGTTAAAATGAAATGATTCTTGACATATTACTTGTTTAGGTAATATTTTACCCCTTTCTTTTCTAAACTGTTATTCACTGTATAACAAGGCATTTTCTTTAAAGGCCCTCTGTATGTCTTTCAGTAACTTCACTCTCTGTCTTCGTGTTTACAGTTTCCCATCGTCAACATGTGTCGGAATCGGCCAAGTAAGTTTCCCCGAAGCAAAGTCACCACTCCTCTACTTCCTGTTTATTTCACAGCAGAGCCTCGTAAACAGTGTCTCCCCCGCTTCACTACATCCACAGATGCTGGCTACGGTTTTAGTTCTGAGGGCTGGGAAAATGATGGGTGTCATCTCATTTCCAGATTTGGATTTGAGCATACCACGCAAGGTGAGGACTGATGATGACATGGTCCTTGTGTCAAACGTCGCAACTTCGCATGCTGAGTTTCTTGTCTCCACAGATGTTCCCGCTGCCTCTGCTGTATGTCGGAAATCAAATATCAGGACTGTTTGGGACGCAGCGACTCAAGTAGGAACTTGTTAGACATTGTGTCCCTCATTCTACTGAAACATCATTTCATCACATGTATGAATTTTCTTTTCTTTTTTTTGTTCCATCCGTAGTTTACCCATGTTTACAGTTCTGAGGAGGTTCAGTATTTTTCTTACCATGGTCTTCGAGGGACTCTTGCTGAAGTAAGTTGAACTTCCCCCTTTAACCAAATGTGGCCTTGAGCCTGCGAATGAACGATTTTAATGATCCCCTTGTTTTTCCCCTCACAGGAAGACGTTCTCTACCTCGGTTAAAATGACTGTGTTTACCATGATCTTTGGTGCTTTTATTGCTGCCAGGTGAGACGCCCACCATATGTTGACATTACCTGGTTGCCTTCCAGTACGAGTGAGCATATGTGTCGTCCTTGTGTCTTTTATAGCGCTGACTTAGCCTTTGACCTTGAAGGGTACGTGTTCATAATGCTGAACAACGTCCTGACAGCGGCCAGCGGGGCTTTTGTGAAGCAGAAACTTGACTCGAAGGTGAGCAGAGCAGCGAGTCACTATCGTATATTAATCTATCCTTGAAATGATTAAAAACAATATCTACATTTTTACTGCTGTTCCCATAGGAGCTGGGCAAATATGGGATTCTGTACTACAATGCTTTGATCATGATTTTTCCTACTGTAGCCTACGCTTACTACTCAGGAGACTTGCAAACGGTGAGTCAGTTTGTTTGCCACCATTTGCTTTGAATACATTTTTAGCCTGTGACGTCTTGACCTCCGTCGTGTGCTCGTGTTTGCGTGCAGGGGCTGGAGTTTCACGGCTGGTCCGATCAGCTGTTTGTTGTGCAGTTTGTCCTCTCCTGTGTCATGGGGTAAACCACACGCATTGATACGTAACAGCTCCTGCTTATGCCGCATCGCCACTTTTGTCTAACTCTGCTTAAATGTGTTGCACAGCTTCATTTTAATGTACTCCATCATGCTGTGCACGCAGTACAACTCAGCTCTCACCACCTCCATTGTGGGCTGCATTAAGGTGAGCTATCAAAACGTCGGCCTGCTCTCGATTGGCTGATAGGAGTCATGCAGATGTAGAAGTGTGCAGTGACTCTGTCTGTGACTCCTGCAGAATATCGTTGTGACCTACATTGGAATGGTGTTTGGTGGAGACTACATATTCACCTGGACTAATTTTATAGGTCTAAACATCAGGTAAGATGTCATCAGGTAAGTTAAAATGTCAGTGTTGGACGTTGTTTTGTTGGGAACAGATTGCGTCATCTTCATTTTCCCCCCCAGCATCGCCGGCAGCCTGGTGTACTCCTATATCACCTTCACTCAGGAGCAGACAAGTAAGAACAGATAGAATTACATGAATCAAACCCTCCTCTGAATGTGTTCCGTCAGGTTCCCAGTGGTTTTGTTGGCCTGGGCTAATCTGTAATGTATGCTTCTGCTTTCTGAAATGTTTTGTGTCACGTTTTAACAGAAAAGGCGTAAACCCTGGAGCGCTGATCCAACACTGAAGTACACCCCCCCATCACATTTAGTGTGTTTCTTGAAATGATGGAAAATTATATTCTACTCAAAACTATTATGTCTATGAATAAGACCAAGTTTCTTATATATTTCAATTTTTTATATTTGAGGCAAATGACATGCATATTAAAACAGATCACGTTGGTGTTCTTTTAAGTTTTCAGGTTAGACACACAAATACAACAACTCAGCTTAATTAATACATTTATTAAATATAGCCAATGTTATTCCATTCATAGCCAGTCTTGGAATACACTTCAGTTTTATTCATGTTGTCATTTACAGAGAATAAAAATAAAACAAGACGTCATCAAAAAGAGGAAGAAAACAACTATACGGGTCAACATTATTTGAGACAAACTTATCTTAATTTGTGACTGTAAGTTCAAAGCTGGAGTACAAAGTAAAACACGTATGCATTAAGCTGAACAGTTACTGTACCAAGACAAGTTAAGGTCTTCCCCCAGGTAGCACCCCAATGTCAGCATGGTCTGTCACTGCTGGAGATCAACTTACTAAGAACAGACTGGAAATCTTGGTTAAACTAAGCACTTCAAATGAACAGTTTTTAAACCGAAGACAAGCAGCACATTCAACCACAATGTGGGGCTTTCTGACGCAAAAACAAAAAATAAAAAAAGAGGCTGCTGCCACAAACATTTCAGACTGAGCAGAGTTACACAGGAATGGGAAATGCTGGCAAATAAGGAGTGAAAGAGGAATGGCTACTCTTGTTATCACATCCACCCCAGAGCAACAGAAAAAGCACAGCCTACAAGGAAGACCAGAAGATACAGAGAGAAACAGACAGTTATAAAAAATGTACCAACTGCTCAAGGTAAGAAATCTATACAAACTTTACAATAAAAATCACGGACATTCTGTCTAGTAAAAACAAAGCGTTGAGCAAAGCACTGACTATGAAAATCCAAAAATACAGCGATCTTCTACATGATGAGTTATAATACAAGACATCACTGATGTCAGCTGCTTTACACAAAACAAACCTCCAGGGCACTAACCCAGTGGTTTATTTATTCTAACCGAACAAAGCCGTGATCGAGGCAAGAGCGCGTTCAGGAGAAAAGGAGTGATCATGTAATTCTGCTGGGTTTTGTCACCACTCCGTTTCAAGAAAGATGAGAAACATACAATCAAAGTGCAACTAAAGTGAGCCAGTGACAGCACCAGCCTACTCATGTCGTGTCTGCCTACCTTGTCTCTTTTTGACAACTTAAGCACATCATTGTTTACAACATCCCGTTTCATCAAATGTTCAAATGGCTTGAACAGTAATTACTCATCATAGATTTTTTTTTTGGTAAAAAATATAAATATCTCTTTGTGTAAAAAAATATCAGAGAGGATTTTTTTTCTTTTAGTACAAATAGAAAAAGGAAATTCTTGGAAAAATGTTGTAGTCTCCAAAAAGGGAATAAGACAATGAAGATGTGGGGTTTTTTTGGGACATTGTGGACCTGTGGTACTTTGGGATGAGCTTTGCAGGCAGTCAGCACATGGATGGGTTGGAGGGACAAAGAGGTGGGGCAGCCATTGCCCCTCCTGGAGGACCAGCTGCCGTTTGGCTGGCTGTGTTCTTCAAGGTGTGATTTTCAGCGACCTTTGACCTTATTCTAGTGTGAGTCTTTGCTCTCAGGACATACTGATACTACAGGGCTCATTTTCTTCATCATCTTCACCCCATTCTTCTGCTCATACACGGGGAAGCAGGGCTAACTGTGTCCACCCCGAATCAGCATCTATAAGTCAACTCGACTGAGCTCTGGGGCTTTCAGTTCTCCTGTGCTCTGGATGGTTCCAACTCACTTTGGCCCAAAGGCTCTGCCTCCGTCCGGCACCTCTTCGCTGGCCTGTCATGTGCCACCACTGCTGTGTCTCTGTGGAGCACCGGAGGCTCCAGAGAGCCATTCCTGTCATGGCTGGCAGTGGATTGGCTACAGCCATTAGAGTTGTTGTCTGGAATGGGAGGAGCAGCTTCTACCAGTGGATTCGAGGGACCATTAGACTGAACTGATTCAGGTTTTACTGGATTTGCTGGGGGTAACTGAGCAGCATCCACTGGATGGTTTGAATTGTGGCTCGTGATACCTGTCAAAGAACAACAAAGACACTGGCTCACCCAAACTACAAAAACTGTAGCAATATGCTGGCATGCAGATATTTTTAGATTAATATGATCAACTTCTAACATAATAATCTCTGAACATTCTGCTGAAAGTATTGTTTTCCAAGGAAACATCCTCATTAACCTATGTCAAAAATGTATTTTTAATGTCTTTTGCCTCCTACAACTACCTACAACGAACCTGATTTTTTTAATCTGAAAATTAAACGTATCTGAAAGCGCTGTTTACACTCAAAGGTTTAATTTGCTTACCATTCTGACTGCTGCTGTCCTCCCTCTCAGAGTGGCTGGTGCTGCTGCTGGACGTGGTGGGAGGAGGCGACGCTGCCCTGCTGGATGTTGCACTCTCTGTTTCATCCAGTAGTCTGTCCATGTAGTCTCTGATGACACATGACAGAACATGGCCCGTTACACACAACCTCAGCTTCTAATACAATTCAAAGTATGCGTGGTCTGGTCTTTTTTCTAACATTGACTACGGGTGGATCCCGGGTATAGTACAATACTACCCTGAATAGTTTCATACATGCCTCTTTTCAGTACATGTAATCATTATCAATAATGTGCTATGTGCCTGGTTGTATCCTCAGTTATTCCACCACATCCAGAACGTAATCTGTTTTTGTTTACCAGGTTTGACACTATGATGAAAATAAAGTTTGAGTAGCTTTGTGTAATTTGGGTTTCACTTTTAAATTCTTTGACACCATCCTTTCTTTGTAGTTGGGGTATGGCAGTACATTCATTTTATACGAGACCAATACACCAATTGCAGACCTTTACATGTGGTCTAGGTACAGCACATTAGACTCCAGGAAACCACATTTCAGGGAAATCTGAAAATCTGTTTCCAGGTAATAAATCACTAAACTTTGTAATATTCCAAATAAACAACAAAAAACAAGATCTATCATTTATTTACTGAGTTTATATTTAGGCAATGCTTTTTATGACTGTATATAAATAAAGGAAAAAAAAAACTCACGTGACACCAGGGTGAAGGTTGTATTTCCTTTTCCCAAGTCTGGTTTGCTGTGCAAAGAAATCATAACGCTCAGACTTCTTCCACATGTAATAAAAGGCCACACATTCTCCTACAGACCTAGTTCTCACCTGAAAGATTTAATTCAGCAGACATGAAATGACCATTATTATCATCGTCTGAAAAGACAGGTTCAGTACAATTTCAAATCAGAGACAAATTAAATTATTGTCTGTCTGTCATAATCTGCCAACACAAGAAAAACCAAGAGATTCAATTTGTCTCAAATGCAGAAAGAAATGGAGCAGATTCAAGCCCTGAGCATCCAATGGCCACATAACAGCAAACACATCAACACAAACTACAAGTAAATAACATGATTATATTATCTAAGAATATTAAAATGTTTTAAATGTTATCAGTACAGTACACGACATATAAATCTAAACAGGAATTCTGCTTACCTTGTTGGCCTGTATTAAATGAAAGTCTTTTCCATAAGCTTTAAGCCCTTGTTCAAAGTTTCTACATTCCTCTTCAGTCCAGACAGAAAGCTCCTCTGTTACAGAGAGAATGGCCTTTAATGTTACATCAGCATTTTGATTTTTTTACGATAAGATAAAACTAATTAAGAATGTTAATAAATGTTAAAGGACATGTTATCAAGAGTCCTGCTTACCTCTGGCTGCTTTTACATTAAACCTAAGTCTTCTTAAAGCTTCTTCTGTGTCAAAGTCACATTTCACCAGTTCATACAAAGCCTGTTGGGAATTGATCACGTTTACATTAGCGACATAGAAAGTTGTAAAAATGTTACGATTAGCAAGAGTAACTTCATTTAAAGAATAAGGTTGGCTTTAGCCTGACTTTCCCTTGTTGTTGAAAAATCTATGTTAACTACCTGGTGTTTTTTTCATATTTCATCTTCTCTAGCTCTGAGCTTTAAACCCACATGTTTCTAATCAACATGTACATTTTTAAATATAGTAATTACATCTAGCAGCTGGGCACTATTATTTTAGCAAATGTTGCTTAAACAGGAGGAAACAGTTTATTTGTTAAGGGCCCATTTTGGTTATTATTAATACGCATGCAAAACAAATTAAACCACAGTGTCAGTGTCTTCACTATAACTAAATATGTCACCCAGTGCATCAGTGTAGATCACTGATCTGATTAAGTAGATTTTGAATAACAACTGAGCTCTGTGGCACTGAGGAATAAACTAAATCAGGTTTTAGTAACAAAGGCAATAATTATCAATTACCTCTTATTTTCACACTTTTCATTGGATTTCGACAATTACAAAAATACAGACTATAGTCAGGCTTAATACATGTTGCAGAGGCTGCAAATGGGTGGATCTTACCTGTTCATTATCTTTGATATGAGATCCCTCTGGGATCGCATCCACTCCCTTTTCATCTCCTGTTCGCCTCGATGCCTCTGTCAAGAACTCCACTACTTTGTTTTCAGGGAGACACTCAGGGTTCCACAATAACTGGTCATCATTTTCATAAACTACAATACAAATTTACAAACATCAGGCATTAACATGTCAACCTTGTGTCACCAATACTACTTTTGTCTGATTACGTTCAAATTTGCAAATGTTAAAAATGAGACAAACCACCTCACCTTTTTCATTGTCTTTATATTTACAGAGGCCAGCAGGAGTTTCTGCCTGATACATGGAGCCCACCATAATTTCCTGTTGGGAAGAAACAGAGTTTAGACTGGCTAACAATGACTTCATTACATTCTTGTACTTCCAAAAAAAGACCAGGCTAATTTTATCTGATTGTTTTTACATCTTGAAAACGAGTACGAATTACAAATGTTCACAAAATCAGCACACATTTGAATTGAGACATTCACTATAGTATTCCTGCACTGAGCACAGTACTTCTGAAGTATTCTGAAGCTATAAATCCTTTACAATAATACCCAACTTATAATAATAATAGATCTGTATTTCTAAAAGTCAAAAGTATTAAGTAAGTACGTAATTAAGTATTCTTATACAGTATCATCTGATTGAGTCTTTCAGCACTTTTTGTTTTAACAAAGGTCTTTGGCTCTATGATCTGACAACACACGTGTGACATGAAAAACTACCTTCTTCCAGTCTTCAGATGGAACATAGTCCTCATCTTCATCTGACTCTTCCTCTGCATCGTTATTACCTGAGACACAACATGATATACACTTAACAGGCTTATCTCACAACAAATTATGTACCATTTTCTACTATAAACATCAAAACACATAATTTAGCTGCAATAAAAGAAAAGACAATAGGGTGACACATACTTTCAAAATACAACAATTTCTGGGGACGGATAAGTTCTGCTGTACCAAGGGACCTGACTGAACGTGTGCGACTCTCAGAGGTTTCCTGGACCTCGTCACTCTGTGCTGATGAATTCTTAACATTCTCACCCTAGAAATTACACACAAAAAGTCAAAAAGGTCACAAATGCAATTGAAATTACACATTCAACACAACAAAATACTTATATGTACCTAGCATGATCAAAACTGGGAGCTACTCAGGTGTGCTGATATACACATATTTTCCTAAAAAATCTTAAACAAGCAAAAATACTCTGACAGCTATACAGCACATATTTTATTATGTATGATAACATTTTAGCACTAACATTCCCTCTTCAGAGCTTAATTTCAAGCAAGCATTTTTGCTTGTTTGCTGCTTACAATTTAAGGAATACATATCACTATATCACATATATTCAAAACAAAAACATCCTCCTCACCTCATTCCTTTTCAACTCGCCAGTGCTTCTGCTGCTTTCAT
Source organism: Anabas testudineus (assembly GCF_900324465.2). NCBI lineage: Eukaryota > Metazoa > Chordata > Actinopteri > Anabantiformes > Anabantidae > Anabas > Anabas testudineus. The sequence goes on along the minus strand of NC_046626.1, from coordinate 7,043,221 downwards.
CATTGTCAGGGTCCTCTTCCTCATCCTCATCATCCTCTTCCTCCTCAGGTTCTTCTTCCTCCTCTTCATCCTCATCTGCTGGTGATCCGGCCCCATAACCATATAGACTCAGTAGCTCATGAATGGGCATCTCTCCTTCCTGTTATAAGAAAAGTGACAGTGCCTTCAGAACTGTAAAGGAAAAGCTAAGGGAGCATTCCTTCCAAATTTTTTTTTTTTTTAATTTTTTACAGGTAGGACTGAAACCCCGCCCCCAAAACAATTTCTGAGACTGAAACTCACCCGTGCAAGATCTTCAATCTCATTGGCATTGGTCTCATCTGCTGCTTCCAACATTTCCTCTTCTTCCAGGGTGCGTTCATCGTCAAAGTCGTGGACCAGCATGTCTGCTGTAGGGTCAAAATCATGGTCATCGGAACCTGCCGAACCTCCTAAAGAAGAGAAAAAAATGAAGAGATACTCCACCGAGTAAAACATTTACTTAAAGAAATAATTTTTATTATAAAGCAGAGTGTGAGGTTTTAAATTTAACATTGCCTTGGAATGGCGTTGCTGTGATTTGTCATTTTAATTTGCAATATTGACACATGTTGTGATAATGTTAAGACATATATACGTTCAACTAAAACTCGTTCAACTTTTACATTTGGCAAATCCAGTGAACTGACTCGAACTCCTACAATGGTCTAATGCAGCCAGAGATGTTACATAAACTGATACAGATAAACTGATATAAGAACAATGGTAAAATTATTGACAATATACATGTAATATATAACATTAAATAATAATAAATAAATTATATTTCATGTTTGACTTGTAGCTACAAAATAAGCATCTAGATGTTTCTTTTTTCACATAATCGTTATAAAAAATGTTTTACGGGTATGTTTTATAACTACAAATATAAATAATTAACAGTTATTTACATCTTGCTCACATTTAGACGAAGATGTTTCATTAAAACATTGAATACTGTTAAATACAGGTTTGGACGACACACTTTAAACCTAGACCATGAACCCAAACTACAAAAAAACTTTTACCGTACCTGGGCTCGAATTCCCGAGGGAGGGCTGGAAACGGGAAAGAGGGACATAACGTTAGAGACCAATTTCAGAGATGAATATCTTAATGATGAAAATAGAAACGATTCGTTGCTGTTTAACGATATAACTCAACGTATTTCAGCTACTCTGGCAGAGGGACACAAACGGTAGTAGAGAAAAAGCGCGCTCGACCTTGTGCCCTAAGTGCTGACTGCAGTTCAACAAGAGAAGAAACAAAGAAGAATATCATCATTTCCTACTGGGGAAAAATAGGCAGCAGCTCAGTAATGTAAGCACCACGGACACTGTGGCGTTCACCGCCTGTACTCAACCACAGTTTTCTACAACAGGCGAGTGCTCACTAGGTTAATTTACTCCACTGGCTAACTTACATTACAAGTTGCAAGCTAATTCTTCTTTTTACATGTAGCTAACTGCGTCCAAGTTAGGCTTGGTATAAACTACCAACAATAATAAACAACAACAACACAAAATATCTCTAACCATGGAGCCACCGCTATTTATATATAATTAAAAGCGTTAACGTGGATAGGTAAGTATTCTTGAACAAACCCGCGAAGTAACATTGCTAACGTCGCAGCTACCGTCCGTCAGGGCTAGCGGAGCTAACCTAGCTAAATCCGAACTTTATTAAACATGTTTGTGGCGAAAGGGGCTGTTATCTAGCAACGCAAATAACTGATTCTTAATTTCGTGTATTAAACCTACAACACAGAAACGGCTTAGGCGTTCAATTGAACCAGCTATCCTTTATTTAAAATTTATTTTTTAGGGAATATTTATTTCACTTTCTTACCTCCGCCATGTTTGCAATCCTGCAGGGTCACGTCAGGGGTCACTCGTAGTTCCCGGATGTGGAGCCCCGCCCACCTGCAGTGTGAAGAGCAGTACAGTCATAAAACAGCTTCCACACTGTTCACACAAATAGAGGTCTAAACAATGGATGCTGGGTTTAAAAGTTCCAATACCTTCTATTTTAAAATGAGGGAAATTCAGGGATGTTCTCAAAAATTATGGAATAATTAGCAAGGAATATAAACTATGCTTTGATGAACTTAAAATACTTTGTAGTCATGAAGAATACATACTGTCTATGACAGTTTTATAGTTAAGTTACTTAAACAGACTAAAAGATTTTTATCCTAATGTATGTCCACACAAATGTAAAGGGGGTTACATTATTCAGCAGAGCTGATTTTGAGACGGAAATACTGTAACGTGATGTTTATGATCTAAGCGGAGACAGCCAAAAATATGTGCCCATTACATCATTCTGTCCTAAAATGTCTGAAAATAAACGTAATGCATTATTTGGCAGAGTTCATAAACACAACCTCTGTCATTTTTACCACGGAGATAGTTGCGTAGATGTTTGTTGACTTTTCTTGTAACCAAACTTCCATCACAGCAGATTTCAAACTGTTTTAGACCATGTTTCCCCAAGTGACTAGATGTAGATGAATATCTACATTAAATCAGTAACATAATAAAATTCCCATTATGTGTCAGATCAAAAGAGAACAAGCAGGTTTCATGTCCAGATAAATGACTATTCAATTCATGGAATTAAACTTAACGAAACTCTTAAAGCGAAAGGTGACATTATTTTACGACTTCCTGTTGTATTGCTGTTACAAACCCAGGCTTTTAGATGTGATTGTTAATGGAGAATCCAACACTGGATGGATTTATTGCAGTCATTGCAAAAACAAAACAAAACAAAACAAAACAAAAAAGAACTGACAGGTTTGCCGTGAACTGAAAATGTTAGTTCACATCTCTCTGCTGCATTTCAGTCACCATGTAACCTTTTCCAGTGATGTTATATGTTATACGTGTGTGATTTTTTGATCACTGTCTGTCACCTTCTCACAATTTTTTCTTACCGTTTATTTGGTTATTTTAGTGTCATTGGTGATTAACTAGATTTTTCTGTTTGTCTTTCTACACAGATTGTTTAAAAGGAGATGAATGCCTTAGTATTGTGGAATAACAGTAGTGTTAAATAGCCACTAGTTATGTGTAGAAATATTATAAAAATAATAATGCCTATAGTTGACATCTTCTCAGCTGATTGGTGTTGATTTTAATCAGAAGCAAAGCTAAGGTTGCTGTATGCTGCACACACAGACACACACTTTATGTACTTTATATAGGCTATGTATTATATTATACATAGATACCTACACATTCAAAGTATGTGACAAAATGACTCAAAAAGTATATGTGAAATATTTTTGACTTTTCGTTTAGTTTCAGGTTATCTAAGTGAAACATACATCATCTACAATCATCCTTCTCATTTGATACCTGTAGCCAAAGAAATATGCAGTGACAAAGCAGAGATGTTACTAATAACTCTAAAAACAGGTCAATGCTAATGAAACCTGAATAAGAATACACACTTTAGGTTTGTGACGTCATCAGCCTAGTTGTTGCAACTGAGCAGTCAGCTGGCATACCTGGAACCAACTAGCTGCTGTAGTGCTTCTGCTTTTAAAGTGCTATGAAGCTTCTTTTCTATGTTGTTACTCTGCTTTAATGCTTCCAAATGTGTATTTGAAACTAATTCTAACAAAAAAAACGGTCCAAGTTATTCCCAGTTACCAAATGACTACTCCATTTTAAACAGTCATGTGCTTTCATTGTGTTTTATCTTTAGTATTTATTAGAACACTAAGGCCTTATCGCTGAGTGATTTAAAGCCAACCCTTGGTGGTTAGAGAAGTCCTTGTCCCACCTTTGATATTTAGACATAGGCGGCAATGACTGTTTTTAAGTCTGAACTCTGTTCTTTGACACCATTCAGTCTAACAAGTCTATCAGTTAATGCAAGCATCTCTTCTCAGAATCACTGATTTATGTTCATGATAGTGACCACACACTCCACTATGTTGCTATGTAAAGAGTCATCCCCTCAGTTTGTTGCAGGAAGGATGTCTGAAGTGATCCATTAGGAAACACTTTGCTAAATCCGTGGCAATAAAATCCCTGCAGTTTAGACATAAAAGAGCAATTCTTTCTCTTTAACATTTACGAAAATGTGGTCAATTAGCGATCATCACTGTGGCCTAGATTCCCACACATATCCCAAATGGCCTTGGTGACATCCGTTGTTAAAAGGACATGATGGTTACCTAAGATAACACACTGATTCCTTATAATTTCCCTGAGGCAGTGAGTGACATCACTAGAGACTACACATAAAAGGGGCTGATCAGAGCAGATTTCTAAGAATCAACAAAAGAGGGTGTTTGTTAGCTATCTCTGTACAGTACCTCAACATCTTGCATCTCCATGAGATCCCTACTCCTGCTTGCGATGCTGCTCTGTGCATTGTGCATGGCACAGGTTCAGACACAGGATAACACAAACACACTGAGGTTGTGTGGCCGGTCATTTGTGCGGGCGTTGGTGTACACTTGTGGAGGATCCAGATGGAGAAGACTGATGGCAGAAGAGGACATTTTGCCAGATGGTCTGTACACAGTGAATTGAACTTGTTTCAGTTCAATTTTTTTCTTTAAAATCATGTCTCTAAACCAAAGGTTGTTATCTCTTGGCAGACAACAGGCAGCCAAACCTCCTAAAGAGGACGGAGATGCCAACAATGGATCGTCAATGGCGTGACCAGAAACATGCCCTAATAACAACATGCTGTCAACTAGGATGTCAAATGAGTGACCTGTCCATGCTATGCTAGGGGGACACATCCCCAGAAGGTCTTCTGTCACCGTCCTTCAATAGTTTGAAAAATAATCGTTTGAGTAATGCAATTTCTTATCCATTGTAATACAGACAAAATTAATTTAACAAATTACAAGTTCTTTGTAATGTTTTATCATTTTTATGGTTGGCAAAATAAACAACGTAGAAAAACAGCAGAAATCCATTTGTAACTGTGATGAATGCTAAGCAAATGCAAATACTATCTTGTGTATTTATCAGATTATATGCAATGGTTGTGATTCACTCAAAGTAAACCGCAAAGACAGTTGCCACACCATACAGAGAGCTGTTCTTGAAAGAGTAAGAGGCAAAAGTGTCGTTAGATGCATCCCACAGACAGCGGCTGCTGATTTGCATGCTCTGTCCAGTGAGCTGGCCAATGTGGACAAGGACGACTATCTTATATCTGGGGATCATGAGGTCCTTCACACGGGCTCTTATTACCTGGGAGGGCAAATCATAACAGTGAGCTTTGATAAAGCAGAAATTTAAAAAGGTAAAAAGGTTCATTTTTATTTACCTCACATATTGTTTTTGTCATTTTCTGAGACCACTCTACTTCATATTTCTCTTGTTGGAGGTAACTAGTGAGTACATCCTTCAGTATGTCTGTGACAGCAGGGATAGGGAAGCGTTTGTAGGGTCCTGTGGTCCAAAGAACAAAAACAATACCATGATGGAATAAAATTGTAATTGTTTGGTAAACAGGATTAAACCACCATCTTCATGTATTGACTGGAACATAGAAAGCAAAGTTCAGTTCCAGTAAAAAAGCTGGAATTCATTAAATTGGTTAATATTGCATCAAACTGAATTAATCAGCTTGTATTCTAGATAAACTTGAAACATATATTGAGCTGTGATAGCTTGAGGCTAAACTCTTACAGAAAAAAACAAACCTGTGCTGTATTTAACTTTTGTAGAGGGTTTGTCATTAAGGTTATCTCACCCATCTGGTAGGTATTCTCCATTGTTACGGTCATACGAGCATTGTCGTCATGGTGTCCTAGTTCATCCAAGTATGATACAGTACTTATAGAGCTGAAAGACAAATTAACAGAAAAAGGGCCATGGTACACTGGTTAAATGATTTTACCTAATAATTAAAAGACAAAACTATAATGCTGCACTGGGAATGCTTTCTGAATACATAATTAATACAAATTGTTGATAAAAAAAAAAAAAACAGTGATAAAAGGTGGGCCTTGGCTAACATCTACTCACTCCTTGGTCCTGCCAGTTGTTTCTTTGCCTCTTCCTCCATAGCCTCCCTCTGAGGGCACCTTGCCCATCCTCTTCTCTCTTCTTTGGGATTTGTCTTTAAGTAGATCAGACATCACAGCTTCTCCTCTCTTTAGCTTTAGTTTACAGTATGAAAACGCATCGTTAGCTTGTAATAATAATATCAACATAATGTTACATACAATACAGTTAGTATACGATGGTTTATTAGACAAATATCACTAGTAAAATTTAAAAAATGAAAACTAATAAATAACTAATAAAACTAACTCTGAATGCTTTTATATGAAAACTGTATGTTAGCTAACTTAAAAAAATACAAAATAATAAACTTTGATAGCCTTCTAATAGTTTTTCCTCGACAATGCGTTGTGTTAAAACGAAATGGATGACGGTTTAGTGTTGCAGGACATGTTGGTGATGAAAATATAACATTTAAGGAGATTTTAACACGTTTTTACCGACTTCTGCAGCTCCTGAACCCACAAAACAAAGTAACAGTGACGATTACCGCAGCGCCATGAAGCTTGGTGTCGTCATAGCAACTACAGACCATCAGGCAGTGCGTCGGGTTTCTATGAAGTCTCGCGAGAACTAAGGTTCTTCCTTAACTCATTTTTACCATATATGATGTTATATTATTTAGTTATTTAATCCTGATGAATAATAAAAAAAAAAAACATATCTAGTATAAATGTGATTCATTTCTGTTTAAAATTAGTATATTTTTTTAATTTTTAAGAAGAAAGCAGGACACACATATCTCATATTTCCTCTTCTTTATTACCAAGTAAAACAGATATAACATTATATTGACTTTTTCATAGATTTTCTTTCAAAATCTTTGGATGGGAAATTTACATGAAATGTTTGCATATTCTGTGTCTAAAGCAGGGAAAAGAATACAGCCAAAACACTGTAGAAAAAATTAAAATACAGAAACCCTCTGATAAGGGGGTCTTTGTATATGCTCTAAAATAAGGCAAAGAAAAACTTAAGCATTGTTAACAGAAATACTGTTATTCATAATTAACTAAACAACTTGTTTGTTTTTTTTTTCTAAAAACAAAATAAAACATTACAACCAGGCCCAAACTGTGAGTCAACACATTAAAAAAACTCTATAAAATGGGATGTTCAAACACATATCAACATGTTACATGTGACATAAAGCCATGGATTCTTTTATGTATGGCAATGTGTGTGGTTCATGTGCAAGTCAAACACAGGAGAATGTCAAACACCTATATTAGATGCATGGAATGGGAATATCGATGAACACATGCCAAATTTATTGACAGTGAGTTTCTGAAGGTGCATCAACAGCAAACAGAGAGTGGAGGTTTAAGTGAAGGCAAAGAGCCTCCTCTCTTAGCACGATTATACAGTAAAACACGTATCATATCCTTACTGAAATGGATAAAGTGGTATTGCATTAACAAGACTGGTGATGGAGAAATGCAGATTTCATGCGGCAGCTTTTGGAGTTATTCATCAACAGCAACACTTGTTTTGTACAAGAAACCCACATGTAAAACAATAGATGAGGAGAGTCGTGGTGCTGTTACATAGAATCCGATGCATAATGAGTGCTGACGTCAATAAACCATGAGACAATCACAGACACGTCCATATGCTCAGAGAAATAAACATAGCTCTTTATGTACACTTTGTACACCTAAGATTGAAATATTGCTATTAGAAAATGATAAAACATTTCATCAACCTGGTGGAAAAGGAAGAAAATAAAACAGGGACATGAATAATGCTGTCACCTTTTTTTTTCATTACTCAGCGATGTCCCCAATAACCCTAGTCAAGATCTTCATCAGAGATCATAGTCAAAGGAATTGGCCAAGTTTTTAAGCAGCATCAAAGGCAAATCCTACAATCATCAGCCCAGGTCCTACTAACGTATACTAAAACTCTTTTCTCCACCATATGGCACTCACATCTGTTTCTCTATGCATCTGACAGTTTAAGGCCCTTTTAAACAGAACTTCTGCAACCATAATTTAATTATTTGCCCAGACTGTTTCAGTGAAAACAGCAGCTTCTGTCATTCACACAGGTTTTGCCTTATTGTTACTAAATCTGACCAATCACACACTGCCAACAAATGCCAATGAAGTCCCATGATGGGAGAAATTTGATGTATTTCAGCATTGCAGTTGCAATGTGCAAGTTTAAGTGTAATGCTTTTGTTCTTCAGCAGGTCAAAATGCTATACCAGTATAAGCCATATAGCCTGGTATCCACTCTCTGTTCATGTGACCTGTTGATAGCAAAATGCCATCAGTAGTAATGGTAAAGGCTGCCCCTGTGGAAGTACAGTAGCTATCGAGTTTCTATTCTAGAGTTGCTAATCTGCTAGTCTAGAATACTAAGCAAAATTTAAAACTAAGTAGATATTGAGCGCAGAATATATTTGTTTCCTCAAATTAATTACATTAATTATAATTGTTATTTTTCAGATTTTACAAAATATAGTTAAATTCATGTTCATAATATCCAATAAAGCAATTGTATTGGATTGGATTGTAGCAGAAATATAATTCCAGATAAAAGCACCTTTAGATTAAGTGTGCTGTTAGCCCAATGCTGGAGGTCATTTTTCAACCCCGAACTAATCAGTCATGAGACTGATCACAAGACTGACTAAATGTGATGTGGCACGTTCAAGGCTCGACAAAACAGAAACAGAAATTCTGCCAAGACAACAATAAAGACAGGTTACGCATGGTGGGGGAGAAATCTGATTTGAGGTGGCAGTGTAAATCAGATATTACCATGTCATCTATAACTCAATGAAAAACTGCAAATGAACTCTAAGCTATATACTTTTTACATTTCCCACTCTGTTTCACCTTCAGATTGTTTTAATACATATGATATATTCACATGATCCTTTACACTGCATTTGCAATGACAACCGGTTAGACAAAAGAAACTAAAATTAATAAGGCTGGATCACTCTTAAAATTCACAATTATGTTAACAAAGACAAAGAAAATCTGAATTTTCCCTATATGTTACTCCATCTAAGCCAATAAGTGGTCAAAGTGCACAAAACTAACAATTTGTATTTGCTTGCATAAACTCAGCAGCAGTAAGTCTACTGAATATGATGTTGTGATGTCAAATATCATCTCTCTGTGAGTTATATTTTGTTAATCTGTCTAATCTCAACGATTATTCTATTGGTTACTAAAATTAAACCTTTAAATGCACTAAACATAAGATGTATCCGTAGTCGTCACAGTCAAAAGCCATTGATTCTGTTGGTTCGGGTCACAAACAGGTCCGCTAATTATCTGCTAAATATTTCCCTGTGAAAGAAAAAGAAACATGTCAGAAATTATTGAGTACATTTGTTTCTAGAGCACATGACTGATGGTCACACTGACCTGCAGCAAATCTTTTCTTGACCAAGGACAGCCGGTAGCCCGTTCCTAACAGCTGAATGTCACACCCTGACAGAGTGGTTCCTTCACTAGTAAACTGGACAGTTAGCTGGGACGGTTTACAGGGACCTTCTGTCATCTGGAACCGGCCCAGGAGAGCCCCTACTCCTGCAGCAAAGAGATAGCTGTCAAAGTAACAGTCAACCCATAAAAGCTTTACACTGATTTTACATCATCGAATTTGTGCAATGACAGTGACAGTGTCATGGATGTAATATATGCAAATTCCCCAACAGCCTAGACTACGTAATTTAAAAAAAGACTAAATGTAAATTATATAATTACAAAGATGGAATGACAGCTGGGTCCTACGTCCACATCTACAGACGAGGGGGGACAAAACGGGTTGAGCACAGCTTTCCCAAGGCTCAGTTGTTGCACGCTGACATCTCATCTCCAGACTGGGAGACGCTCTGGAGATGGTCAGCGACTCAACCCGTTCACCTCTGTAGGTGTGGGGCAGGTCCAGGACATTCCACCTAGGGGAGCCTAGTTGACCTGAGCTCATTGGATAGTGGCACATCAAGGTCTATTTATAAACTCCCATTTCATCAGCTGGTGACATCATCTGTGAGGTCACACACCAAGCACAACACTCTGATTTCCTACCTCAATTGTGACATCATCAGTCAGCTAAAGCAACAGCATAATACAAATGCTTTGTTGTCCCTCTCAAATCACACCATTTCTTCCAGACCCACCAGTTCAAACATGATTTCACATCATCAAATTATTATCAACATCTGCTCAAATCACCATAAAACATACTGTACAAGGTGCCGACCCGGCCACCAACACTACTTTGGGCTCCATTGTCTTGCACAAACACATCTTCAGCAGAGCTTCCAGACGCTTGTCTGACAACCGTCTCTCTGCACCAGCCCATGATCCACTGCACTAGTTTCCTAGGCCTAGGTGTCACTCAGCCTGTGACTTCTTCTCTCAGTAGTCACTGGCTACTAACTAGACTTGTGGATTAATTCCTGCAAAAACTGGAATTGGATCTGACAAAATCTCTGACTTGAATCTCACAGCATCACAACAATAATGTTAGAATATTCTGACTGCATTCTTACATCATTCAGACTTTGATGTTTGAATATAAACAGCATCATTAGAAAGAACAGCCTGTTCTGAGTTCATCTAACAATGTTGTTACTTTAGTGACAGAAGTCTTCCTCTCCACTGTTGCCTAGTGTTTCTTCAAATGGGATTGTTGGGTTTTCCATATCATTTTTTATACAGTTATACTCTGTGAGGTTTTAAACCTTACACTTTAAAGTGCCTTGAGATGACTTCTGTTGTGATTTGGAACTACATAAATAAATGTGGATTGAATTAAATTGAACTTTAATCAAAGAATGTTGTTTGGGAGTCGTAAAGTTTAAGTATGTTCATTTGAATGCTGTTGAAACAAAGGTTACAAACCATCTGGAAGTTCACTTAAATGACAGTGTTCACTTGACAACTCAACTGATCCTGGTTTTGATGTCATTTCGCCTCCACTTCATCCACGGGATACTTTTGAATATTTCTGTCTTGTACAACCCAAATGGAGGCGAGACACACAACCAGAAACATGAAATACTTCAAGCCTGACGGTGATAAATGAGGTCAAAGTAAAAAAAAACTGATTGAAAGCAAAGTAAACATGGATGGTAGGATGGATGGAGGTGGATTTAGGTTCCCTAACTAAACTACGACTAACTATATGCTACAATAATACTAATAATATTGATAATGAGCTGTTGTGTAGTTACAAAGATGGAATGACAGCTGGGTCCTACGTCCACATCTACAGACGAGGGGGGACAAAACGGGTTGAGCACAGCTTTCCCAAGGCTCAGTTGTTGCACGCTGACATCTCATCTCCAGACTGGGAGACGCTCTGGAGATGGTCAGCGACTCAACCCGTTCACCTCTGTAGGTGTGGGGCAGGTCCAGGACATTCCACCTAGGGGAGCCTAGTTGACCTGAGCTCATTGGATAGTGGCACATCAAGGTCTATTTATAAACTCCCATTTCATCAGCTGGTGACATCATCTGTGAGGTCACACACCAAGCACAACACTCTGATTTCCTACCTCAATTGTGACATCATCAGTCAGCTAAAGCAACAGCATAATACAAATGTTTTGTTGTCCCTCTCAAATCACACCATTTCTTCCAGACCCACCAGTTCAAACATGATTTCACATCATCAAATTATTATCAACATCTGCTCAAATCACCATAAAACATACTGTACAAGGTGCCGACCCGGCCACCAACACTACTTTGGGCTCCATTGTCTTGCACAAACACATCTTCAGCAAAGCTGCCAGACGCTTGTCTGACAACCGTCTCTCTGCACCAGCCCATGATCCACTGGACTAGCTTCCTAGGCCTAGGTGTCACTCAGCCTGTGACTTCTTCTCTCAGTAGTCACTGGCTACTAACTAGACTTGTGGATTCAATCCTGCAAAAAACTGGAATTGGATTTGACAAAATCTCTGACTTGAATCTCACAGCATCACAACAATAATGTTAGAATATTCTGACTGTATTCTTACATCATTCAGACTTTGATGTTTGAATATAAACAGCATCATTAGAAAAAAAGCCTGTTCTGAGTTCATCTAACAATGTTGTTACTTTAGTGACAGAAGTCTTCCTCTCCACTGTTGCCTAGTGTTTCCTCAAATGGGATTGTTGGGTTTTCCATATCATTTTTTATACAGTTATACTCTGTGAGGTTTTAAACCTTAACCGTAAAGTGCCTTGAGATGACTTCTGTTGTGATTTGGAACTACATAAATAAATGTGGATAGAATTAAATTGAACTTTAATCACAGAATGTTGTTTGGGAGTCGTAAAGTTTAAGTATGTTCATTTGAATGCTGTTGAAACAAAGGTTAGAAACCATCTGGAAGTTCACTTAAATGACAGTGTTCACTTGACAACTCAACTGATCCTGGTTTTGATGTCATTTCGCCTCCACTTCATCCACGGGATACTTTTGAATATTTCTGTCTTGTACAACCCAAATGGAGGCGAGACACACAACCAGAAACATGAAATACTTCAAGCGTGACGGTGATAAATGAGGTCAGAGTAAAAAAAAACTGATTGAAAGCAAAGTAAACATGGATGGTAGGATGGATGGAGGTGGATTTAAGTTCCCTACCTAAACTACGACTAACTATATGCTACAACAATACTAATAATATTGATAATGAGCTGTTGTGTAGTTACAAAGATGGAATGACAGCTGGGTCCTACGTCCACATCTACAGACGAGGGGGGACAAAACGGGTTGAGCACAGCTTTCCCAAGGCTCAGTTGTTGCAGCTGACATCTCATCTCCAGACTGGGAGACGCTCTGGAGATGGTCAGCGACTCAACCCGTTCACCTCTGTAGGTGTGGGGCAGGTCCAGGACATTCCACCTAGGGGAGCCTAGTTGACCTGAGCTCATTGGATAGTGGCACATCAAGGTCTATTTATAAACTCCCATTTCATCAGCTGGTGACATCATCTGTGAGGTCACACACCAAGCACAACACTCTGATTTCCTACCTCAATTGTGACATCATCAGTCAGCTAAAGCAACAGCATAACACAAATGTTTTGTTGTCCCTCTCAAATCACACCATTTCTTCCAGACCCACCAGTTCAAACATGATTTCACATCATCAAATTATTATCAACATCTGCTCAAATCACCATAAAACATACTGTACAAGGTGCCGACCCAGCCACCAACACTACTTTGGGCTCCATTGTCTTGCACAAACACATCTTCAGCAGAGCTGCCAGACGCTTGTCTGACAACCGTCTCTCTGCACCAGCCCATGATCCACTGGACTAGTTTCCTAGGCCTAGGTGTCACTCAGCCTGTGACCTCTTCTCTCAGTAGTCACTGGCTACTAACTAGACTTGTGGATTAATTCCTGCAAAAGCTAGAATTGGATTTGACAAAATCTCTGACTTGAATCTCACAGCATCACAACAATAATGTTAGAATATTCTGACTGCATTCTTACATCATTCAGACTTTGATGTTTGAATATAAACAGCATCATTAGAAAAAAAGCCTGTTCTGAGTTCATCTAACAATGTTGTTACTTTAGTGACAGAAGTCTTCCTCTCCACTGTTGCCTAGTGTTTCCTCAAATGGGATTGTTGGGTTTTCCATATCATTTTTTATACAGTTATACTCTGTGAGGTTTTAAACCTTAACCGTAAAGTGCCTTGAGATGACTTCTGTTGTGATTTGGAACTACATAAATAAATGTGGATTGAATTAAATTGAACTTTAATCACAGAATGTTGTTTGGGAGTCGTAAAGTTTAAGTATGTTCATTTGAATGCTGTTGAAACAAAGGTTAGAAACCATCTGGAAGTTCACTTAAATGACAGTGTTCACTTGACAACTCAACTGATCCTGGTTTTGATGTCATTTCGCCTCCACTTCATCCACGGGATACTTTTGAATATTTCTGTCTTGTACAACCCAAATGGAGGCGAGACACACAACCAGAAACATGAAATACTTCAAGCGTGACGGTGATAAATGAGGTCAGAGTAAAAAAAAACTGATTGAAAGCAAAGTAAACATGGATGGTAGGATGGATGGAGATGGATTTAAGTTCCCTACCTAAACTACGACTAACTATATGCTACAATAACTCTGATATTGATAATGAGCTGTTGTGTAGTTACAAAGATGGAATGACAGCTGGGTCCTACGTCCACATCTACAGACGAGGGGGGACAAAACGGGTTGAGCACAGCTTTCCCAAGGCTCAATTGTTGCACGCTGACATCTCATCTCCAGACTGGGAGACGCTCTGGAGATGGTCAGCGACTCAACCCGTTCACCTCTGTAGGTGTGGGGCAGGTCCAGGACATTCCACCTAGGGGAGCCTAGTTGACCTGAGCTCATTGGATAGTGGCACATCAAGGTCTATTTATAAACTCCCATTTCATCAGCTGGTGACATCATCTGTGAGGTCACACACCAAGCACAACACTCTGATTTCCTACCTCAATTGTGACATCATCAGTCCGCTAAAGCAACAGCATAATACAAATGTTTTGTTGTCCCTCTCACATCACACCATTTCCTCCAGACCCACCAGTTCAAACATGATTTCACATCATCAAATTATTATCAACATCTGCTCAAATCACCATAAAACATACTGTACAAGGTGCCGACCCAGCCACCAACACTACTTTGGGCTCCATTGTCTTGCACAAACACATCTTCAGCAGAGCTGCCAGACGCTTGTCTGACAACCGTCTCTCTGCACCAGCCCATGATCCACTGCACTAGTTTCCTAGGCCTAGGTGTCACTCAGCCTGTGACCTCTTGTCTCAATAGTCACTGGCTACTAACTAGACTTGTGGATTAATTCCTGCAAAAGCTGGAATTGGATTTGACAAAATCTCTGACTTGAATCTCACAGCATCACAACAATAATGTTAGAATATTCTGACTGCATTCTTACATCATTCAGACTTTGATGTTTGAATATAAACAGCATCATTAGAAAGAACAGCCTGTTCTGAGTTCATCTAACAATGTTGTTACTTTAGTGACAGAAGTCTTCCTCTCCACTGTTGCCTAGTGTTTCCTCAAATGGGATTGTTGGGTTTTCCATATCATTTTTTATACAGTTATACTCTGTGAGGTTTTAAACCTTAACCGTAAAGTGCCTTGAGATGACTTCTGTTGTGATTTGGAACTACATAAATAAATGTGGATTGAATTAAATTGAACTTTAATCACAGAATGTTGTTTGGGAGTCGTAAAGTTTAAGTATGTTCATTTGAATGCTGTTGAAACAAAGGTTACAAACCATCTGGAAGTTCACTTAAATGACAGTGTTCACTTGACAACTCAACTGATCCTGGTTTTGATGTCATTTCGCCTCCACTTCATCCACGGGATACTTTTGAATATTTCTGTCTTGTACAACCCAAATGGAGGCGAGACACACAACCAGAAACATGAAATACTTCAAGCCTGACGGTGATAAATGAGGTCAAAGTTAAAAAAAACTGATTGAAAGCAAAGTAAACATGGATGGTAGGATGGTTGGAGATGGATTTAGGTTCCCTAACTAAACTACGACTAACTATATGCTACAATAACTCTACTAATATTGATAATGAGCTGTTGTGTAGTTACAAAGATGGAATGACAGCTGGGTCCTACGTCCACATCTACAGACGAGGGGGGACAAAACGGGTTGAGCACAGCTTTCCCAAGGCTCAGTTGTTGCACGCTGACATCTCATCTCCAGACTGGGAGACGCTCTGGAGATGGTCAGCGACTCAACCCGTTCACCTCTGTAGGTGTGGGGCAGGTCCAGGACATTCCACCTAGGGGAGCCTAGTTGACCTGAGCTCATTGGATAGTGGCACATCAAGGTCTATTTATAAACTCCCATTTCATCAGCTGGTGACATCATCTGTGAGGTCACACACCAAGCACAACACTCTGATTTCCTACCTCAATTGTGACATCATCAGTCAGCTAAAGCAACAGCATAACACAAATGTTTTGTTGTCCCTCTCACATCACACCATTTCTTCCAGACCCACCAGTTCAAACATGATTTCACATCATCAAATTATTATCAACATCTGCTCAAATCACCATAAAACATACTGTACAAGGTGCCGACCCGGCCACCAACACTACTTTGGGCTCCATTGTCTTGCACAAACACATCTTCAGCAGAGCTGCCAGACGCTTGTCTGACAACCGTCTCTCTGCACCAGCCCATGATCCACTGCACTAGTTTCCTAGGCCTAGGTGTCACTCAGCCTGTGACCTTCTTCTCTCAATAGTCACTGGCTACTAACTAGACTTGTGGATTCATTCCTGCAAAAGCTGGAATTGGATCTGACAAAATCTCTGACTTGAATCTCACAGCATCACAACAATAATGTTAGAATATTCTGACTGTATTCTTACATCATTCAGACTTTGATGTTTGAATATAAACAGCATCATTAGAAAGAACAGCCTGTTCTGAGTTCATCCAACAATGTTGTTACTTTAGTGACAGAAGTCTTCCTCTCCACTGTTGCCTAGTGTTTCCTCAAATGGGATTGTTGGGTTTTCCATATCATTTTTTATACAGTTATACTCTGTGAGGTTTTAAACCTTAACCGTAAAGTGCCTTGAGATGACTTCTGTTGTGATTTGGAACTACATAAATAAATGTGGATTGAATTAAATTGAACTTTAATCACAGAATGTTGTTTGGGAGTCGTAAAGTTTAAGTATGTTCATTTGAATGTTGTTGAAACAAAGGTTAGAAACCATCTGGAAGTTCACTTAAATGACAGTGTTCACTTGACAACTCAACTGATCCTGGTTTTGATGTCATTTCGCCTCCACTTCATCCACGGGATACTTTTGAATATTTCTGTCTTGTACAACCCAAATGGAGGCGAGACACACAACCAGAAACATGAAATACTTCAAGCGTGACGGTGATAAATGAGGTCAAAGTAAAAAAAACTGATTGAAAGCAAAGTAAACATGGATGGTAGGATGGATGGAGGTGGATTTAGGTTCCCTAACTAAACTACGACTAACTATATGCTACAATAATACTACTAATATTGATAATGAGCTGTTGTGTAGTTACAAAGATGGAATGACAGCTGGGTCCTACGTCCACATCTACAGACGAGGGGGGACAAAACGGGTTGAGCACAGCTTTCCCAAGGCTCAGTTGTTGCACGCTGACATCTCATCTCCAGACTGGGAGACGCTCTGGAGATGGTCAGCGACTCAACCCGTTCACCTCTGTAGGTGTGGGGCAGGTCCAGGACATTCCACCTAGGGGAGCCTAGTTGACCTGAGCTCATTGGATAGTGGCACATCAAGGTCTATTTATAAACTCCCATTTCATCAGCTGGTGACATCATCTGTGAGGTCACACACCAAGCACAACACTCTGATTTCCTACCTCAATTGTGACATCATCAGTCAGCTAAAGCAACAGCATAATACAAATGTTTTGTTGTCCCTCTCACATCACACCATTTCTTCCAGACCCACCAGTTCAAACATGATTTCACATCATCAAATTATTATCAACATCTGCTCAAATCACCATAAAACATACTGTACAAGGTGCCGACCCGGCCACCAACACTACTTTGGGCTCCATTGTCTTGCACAAACACATCTTCAGCAGAGCTGCCAGACGCTTGTCTGACAACCGTCTCTCTGCACCAGCCCATGATCCACTGCACTAGCTTCCTAGGCCTAGGTGTCACTCAGCCTGTGACTTCTTCTCTCAGTAGTCACTGGCTACTAACTAGACTTGTGGATTCATTCCTGCAAAAGCTGGAATTGGATTTGACAAAATCTCTGACTTGAATCTCACAGCATCACAACAATAATGTTAGAATATTCTGACTGTATTCTTACATCATTCAGACTTTGATGTTTGAATATAAACAGCATCATTAGAAAGAACAGCCTGTTCTGAGTTCATCCAACAATGTTGTTACTTTAGTGACAGAAGTCTTCCTCTCCACTGTTGCCTAGTGTTTCCTCAAATGGGATTGTTGGGTTTTCCATATCATTTTTTATACAGTTATACTCTGTGAGGTTTTAAACCTTAACCGTAAAGTGCCTTGAGATGACTTCTGTTGTGATTTGGAACTACATAAATAAATGTGAATTGAATTAAATTGAACTTTAATCACAGAATGTTGTTTGGGAGTCGTAAAGTTTAAGTATGTTCATTTGAATGCTGTTGAAACAAAGGTTAGAAACCATCTGGAAGTTCACTTAAATGACAGTGTTCACTTGACAACTCAACTGATCCTGGTTTTGATGTCATTTCGCCTCCACTTCATCCACGGGATACTTTTGAATATTTCTGTCTTATACAACCCAAATGGAGGCGAGACACACAACCAGAAACATGAAATACTTCAAGCGTGACGGTGATAAATGAGGTCAAAGTAAAAAAAACTGATTGAAAGCAAAGTAAACATGGATGGTAGGATGGATGGAGGTGGATTTAGGTTCCCTAACTAAACTACGACTAACTATATGCTACAATAACTCTACTAATATTGATAATGAGCTGTTGTGTAGTTACAAAGATGGAATGACAGCTGGGTCCTACGTCCACATCTACAGACGAGGGGGGACAAAACGGGTTGAGCACAGCTTTCCCAAGGCTCAGTTGTTGCACGCTGACATCTCATCTCCAGACTGGGAGACGCTCTGGAGATGGTCAGCGACTCAACCCGTTCACCTCTGTAGGTGTGGGGCAGGTCCAGGACATTCCACCTAGGGGAGCCTAGTTGACCTGAGCTCATTGGATAGTGGCACATCAAGGTCTATTTATAAACTTCCATTTCATCAGCTGGTGACATCATCTGTGAGGTCACACACCAAGCACAACACTCTGATTTCCTACCTCAATTGTGACATCATCAGTCAGCTAAAGCAACAGCATAATACAAATGTTTTGTTGTCCCTCTCACATCACACCATTTCTTCCAGACCCACCAGTTCAAACATGATTTCACATCATCAAATTATTATCAACATCTGCTCAAATCACCATAAAACATACTGTACAAGGTGCCGACCCGGCCACCAACACTACTTTGGGCTCCATTGTCTTGCACAAACACATCTTCAGCAGAGCTTCCAGACGCTTGTCTGACAACCGTCTCTCTGCACCAGCCCATGATCCACTGCACTAGCTTCCTAGGCCTAGGTGTCACTCAGCCTGTGACCTCTTCTCTCAGTAGTCACTGGCTACTAACTAGACTTGTGGATTAATTCCTACAAAAACTGGACTTGGATCTGACAAAATCTCTGACTTGAATCTCACAGCATCACAACAATAATGTTAGAATATTCTGACTGTATTCTTACATCATTCAGACTTTGATGTTTGAATATAAACAGCATCATTAGAAAGAAAAGCCTGTTCTGAGTTCATCCAACAATGTTGTTACTTTAGTGACAGAAGTCTTCCTCTCCACTGTAGCCTAGTGTTTCCTCAAATGGGATTGTTGGGTTTTCCATATCATTTTTTATACAGTTATACTCTGTGAGGTTTTAAACCTTAACCGTAAAGTGCCTTGAGATGACTTCTGTTGTGATTTGGAACTACATAAATAAATGTGAATTGAATTAAATTGAACTTTAATCACAGAATGTTGTTTGGGAGTCGTAAAGTTTAAGTATGTTCATTTGAATGCTGTTGAAACAAAGGTTAGAAACCAACTGGAAGTTCACTTAAATGACAGTGTTCACTTGACAACTCAACTGATCCTGGTTTTGATGACATTTCGCCTCCACTTCATCCACGGGATACTTTTGAATATTTCTGTCTTTTACAACCCAAATGGAGGCGAGACACACAACGAGAAACATGAAATACTTCAAGCTTGACGGTGATAAATGAGGTCAGAGTAAAAAAAAACTGATTGAAAGCAAAGTAAACATGGATGGTAGGATGGATGGAGGTGGATTTAGGCTCCCTAACTAAACTACGACTAACTATATGCTACAATAACTCTACTAATATTGATAATGAGCTGTTGTGTAGTTACAAAGATGGAATGACAGCTGGGTCCTACGTCCACATCTACAGACGAGGGGGGACAAAACGGGTTGAGCACAGCTTTCCCAAGGCTCAGTTGTTGCACGCTGACATCTCATCTCCAGACAGGGAGACGCTCTGGAGATGGTCAGCGACTCAACCCGTTCACCTCTGTAGATGTGGGGCAGGTCCAGGACATTCCACCTAGGGGAGCCTAGTTGACCTGAGCTCATTGGATAGTGGCACATCAAGGTCTATTTATAAACTCCCATTTCCTCAGCTGGTGACATCATCTGTGAGGTCACACACCAAGCACAAAACTCTGATTTCCTACCTTAATTGTGACATCATCAGTCAGCTTAAGCAACAGCATAATACAAATGTTTTGTTGTCCCTCTCACATCACACCATTTCTTCCAGACCCACCAGTTCAAACATGATTTCACATCATCAAATTATTATCAACATCTGCTCAAATCACCATAAAACATACTGTACAAGGTGCCGACCCGGCCACCAACACTACTTTGGGCTCCATTGTCTTGCACAAACACATCTTCAGCAGAGCTGCCAGACGCTTGTCTGACAACCGTCTCTCTGCACCAGCCCATGATCCACTGCACTAGTTTCCTAGGCCTAGGTGTCACTCAGCCTGTGACCTCTTCTCTCAGTAGTCACTGGCTACTAACTAGACTTGTGGATTCATTCCTGCAAAAGCTGGAATTGGATCTGACAAAATCCAGCTTTGTTCTCATCTGTGAGGTCACACACCAAGCAGTGCACTACCAATGCACTACCAATTATAGTATACTACTACTATAATTGTGACATCATCAGTTAGCTTAAACACTATATAAAATAAAGTAGTAGCATTGCTGGATGAGTTGCTATAGTACGTAGTTTTGAGACAATATATTTACATTTTTTAATTAAACAATCATCATAATTACCTGTGGAATTATTATGATCAGAAATGAAGGCTGCTAATCATGCATGATAATGATGGCAACAGCATTTTATCAGTATTACAAAAAGTTGGCTTCTTTGGGTTAAAGAACTTGACCCACTGAGCAGATCAAGACTGACAAAAAAGAAAATTCTTGCATAATAGCAAAACGTTGCATGCTTTCACTGATTTTTTAAAAATTAAATGTATTGTCACAAGGGAGATGATAATGAGACAAGAAGAACATAATAACAATTATTTTTGTTAAGTTGAAATTAAACCTTACCTCCATTTTCAGATCTGTGAGAGAGGCTGGAGATCTTCCATTGTATAGTTTGTTGCTCTGGATTCCTTAATGAGAAAATCATTGCATGTTACAAATGTTGTTTGCAACATTTATCTAAACACCATATAATTGTGTTCTTGACTGTTAGGAATCCTCACCAGATGGCAGGTGGGATCATGGCCTGCACCTTAGCCGGGCCTCCATCCACAGGTACCAAGAAATGAATGTTGTGCAGTGGCACAGGGCTGGCCATGGCCTCTGTGTTGTATTTGTAGTCTATTCTAAGGTCTGTGTTGGTGGCATCGCCTCGCCAACTCACTGCCAGATTCAGAGGAGTGGACTGGATCCCATCAGCTGACACCTGAGACATGCAAACACCAGACAGTGAGACAAATGGATGGGTAGATACAGACAAATACAAGACAAATGGACAAAGTTATATTGACACCTGATATTTGATCATATCCACATTGTAGTAAGTCGCCTGAGGCTTCTGTTCAGCCACTTTCTTTAGATGGTTCATCAAGTTTGGCATATTTACCCAGAACTCCTTGCTGTCTACACTGTCTGTTGTGGAATCACTGAGGAATAAGAGGTAGATATTTAACTCAGCACATATCAATATGATTTGCCCCACAAACATGGTGAGCATCACAACAACACATATGTTGTCATATCATTTAGGTACGTGTTTGCCTATGACATTATTCCTACCAACACAGCAGCTGTGGATTGGGGAGGACCTGCTCCAGCCGGTTGTAGTTGCTGATGGTAAAGGTGAGGATGGGTTGAGTTGGGTGGCTGGAAAAATGCCTGGTTATGCCCGCAGGGAAAGACAGGACCATCTCCCCTGTGATCTTCACAACACACCTGGGACAGAGGAAAAGAAGAAGCAGAACTGACTCCCAGAATCACTTTAATATCAAAAGTTAAATTAAATAAATTGCCATTCAGAATTCTGAAGTCAGCCTTTAAATGTGTTTTAAATTTAAATGTCTAAGATGTTTGTTTTGATGTAATCAAAACTCGAGTCTGTATTCCCAGTTAGTGCTGGGATGGGTGCTATGAAAAAGCTGTTCACTGAACCAAAACCACCTAAAATGAAGAGTTTCAACAAGACCACAGTTGGAACCAGGCAAGTTAGGGTGAAAGCACCCTAAAAGAAAAAATGTGGGCCTACTTGCTGGGATCAGCGCCTTTAAAATAGGCATTAATGGTTTCGGTGAAGGCAGCTGCCACTGGCAGAGTGTCCTGGGGTCCCATTGTGAGTGGACTGGGTCCTCTGGAGCATCCTGAATAAACATAAACACACAAAAGGTTCTTCTAAGAAAATCAAATCATAAACCATGTCTAGCCAACTCTGTTATTCTCAATTTGTTCAGCCATGGTTTACACACTGGGGAGTACAAACAAACAAAAGCAAACAGATAAAAGCAAATCTGAAGACTCCATGTGGCACTAGGTGAGTGAGCAGGACAGGGGGTGGAATAGGCAGCGATATTCTTGCTTGGTGACAATGAGCATGAACAGGACCTCAGGTAAAAACAGGGCAGTTGCTTTCACTACATGCACTGGTGCGACTACAGCCGTGCTCTAGCTTGACTCACCTTCAAAAGCTAAATAAAACCTGCCATGGTCGAACCACACCAGAGGCTGTGAGGCCTCTGAGAGCAGAAACATGAAGGAGGAAAGAATCATGGAGAGGGACAACATTGTCAGGCTAGGAGATCATAATGAGGGACAGACAACATGGAATGAGATTGGGATGTGAGGAAAATGAAATGTCCAGGTTGATCCGCTGGTTATGTACCTGCAGTGGACATGTTAAGGTCCCTCCCTAAGGTTGGAGTAGACGCTGCACTCTGAGAGGTAATGGAGGAGATGGAGGAAGAGCTCTCTGCCCGAGCTAAAGGGGCAAAAGGAGGAGGGCTGCCCGAAACAGGCGGACTGAAGGGCCGAGTCTGGAAACAAGAGAGATACTGTGAATCTGCTGTTTAGAATCAACAAAAATAAGAATGCAGAATCATAATAAACTATTGTGTATTCTGTTCAAAAAGAAGAGGAAGGCAAAATGAAACACAGTCAGAAAACTTCAATAACACTTGACATGCACCAGATCTGTGATCGGTTTCCCCGGGGGCAGCTTTGGTCGCGAGGATGGTCGAGGAGGAGGAGGCGGGGGGACTGGGCTTCCTCGAGACTGAGGCGTGGCAGGATGAGCTGGAGATGAAGGGCCTGCAACACATAACAGAGGAACTATGTTGACAACTTCACCAAAAAATGATCTGAACTAAACCTGTGACGAAGGTTCAATTCGTATTCACGTCCATCAACTGTCTGCATGGGTTCTCTCAGAGTACTCCGGCCTTCTTGCTCTAAACTGTGAATGTTTGTCTCTCTATGTTAGCCCTGTAATAGAATGGTGACCTATCCAGGGTGTACCCTGTCTCTCAGCCAAAGACAGCTGGGATAGGCTCCAGCACTCCCGTGATCCATAAAAACACAAGCGGTCCAAATAATGATATAATAATGGATAGATGCATTGAATTAAGAAGTATATAATGTTAGAGAAGTAGATCGAAGAAATATTGAAAAGGATTATGAACACAGATTCTGTGCCCTTATGGTCACAACACTAGATACTAATTTTATTTTTGTTAAGTATCTTAGTGAAGAAGCAGAAGTGATGGATGTATGTAAAATTAGCATAAAAGCCAATTCTATTCTATTCTATTCATTTAATTTTAAACAAGTTTACAAAGCCTATTAGCATTCTTATCAGTATTTTGTAATTTTAGACCACATTACCAGTAAAGCACCATTATTTAAATCACTTTTAGTTTAAAATAGGATT
Organism: Anabas testudineus; assembly: GCF_900324465.2. NCBI lineage: Eukaryota > Metazoa > Chordata > Actinopteri > Anabantiformes > Anabantidae > Anabas > Anabas testudineus. The sequence goes on along the minus strand of NC_046626.1, from coordinate 7,019,042 downwards.
GTGGGTTTGCTGAGCACCAGGCTACAACCTGGACAGGTCTCCAGTCTTTCACAGGGCTGACATACGGTGACAGACAACTACTCGCAGCTATGGGAAATTTATAGAGTCACCAATTATCTTCAGTTATTATCTTTTGTAGTTGAATTGAAAACCAGGTCGTTCCAGGTGTCTGGAAACAGCGCAAACTGTTTGGCCATCCAGCATTAATGTGCTGTAAAGGCAACTAGCAACTAGTTTTTAATGGAACAAATGGAAAAAAGCTTGACAGTTGTGATGTTATGTTATTGCAGAAAGAATCTGATAATGTGGGTATTTAAATAATCATATTCTTTCTATTGTTACCGGTTATTAAGTGTCATTATGGTAGTGTTATTATATTCTAACTGAGTGTTAATTCACAAATGAAATCATTATTTCTAGTGTCTGTAATAATGTCCTTTTAACTAATCAGAATAAGATCATGGTAGAAGGCTATATTATGTATAATTTATAACCCAGGGGGTGATTTTGTTCAAGAAAAATTCCTACATAAATCAGGTGATGGGCGTCACTCCTTGTAGTTTTGTGTAGATGGTTGAGATTATTTTAACACCAGACAAAATGTTACAAAGAGAACTTGAATCTCAAGCAGTGTGACCATTTAGTGGTAGTAAACAACATCATTCTTATTTTTTCAAGCAAACCAAAATAGATCAATCCGACACTGTAATTATGCTTTGTGTAAGGCCAGCATTACTGGCTGTTGTAAATGTTTAGAAAGAGATGAGCGTACTCACTGCTACCTGAGTAGGGCCCCGGAGAAGACATAATAGATCTGTAGGTGGTTGGAGGGAGAGGAGGAGGCGTGCCCCTGAAGCTTGGTGTCAGCTCTCTGGGCGAGCCCACAAAGTCTGAGATATCATCTCTTAAGTAAGCACCCTCAGGAGTCCTCTTTCCTCCTGCACCCCCCAGGACAAGGGGAGAAATGATTCCCGTCCGAGGGGATCGTCGCTCTGCTGGCAGAGGAGGCACGGGGCTTATTGGAGCAGGGGAAGAAGAGTACTCTGCAAACTGCAGCACCTCCTCATCAATTGCCTCCTCGTCGAGGCAGATCGGGGGCGAATGAGCATGGGAGAAGTCAGGAGGCAAGGGAGGGGCTGGCTCATCTGGGGGAGGAGGCCCAAGCACAATAGAAGGAGGTGAATCTGGTGGTGTGAAGGGAGGAGGAGACGCAGGACAAAATGGAGGAGGTGAAGGAGGAGGTTCGTTTGGCGGCGGTCCGGGAGAGAGGGGTGGTGTGGATGGGGTGGAAGAGGGAGTATCGGGGGGAGGAGAGTCAGGTGGTGGAGGGGGAGCCGGTTCATCAGGTGGCGGGGGTCTGTCTTCAGTGAAAGTAACCCATCTGGGAGACACTATGTCCTCGCTGGTGCGTGGGCTGTCCATTGGGCCGAACACGTCGTCCAGGTCAGGGCCTGGAGAGCCTCGATAGGACACAGGGGACAGGACGTTCAGGTAGATGGGGGCAGAACTGCGAGCTGCCCTCCCATTGGGTAGATCAGCTGCAAAGAGTGTGATGAAGCACTTTATTCACAAGTCTCGTGGTATTTTAATGGACGATTGATGATGACTGGTGATTTTGAAATTTACCAGCAGACTCTGAAGAATAGCCATAATGACTTCTGGATGGAATGTTTTTTGGAGGAAGCGGGGGAGGAGCTGCAACAATGACAGTTCAGTTCAGTTCAGTACTATAGAAAACAAACACAACTGATGTAATGACTGGTGCAACACAGTTAAACAGGGATTCACTGACGCCAACTCACCGCCTGTTGGGAAACTTCGACTCAAAGGCGATTCTGGCCGTGGTCTCGATTCGCCCCATACATCTGTAGGAACCACTGCTTTTCAATACAGAAAAATAATCAGTTTACCTCAGTAAAGAGAGCGTATCAATTATTGTGAACTCATGTCCTTTTGATAGAGAACAGACCATCATATCTGGCATATTTGGTCTCTGAAGGCAGCCCAAAGAAGGCAGAGACATTCTGCGATAGCTTGTCACTGCAAGAGGAGACATACAACAATACAGCTGTTAACAACTGCACATCTGCAGCAGCACAGACAGCATCTTAACCAGCTTAATAAGAGGAGGTTTTGATTTGTCAATGAACAATATTCCTAGAAGAATTACAAACCTTGGCGTCTCAGGGGCAGGAGTTGGTGTGGGGGTAGAACGTCTGGGTCTAGCGATCTCCTCACCTATAAGAAACAGAACACAAGCTCTTGCTCTGCCATGCATGTACTTGGACAAACTATTACCAATGAAGACATATTTATTGCTCTGGGAATGGCAAAGTTTGTGTTTCCTTAAAAGGTGACTTGACTTGTCAACTTGTTTCCTACTGGTTTGGGTAATACATACTCTATATGTGAATGGTATGAAACGTCCCTTTGCCTTCACTATGTTAAAATATCAACCATTTCTACTGGAAGACTTAGTTCACACACCTTGAACTGAAGAAGCAGGTTGACCACAGTATATAGTAATGATTTATAGCCTGTTATGAGGTGTTTTTCAACTAGTAGCAATGAGATATTTTAACCTGGAGGAGGCAGAGGGCAGTTTACACCCCACAAGTGTAAAGTAGAGCCACAGAAAGCAAGGTAAAAATAGGTGAAGTCGCCCTTTAGGAATGAACCAATAAATCAAGTCATATTTTCTGTTACTAGTACTTTGGTTTATCATAAATAATAACGTGATAAACTAAGATAATTTTAATTCCAAACAGATATACTCACAGGACAAATTCCTTTTTATCTGCCCCTGTAAAAGATAACACCCCCCCAAAAAAAACATATACATAAGTTTTAAGTGTTCATCACAAACATTGTTAAATCCTTTTATGGCTCTATTCAATAACAATATGTAACAAATCTAATTTATAAAGTATAAATCACCTTTTTGTTTACAATAACTTATTATTATCTTTTTTTTCTTATTTAAAAAAATAAGATTTTAAGTCTTATTATCCAAACTTGGATTATTCTTATTTTGCTGTTTATTCTACCAAATTCTGGGCTGCTTTTTTCTTAAACAGGTCAGGTATCAGAGATTACAAAATTGTGCTACAGGCTGTCTGTCATGAATCAGCCAGCAGATGGAGTGAGAAACTCACCGGGCTGCGTCTCTGAGACCAGCAAAAAGGAAGAGAGAACAGACCTGGGTCAGAGAGTGGGTGACAAATCAGTCAAATGGACACCAACTAAAACTGCACACACCGCACGTCTTTACTTTTACCGCAAAGCCTTAATAATGCGACACAAGCATAACACAAGGACAATACCAGCATCTCGTGTGGCTACCACGCACAGAGCTGCACATTGAATGTACTGTATCATGTAGCATGTAAGCTCCACTGAGATCAGATCAATAAGTTTGGAGCTTTGTGTGTGTGTGCGTGTGTGTTATGATTATTGTGCATTATGTAATAATATGGGTGCTTTGCCGAATAGGTTCAAGTAAAGCTGTAGCTACACACAAAAAAAAAGTGAATTAACAAAAAAGAAGTGGGTTTATAACAGGTCTTAGAGGGACACAAACACTGAGTGCGAGACAGCATGCAGGAAAGGCAGTGACGCCATAAATACAACTGAGAAGCGCAATATCACAGGAGCAATCAAGCATTTCCACCAAGTGAACTCATGCCATGCAATGTCTCTTGGTGGTGATACAAAGCTGAGAATCTATGACAGGCTTACCGGACTTCTCCTCTACAAGACGCCAACAGATATGTGTGTGTGTGGGGGTGGGGGGGGGGGCAAACACAGAGAGAGTTAAACAGATATGAGACAAAAATGAAACTGATCAACAGCTATTAAAATATAAACTGTAGAACTGCAACGTGTGTGTTTTTTCCCTCTTTGTAGGGTGCAGCAGAACAGGAGTGCCAATCAGCAGCACTCACCAGAGACGGTGAGAGTGCCAGGCCTCCCACTGAAGCTTTTAGCTCGTCCATAGATGGAGGGACACATTTGGCACTGTCCGACACCAGCGGGTTGATCGTTATTTTGAACTTTTTCTTGCTGTCCTCATCGTCCTCTGAGTCGCTCGAGGAGAAAAAATGCTTTCCTTTAGAAGCTGGTGAAGGCTTGTCAAGGACAAAGTGGAATAATTACAGTGTTATACAGAAGATGGAGACTCAGTCCATCTTTAGCTGCATTAAAAGCTGAAGTGTCCTTTTTAAAATTCAGAAGTCTGTGTCAAATACACACTGTGCACATGCAGGGCAGTGCTGCGGTAAAGGAGTGAGAGGTTGACTATATGTCTCTGTCTGCTGTGTCCCAGTTAACAATATTACACCTGCTCTAACTGACACTCCTGCTCTGTCTCAGCTACATCATCCTGCTCAGTGGAAATCTCCATAGTGCCAGTTCTGTGTGAATGTAATTCAAACATAAAGCTACTGACACCTGTGGGAGCAAAAACCTAAAATACCATGATGTGTGGGTCAGCTGTTAATGAGAACTGTGGCTCAGTGACAACTAGAAAGCAAGCCCCGACGTAATGTGGCTCTGTCCAGCTGCCTTAGTGCTCCTTTTCTTTTTTCTTTTTTTTTTTGCATTTTGTCCACTACATGGACACAAGTGATGAGGTAAGAGAGGGAAAGATTTGGCCTATTTAAGCCGAGAAGCACTCCCGAAACTGCTCCTACTGCTTCCACTCTTCACTAAAAGAATATCATCGCCCCCGTCGCCGGGTCGGAGGCTGAAGCCCTCCTCATCCACGTCAGGGGAGGCCTGCAAATGAGAGAGAAGAAAGGTAACAGTCATCTACGGCCAGTCACACATTGTGACAGACGCACAGCCAAACTCGACCCCGTGAAAGGTGCTGCATAAAAATGTGGATCAGATTTCACAGCTTTCCTGGCTAAAGCTCCTGCTGACTCACAGAATATGTAGCGACCACTCTATTCACACAGTTTACTCAGTAATTTTAAACCTAAGCGTTACATGATACTGATTGCAACAGCACATCGTATATTTCATGCACAAAGCTGCAGAGGCTCTACTTGGTTAAAAGCATCAAAAAGCAGGGCAAGAAACAAAAGCGAGTAGGCTGTAGATACGTACGTATCTGTCCCAGTCAATCTCCCCATAGAAACCATTGGGCGCCCCATTGGCCTTTTTCTGTGACAGAAACGATGGTTCAAAAAAGCCTTTAATGGAAGTAACTACTCTCTCACTGTTAGTAAAAATGTTTACACTTTCACTTAACACTGATATCTATGAATCCAGAAATGAAATATATGAACTTTGAGAAAGTACGCACACTTCCTTTCTTTCCACTTCCAGTTCCTTCTTTGTCAGGTGAGCTCCTGTTTGAAGTGACAAGAAGTTCAAAAAGTTACACACTGTATCTTCATGTGTCTTCATAAGAATTAGCTGTTCAAAATCTAAAGGAAACATTCAAGGCCAACTGTCTGTATTTTTTAATACTCAAATCCATAGACACATTTCTGTCACAGTTTTCACTGGTAAATGGCTCTATTGTGTTACAAGCATGCGTCTGAGCAAACTCACGTCGTGTCTGTGTCCTTGTCTTTCTTTCGTAAGCCCAGGGCTTTCCTGGTTCGGTTTTTCAGTCCTAACACAAAGACAGGGGAGGGGAGAGGGAGAACAGCATCATGAAGAATTAATTTAAAGTTTTAGAGTTGGACATAAAATTAACTGTCTCGTCATTAAAATGCACTTAAAGGCAAATAACGCAGAGGAGCAACAGGCTGTTGAGCATCAGCTGGAGGATGAACATACAGTAGTGTATACAGAAAATACAGCGTCTTCAATACGTCGATTGTGTCAGTTCAGGATAAAACATTCAGCCATTTGGAAAGAGAGTTCACGTCAAGGGAAGCACTGCACACGCAGTCCCTCACCCTGACAACGTCAAAAGAAAAGGAAACCCAAGCAAAGGTTGATCAGTGCGCTCACTTCATTAGCAAGATTTGACGGAGAGTGGGGAGAGATCTATTACAGCAGCCCATCAGACGGAGCGGATGCCAAAACCCCTGCAGCACTGATGGTTGGCACCACACGGCGCTGAAATGAAGACGACCGGGAGAGCCAACAAAGAAATTTAGTGTGTGCAAAGCCTGAAGGTTTCTTGTGCAAGTAAACAATGCTGGGTGGAATGTCAGTGTTAACTTCATCCGTGTCACTGACTGTCAGTTTCTAATCAAATAATAATAGTTAGTGCTGGTTTAGCTTGTGGACTAAAGCCAGTGGGATTTAGCTACTAGGCAACATGAATTCAGTATGACATTACTTGACAGACTGATATTAACATCCGCAGCACGATGCTACAAGCACAGCTAAAAAGAGATTCGCATTTGAGTTTGATCACGGAAAAAAGGCTTCTTCACGTGTCATTTACAGGTCACTAACTTGTGGCTACTCTGTGCTCGTCTGTGCAGGCCAGGCAACCTGCCAGGACCAACAAGCTTATTAGGTAGATTGTTGCAAAGCATAATGCGAAATTACTTTGATAATCTTTTTTTTTTATTATTCAACAAGTGCTGTAATGCTTATACCTGGGTTAGATCAATATTTTCTGTATATGTTACAGTAACTCTAGCAAAATGGCAGAAATCAAAAGTGATTTACTTGATAGTAAATTAATATTTACCGTATTTTATCTCTTTAGGCTGCTGAAAATGCAGTATTTTGTCTGAAACAGACAACTGGTTTGCATAGCAGTGTTTCAGATGCCAACTGCACAGTTGATTCTCACATCCATGCAGGAGCAACAGGGACACGTGATTGACAGTTGGGTGGATGAACATTTTGTGCTGTTCAGAGGCAGATCAGTTTGTAGTTTGCGGTCGTGGGGCTGTGTTTTAGACTGGAACTTTAAACAGACATTTTTCACCGATGTTGACTCCTTTCTTTTATGGCCAGATTCACGTCTGTGAGTCCTGGAGTCCTGTAGTGAATGGCTGAGGTCAGCGACAGTACAGCTTTTATGCTGTACTGAAGTTGACCTCGAAATCAAAAGAAATACTGAATCATTGCTTTAAATTAAAACCTTCACAACAAGACTTGTACTGTAAGTGGGAAGGCAGTGGACGGGCGCTCAGTATCATTCACGTGGTGGGAAGCTCTCCTGGGTACTGAAGGACACGTCATGGGCTGTGATGTATTAGTAGCAAGCTGGGCTGCTCAATTGCTCTGATTATTCCTGCATCATGGCTCTTCTTCAGTGAATACGGCTCTGTATAGTGACACTTTTGTCCGGCTGTAGCCTGAATGTGCATTGTGTGATAAGAATTAAAAATAGAGAATCAATCCTGACATTGATATGAAAAAAAAAACAAAACTGGTCAACAATGTGATGCACACTAAAGCAGCTTTTTATTTATTTTTTTTTGCGACTCACTTCATGGCAATGAAGATCATATTGTGCATCGGAGATAGAGTTTTGTTTTTGTAACCCATTTACAAAGTTTGCCTGAGGAAAGCCCTAAAACACTCATTAAATAGAGGCATCATAGTAATTAAGAATATTAGCTGTGAATATAGTTGAGTCTGGATCTTTTTCTTCTTCAAGCTAATTCATAGAAATATGATCTTTACTTACACTTCTGCTTGACCTTTAGCTAGGACCACATCCTACATATGTCATATACAGTAGAGTGGTATGCAGACATTACTGTCTTTATACGGGCCTTTAAGTCCGTACTCTCTTGAAACGCCTTTAGAAAAATTTACAGCTTTGCGTCTCCCTTGGTAAATTTCTACAAGCCTTACAAGTTGCCCGACCAAGGGGCGGCTTGTCTACTCAGTTTGGCCAGACTGCCAACTCTATTACAAGGCTTTAGAAACGCTTTCATACACCTGTCCTGGTGGCTTTGCCACAATTAATCTGCAGAGTTCTACAAAGGGTTTCTTGAAATTCATGGCTTGTTTTTTGTCCTGTGAGTTGTGGAATCCTCTAGTATGTACACAGGTGTATATCTAATAGTCCTTCTAAACTATGTCAAGTAAATACAAGTACACACATGGATCCAGGGTTGCTTTAGCTAATGCTCAAATATCTGATGATTGGGAAATACAGTACAATAACCTTTGTATTATTATCACAACTCTATTGTGCCAGTGAATATTGCCAGTAAATGTCATAATGTCTGTAAATGTCTAAATGTCTGCTGTCTCCACATCCAGTACTCCGTTTGGCTTTCAAACACTGTATGGTCAGGTGATGCACTGTCAACTGTCTTTGCTCTGTTTAGTTAAAGATTTCCTGCAGTGGATAACCTATCTATCAATGCTTTCACGTTTCAGTAAGTCCTTCACATAGTTAGCAATAATGCAAAGTATGTGTGATTGTATTGAAGTGGGGGCAACATGTAAAACCAATGATCTCTATAAAGTATGAGTTAAATGTGTAGTTTAAATCTCCAATATTTAAACTAGCACTAGCAACAAAATTTACCAATCATGCAAACCTTCCTCAAAAACATTTAGAACATTTCTGTACTGCACTACTTCACAATAAGAAAAAAAAAATACTTGAAAAAACATATATACTGTGGCTTTAAGTTTAGATTATAACCTGTCATATGTTTCTGAGATATATATATTTTTCACCGATGAACTCTAACCCTACATGCTGCAACAACAAAAGGGCTGTTATTGAAACACATGTCACTGCAGCCATGTCTAAAATAACATAACTTTTCCACGTCGCTTATTAAACCTGAGAGCCTTTATTGTGTAATTAGCAATGCAGGTAGTGCTAACAAAGTCTATGATAAGCACGTGACATCTTTGTAGAGTGTGGATTTCCTCAAGCTTGTGAACTGAGTACAATATCATATCAGGCTGCAGGCCTTTTGCTAATAATAGCCACCTTCCATTACCATGTTGGCATTAATGGATGGTAAAGGCCCAGCATCTATCGTGGAGGTTTAGATCTATGATTTAGCTCTTCTATAATAGTTTACAATGCACTTTACCTCATTCCACTACTGTTCACTTTGAAACATTATCACTTGTGCAACACAGGAGTAAAATAATATATGGTTTGACAATTACTTGTCCTAATGCCATGATTTAGGATTATGCACCAATGGGAACAGGAGCAGAGGAATGACTGAGTGTAGCTTCCTCGACTGCCCAAATCTCTCGTCAAACACAAATTTATATGATATACAGGGAGTGTTTGATTAAAGACAGACCTATAAGCTGCACACCTAGAGACATGGCTATGTGTAAACACAGAAACATCCGCAAGTGCACTGCTGTGAATGTCAGTTTATCCTACCTCACACTCCTTCACTTTCACGTCAAATACATTGTGAGGTGAAAGTAGATTTCCAGATCTGTCACAAACTGTCTCTAGATCTGTTAAAAAATAACGTCCTCCCCACACACACACAACAACAGCTACATTGTCACACTGGTTGTGCGTATAGTACCGCTGTACTAGTCCTTCCAGCCCAACAGATCACATCACTGGATTCACTAGCTTCAATGGCCCAGCAGGACACAGGAGGGCAGGAGGAGGACGCAGGGGAAAAAAACATGGAAAACGAGAAGAAGGCATGCACATATAATTTACCTTGCATCATGACTGCAGATTTTCATCCTATGTTGCCCTCCAGTGTACAGACGGACAGAAATGGAGGAATCCAGACGGTCAAAGGATGCCTGGGCAGGGCATAGCTAATTCTGCAAAGCTCCCCGGTGAAGCACAATGTTGATTCCTCCACCCCCAAGGGCCCAACCCCCAGACACAAGCAGAGGGAGGCGGGATGGGAGGAGAGCTATAAAGCAGCAGCAGTGATAGAGAGCACAGTGAGAAGAGACATCCGAGGAGTATGCAGCAAATTGGGGGAAGAGGGATCCTCTGTGTTTGCCCGTTAGGCCCTGGACACCTAAGCAGCATCGACACGCGCCATCTCTGAGAGGGGGGATGCTGAGGAAAAGCAAGGGAGAAAAAAAACAGTAGCACAGAGAGAGAGAGGCAGAGAAAGACTGGAGGAGAGAGGGGAGGAGGGAGAGAGTGGGAGGCTTGCTGATGTCACATCTGCACTAAACCAATCCCTGCAACCATGGTCACATGGCTGCTGTCCCCTGATGTCTTAGCAACTCTCGGCCTGCCTCAAGCCGACACTCTACAGCCAACTGCATACACATTATACAAAGTCTTACATTAATTAAATGTGTCTAAATGTTTACTTTGATGATCAAGAGCTGAATTCCCCATATTTGTCTAACTTGTCATTTTTGTACAATCACTGAAATGTGATTTAATTTTACTTATATTTTTAGGACATTTTTGCTTTACAGATAGAAATGAACAGATACATAATACCTGGATCTAAAAGGAAGGACAAATACCTCATACCAACCAAAACCTGAAATAATACCTTAGAGGAGGCTAAAGTTTCTAGAATTTTAAGCTGGACAGAGACACCTGAGTGTCATCATAACATACTATTTTACAGTTATAGATGACATTGTCTGAATAAAAATAATAGCTCATTTTAAATGTATTCAGCTTGGAAAAAACTGCAGTGTTTTGTACATGGTTCATGATGGAGAGCCCAGTTTTTGAAGATAGCTTGTGGAGAATTTGAAACCTTGTTGAAACCCTGTTTTAAGTAAATCATGGGCAGTGGGATAAGTTAAGTTGGGGTAACTTTCAAATAATGTCTTTACTTACTTCAGTAGACCAATTTCAATTTAGCAACATTCAAATTAGCATGATATGACCGTGGAACGCCTGTTATGTCTAGTGCAAAAAAAACAAGGTGTCAAGGGCTTTAAGATTAAGATGGGAATATAGCAATAATGGAGAGAGGTGTTGTATTTTTGAATAATAAGGATAAATGGGTCACAAAGATAGAAAAAAAAGATTGATGAGACAGTAAAGCCTTAGGGTAGGCTGCAGGATATGGAAGACAAGGATGAGCGAGAACTCCCAGAGGAACTTGTATAAAAGGTTTGTATTGGATACGTACAAGTAAAACTAGTCCAAAGCAGAACCAGAGAGACACTTAGCCAAAGCATTGGAATAATGTGCTCTGTGCTGTCAAAGGGCCGCAGTCAGACCTTGCAGAAGACTAAGCCAAGAAGACATCATTAGTCCAAATTTAAGTAGGATGAATTCATTTCTCTTAGGGAAAGCTCTGAATACAGAAAGGATTTTCTTCATGAAGCACTTCTGCAAAAACTACTTACTAAACTAGTGTAACAGCAAGTTGCAAGATTGTTTCTAATGATAAAAATGTGTCACACTAGGGTTACGGCACATGCCACGTTACTGCTGTGTTCCTGGTTCAACTTTGGATGGTGACCTTTGCTCTTTCCTCCCGCTAATAATGCCCCAAAAACAAACAAACAAACAAACAAAAAAAAAGATAATAATGCAGCTACTACTGCAGGGACTCAGTGTTAGTTAGAATCACAGGCCAGGGCCAATGAAAAAGGAGGCCTCACATTTCATCCTGGAACAAGAGAAAGAATACTAATATGAGAGTTACACTGAACAGACCAAATCGAGACGCTTTAGTGAAAGCTATGGCATGATTATTCTGATACTTTA